>NC_072382.2:5983750-6315000 GCF_028885625.2 Pongo pygmaeus | reverse complement strand
TTCTAGGCATGCATGCACCCCTCCGTGCCTGGGCCCACAGGCATCTCACACAGCACTGAGTACACACCTCTGCATGCTGGGCCTGCAGGCATCTCACTCTGAGCTGTCTGGGTACACACCTCTACATGCATGAGTCCATAGGCATCTCACTGGCAGTCGTGTAACCAGGGCACGAGCTCTCCAGCCAGGTGGCTCATCACAGCCCAACTCAGCCACTCATGATGGTGTGACCTTAGGCAGGTCTTGGTGTCAGCTTTTTCTGTCAGGTGGGGAAACAATAGGAACAAGTTCAAAGACTTGAATAGCTTTTTACTTACGGTAAATGTTTAATAAACATTAGCTAACTTTTACTCACTTAACCCCATAATGTCTCCTGCTAGCCTTTCTAAATTTCCACTTCAATCCCACCTATTATTTAAAACCTTTACCTTCAGAAAAGTTGAGCATCTTAATCAGATGGGTTTCATTGTCCTTCAGCTTCCAGGGTCAGCTGCATCCGTGTGCCAGGTCTGGCCACCACCTGTGTCTGTGAATAAAACTGCTATCCGTATGGAAAGACATGAGCCTTTATTCCTACTGCACGTTATACACAAGAATTCATCCAAAATAGATTGCAGATCCAAACATGAGCGCTTAAACAATGAAGTTTTTAGAAGAAAAAATTATCTAAAATGTGGGATGGGCGAAGGCTGCTTTGGATGCAGAGCACATACCATAGAAGAAACATTGGGCTTCCATCAAAGTGAAAATGTTCTGCTCTTGAAAATGGAGAAGCAAGGAATGGGATGCCAGGCAAGAAACCACACTGTGTGTTCTCACAAAGGACTCAGACCTCAGATATAGGGGAGAAAACTGCAAATGAAAATTAAGATGAAAAGCCCAATTTAACAAATGAGCAAGAGACTTGAACACAGATATTCACGAAGAAGGGACAGATGTTCCCTGACTTACGATCCATGCCGGCCGCCTCCCCTCGCGATGGCACAGCTGGCTGGGACTGCTGCTCCCTGCCGCCGCTCAGTACTGCAGGAGGGCACTGTGCTGCGCATCCACCACCAGCCCAGGGAAAGATCGGAATTCAGAGTGTGGCTTCTGCTGAGAGCTTAATGCTTCCACACCATCGTAAAGTCCAAAAACCTGAAATCAAACCGTCTTAAGTCAGGGACCTGTGTATACATGAGTGGCCAATAAGAACATGAAAAGTTGTTCAACATCATTACTCCCTAAGGAGGGCAAGTTAGAGTCACAAAAAGGTCCCATTTTCCATCTATTAGTGTTCAAATGAAAAAGACATCACCAAATAGTAATGAGAATGTGAAGCTGCTAGAACTCACCTATTACTGTCTAAAATAATACTTCCAGTTTAGGAAACTAGTGGGCAAATTCATTTTTTGGTTTGGAGGTTTTAAAAAATTAAACATACTCCTGCAGACTCTCCTAGATACTCAGTGCAAATACATGTCCACAGGTGATTTGTACAAGGATGTTTATTGTCACTTTATTCGTAATATGTCTAACAACAGGAGGATGGATAAGCAGATTCTGGTGTAGTCATACGATAGACTTCTACTTAGTAGCCAACGGGGGTGAACCGTGATGAATGCAGCCATGTGTATACATCTCAAAAACATTAAAGGCTGGACACGGTGGCTCAAGCCTGCAATCCCAGCACTTTGGGAAGTCAAGGCAGGTGGATCACCTGAGGCCAGGAGTTCAAGACTAGCCTGGTCAACATGGCGAAAACCCGTCCCTACTAAAATTTTAACAAAAATTAGCCCAGTGTGGTGGTGCACGCCTGTAATCCCAGCTACTCAGGAGGATGAGGCATGAGAATCGCGTGAATCCGGGAGGCGGAGGTTGCCGTGAGCTGAGATCGTGCCACTGCACTCCAGCCTGGGTGACAAGAGTGAGAACCTGTCTCATAAATAAATGTGTTAAGCGAAAGAAGTAAGATATGTAAGCATCTATATGAAGCTCTGAAACTGACCAAACTAATTGATGGGAGAAATTCGAATAGTGTTTTCTCCTGGCAGGGAAGAGGGAAGGATTGGCTGGAAAGAGCACAGGGACACCTTCTGGGATGAGGGAAGTCTTCTGCAGCTTGTTGGTGATGGTGGTTATGTGAACGTATACACGTGTCCAAACTCATCAAAACCGACACTTAAGACCGATGCATTTGATTGTATGTGATTTGCACCTTAATCTTTTAGAAGACCTAAGGAAAAGGAGAAGATAAAAGTGCAGCATAAAAAGCATTGTGAGGGAGAACACCCCCCATGGCACGCACCGTGGCCCCGGAACTGCCTTTCCTATCCTACCAAGGAGGAGAGACCGAGGAGCAGGGCACGCTCTGGGCTCCAGCCTGGATTTGCCCGCCCATGGAGAGGACACGTTCCGGATCGTCCTCTTCCACACAGTAGACTTTCTGTCCTGCCAAAGGGAGAAGTCTGCATCCCTGGGTTAGACACATCTCATGGAGGCCTCTGCCCGTGACTGGAGGGGGACATTAGTCTAATCCAGGGATGAAGTCAGAGAACTCATCCAAACCATGCCCATCAAGCAAGGTTTAGTTTTAAAAAGAAAAAGGATGTTGAATCCATTTGTCTGTCGTGCCTTATTTCCCAGAGGGCACTTCAGGAGGGCTGAAGGGGGCATGACCACCTCACCAGGCATTGTCACAGGAGGTGGCGGGAAGCAGTGGTTTGTATGGAGGGAGTGGTGTGAAGATGGGAGAACAGGCCGTGCCGGCTGCTGCTTCCCTTCTCCGGGATGGGCACGCTCTGACCGCGGCTCCAGGGCTGCATCTAATGGTTCAAAGGCCCAGTCACGGGGTCCTGTTGGGAGGAGGTGCTCGTGCCCTGGCCTCATGTTTCTCTGTGGGATCTTGGCACTAGACGAGTGCCCTTGGCCTCTCCACACTCCACTCTAATGGGAGCTTAGTGACTTCACTGAGAGATTTTGGTGAGGATTTGCACTTTTGGTTCAGTCAAAAATGCTTTCTAGGCTGGGCAGGGTGGCTCACGCCTGTAATCCCAGTGCTTTGGGAGGCCAAGACGGGCAGATTGCTTGAGCCCAGGAGTTCGAGACCAGCCGGGGCAACACAGTGAGACCTCATCTCTATGAAAAAGTAATAAAAATTCAAAAGCCAAACTAAGAAGTTCCCCCCACCCATTTGTCTTTCAAGTCCTAATTCTCACTTGTTTCTGAACTTTGGTGTCAGGAGTAGGAGGAAGTTTCCCTAAACCCCGTCTTTCCTAAACAAACTAAGAAATATGTTGTTACACTAAATCTGTTTTTTCTCTTTAGAAGACAGGTGGTCAGATTGGGGTTGAAACTAGAACCAGGAATATGCTGTTGATAATCATAAAAGTGACAGGCTGAAAATAAGTGGATAGAAAAATAGGGTACCAGCAGAAAATAAGAGTATTCATATCAGGCAAAGCAGAGTTTAAAAGCACTGTGCAGGGGTAAGATGCTCTTCATCAAACTATAAATACAGCAGTGGAACAAAACAATTAGAAATGCAAGGAAAGGTTCTTCTGTTTCTAGCTGTAAGAGTAATTTTATCAGAACGCACATCCTGCCAATGATGAAAGTTGGGCTTTTTAAAAACTGGCTTTAAACTTTTTACAACTAGATTACTTGAGCCCAGGAGTTTGAGACCAGCCTGGGGAATGTGGCAAGACCCTGTCTCTACCAAAAAAATTTTTTTTAATTAGCCAGGCGTGGTTGTGCGTACCTGTGGTCCCAGCTACTCGGGAGGCTGAAGTGGGAGGATTGCTTGAGCCAGGGAGGTCAAGGCAGTAGTGAGCTGTGATTATGCCACTGCACTCCAGCCTGCGTGACAGAGCAAGACCCTGTCAAAAAAAAAAAAGAACACAAACTAGGAACAGAAGGAAACTACGTCAATGTGAAAAAGCCATATGTAAAAACCCACAGCAAACATTTTACTCATTAGTGAAAGACAAAGATTTTCCTCTAAGAACAAGAACAAGGCAGGGGTGCCTTCTTTCGCCACTTCTGTTCGGATCACTAAAAGTTCTAGCCAGAGAAATTAAGAAGAAAAAGAAATACAAGGCATTCGATTTGGAAATAAAGAAGTAAAATTATCTCTGTTTGCAGATAATATGATTTGAAAATGTAGAGAGCCCTTAAGTGTCCACACACACACACAAAAAAAAACTATTAGAACTAATAAATGAATTCAGCAAAGTAGCAGGATACAAAGTGAACACACAAAAATCAGCTGAGTGTGGTGGCTCACACCTCTAATCCCAGCACTTTGGGAAGCTGAGGAAGGAGGGTCACTTGAGCCTGGGAGGTTGAGGCTGCACTCAGCTATGATCACATCACTGCACTCCAGCGTGGGCAATATTGTGAGACCCTGCTCAGAACACACATGCACACACATCAGTGGTGTTTCTATATGATACCAATGAAGAATCTAAAAAAGGAAATTATAAAAATAATCCCTTTTACAATAGCATAAAAAGAATAAAATACTTAGGAATTAACCGAAGAAGTGAAAGGTATGTACAATAGAAACTACAAGACACGGCTGAAAGAAATTAAAACATTAAGATGTGGAAACACATTCCCTGTATATGAATTGGAGACATAACATTGCTAAAATGTTAATACTACCCAAAGCAATCTACAGATTCAATGCAATCCCTATCCAAATCCCAATGATATGTTCTTGCAGAAATAGAAAAATCTATTCTAAAATTAATAGAGAACTTCAAGGGACCATAAATAGCCAGACAATCTTGAAAAAGAACAAAGCTAGAGAACGCATACTTCCTTATTTCAAAATTTACTACAAAGCTACAGTAGTCAAAACATTATAGTACTGGCATAAAGAGAGACATATAAACCAGTGGAATAGAATAGAAGCCCAGGAATAAACCCTGGCATTTATGGTCAAATGATTTTTTTTTTTTTTTTGAGACATATCCCTCTGTTGCCCAGGCTGGAGTGCAGTGCAGCTCACCGCAACCTCCACTTCCTGGATTCAAGCGATTCTCCTGCCTCAGCCTCCTGAGTAGCTGGGATTACAGGTGTGCACCAGAACACCCGGCTAATTCTTTTTGTATTTTTAGTAGAGATGGGGTTTTGCCATGTTGGCCAGGCTGGTCTCGAACTCCTGACCTCGAGTGATCCACTTGCCTTGGCCTGCCAAAGTGCTGGGATTACAGGCGTGAACCACCATGCCAGGCCTATGGTCAAATGATTTTTGACAAGGGTGCCAAGACCGTTCAGTGGGGAAAGGACAGTGTTTTCAACAAATGGTGCAGGGAAAACTGGATATCCACATGCAAAAGAACAGAATTTGACCCTTACCTAACACTATATACAAAAATCAAAATGGATCTAAGACCTAAAACAAATTCCTAGAAGAAAACATAGGGCAAGAGCTTCACAGCACTGGATGTGGCAGTGATTTCTTGGATATGACACCAAAAGCATAGGAAACAAAGGAAAGAAATAGACAAATTGGACTTCATGAAAAATTTTAAATGTGGTTCATCAAAAGATACGGTCAATAAGCCAGGTACAGTGGTTTATGCCTGTAATCCCAGCACTTGGGGAGGCCAAAATGGGAAGATCCCTTGAGTCCAGGAAATGGAGACCAGCCTGGGCAACACATGGAGACCCCATCTCTACAAATAATAATTTTAAAAAAATACTGTCAACAGAGTAAGAAGGCAATTCACAGAACAGAAAATATTTACAAATCACATGTCTGATAAGTGATTAATATCCAGAATATTTAGAACTCCTAAAACTCAAGAACAAAGAAACAACGTGATTCAAAAATGGGCAAAGGACATGAATAGACATTTCTCCGGAGAAGATATACAAATGACAAACACATATAAAGGTGCTCATCACTAATCATTAGAGAAATGCAAATCCAAACTACCACCTCACATCCATTAGGATGGCTACTATAACACATGCATACTCACACAAATAAGTATTGGCAAGGATGTGGAGAAATCAGAACCCTTGTGTGCTTTGAGAATGTAGAACGGTATAGTCACTGTGGAAAACAGTATGGAGGTTCTTCAAAAAGTTAAAAATAGAATTTCCATATAATGCAACAATTTCACTTCTGGGTATATATATGAAATAATTAAAAAGCGGGGTCTTGAAGAGATATTTGGACACTCACGTTCATGCCAGCATTATCCTCAATACCTACAAAGTGGAGACAACTCAAGTATCCATTGACAGATGAATGACTAAGCAAAATGCTGTGTATACAAAAAGTGGAATATTATTCAGCCTTAAAAAAGAAGGAAATGGTACAATATGCTATAACATGGATGAAACTTGAGGACATTAGGCTCAGTGAAATAAGCCAGTGACAGAAAGGCAAATACCGCAGGATTCCATTTATTTGAGGTGCCTAGAGTTGTCAGATCTATAGAGACAGACAATAGAGGGGTGGGTGCCAGGGGCTGGGGGCTGGGGGATGAGGAGTTAGTGTTTAATGCTTAATGGATATAGAGATGAAGTTTTACGGGTGAAAAGAGTGCTGGAGACGGATGATTGTTGTTGTTATACAACATTATTAGGGGAATTTAATACCATTAAACTGTAGCTTTTTTTTTTTTTTTTTTTTTTTTTTTTTTTTAGACAGAGTTTTGCTCTTTTCACCCAGGCTGGAGTGCAGTGGTGCAATCTCGGCTCACTGCAACTTCTGCCTCCCAGGTTCAAGCAATTCTCTTGCCTCAGCCTCCCGAGTAGCTGGAATTACAGGCACAAGCCACCACACTCAGCTAATATTTGTATTTTTAGTAGAAACGGGTTTCACCATGTTGGCCAGGCTGGTCTCGAACTCCTGACCTCAGGTGATCTGCCTGCCTTGGCCTCCCAAAGTGTTGGGATTACAGGTGTGAGCCACGGCACCCAGGTGAACTGTAACTTTAAAAAATGGTTAAGATGGTATATTTTATGTTATGTATATTTTACTGTCAGGCCTCTGAGTCCAAGCGAAGCCATCGCATCCCCTGTGACTTGCACGTATACGCCCAGATGGCCTGAAGTAACTGAAGAATCACAAAAGAAGTGAATATGCCCTGCCCTGCCTTAACTGATGACATTCCACCACAAAAGAAGTGAAAATGGCCGGTCCTTGCCTTAAGGGATGACATTACCTTGTGAAAGTCCTTTTCCTGGCTCATCCTGGCTCAAAAAGCTCCCCCACTGAGCACCTTGAGACCCCCACTCCTGCCCGCCAGAGAACAAACCCCCTTTGACTGTAATTTTCCTTTACCTACCCAAATCTTATAAAACGGCCCCACCCCATCTCCCTTCGCTAACTCTCTTTTCAGACTCAGCCCGCCTGCACCCAGATGATTAAAAGCTTTTATTGCTCACACAAAGCCTGTTTGGTGGTCTCTTCACACGGACGCGCATGAAATTTGGTGCCGTGACTCGGATTGGGAGACCTCCCTTGGGAGATCAATCCCCTGTCCTCCTGTTCTTTGCTCCATGAGAAAGATCCACCTACGACCTCAGGTCCTCAGACCGACCAGGCCAAGAAACATCTCACCAATTTCAAATCTGGTAAGCGGCCTCTTTTTACTGTCTTCTCGAACCTCCCTCACTATCCCTCAACCTCTTTCTCCTTTCAATCTTGGTGCCACACTTCAATCTCTCCCTTCTCTTAATTTCAATTCCTTTCATTTTCTAGTAGAGACAAAGGAGACACGTTTTATCCGTGGACCCAAAACTCTGGTGCTGGTCACAGACTAAAGAAGGCAGCCTTCCCTTGGTGTTTAATCATTGCAGGGATGCCTCTCTGATTATTCATCCAGGTTTCAGAGGTGTCAGACCATGCAGGGATGCATGCCTTAGTCCTTCACCCTTAGCGGCAAGTCCCACTTTTCTGGCGGAGGGGCAAGTACCCCAACCCCTTCTTTCCGTATCTCTACCCCTTCTCTGCTTTTCTGGGGGTCAAGAACCCCCCAATCCCTTATTTCCACACCCTGACCTCTTATCTCTGTGCCCCAATCCCTTATTTCCATGCCCCGACCTCTTATCTCTGCGCCCTGATCCCTTATTTCCATGCCCCGACCTCTTATCTCTGCACCCTGATCCCTTATTTCCATGCCCCGACCTCTTACCTCTGCACCCCAACCCCTTATTTCCACACCCCGACCTCTTATCTCTGTGCCCCAACCCCTTATTTCCACGCCTGACCCCTTTCCCGCTTTTCTGGAAGGTAAGAACCCCCAAAACCCCTTCCCTCTGTGTCTCTACTCTCTCTTTTCTCTAGGCTTGCCTCCTTCACTATAGGCAAACTTCCACCCTCCATTCCTCCTTCTTCTCCCTTAGCCTGTATTCTTAAAAACCTAAAACCTCTTCAACTCACACCTGACCTAAAACCTAAATGCCTTATCTTCTTCTGCAATGCCGCTTGGCCCCAATATAAACTTGACAATGGCTCTAAATGGCCAGAAAATGGCACTTTCGATTTCTCCATCCTACAAGACCTAAATAATTTTTGTCGAAAAAATAGGCAAATGGTCTGAGGTGCCTGACGTCCAGGCATTTTTCACACTTCGTTCCCTCCCTAGTCTCTGTTCCCAAATCCTCCTTCTTTCCCTCCTGCCTGTCCCCTTAGTCCCAACCCCAAGCATCGCTGAGTCTTTCCAGTCTTCCTTTTCTACAGACCCATCTGAGCTTTCCCCTCCTCCTCAGGCTGCTCGTCGCCAGGCTGAGCTAAGTCCCAATTCCTCCTCAGCCTCCGCTCCTCCACCCTATAATCGTTCTACCACCTCCCCTCCTCACACCCGGTCCGGCTTACAGTTTAGTTCCGTGACTAGTTCTTCCCCACCTGCCCAACAATTTCCTCTTAAAGAGGTGGCTAGAACTGAAGGCATAGAACTGATAGAGAAAATGAAGGCATTTTCTCTATCAGACCTCTCTCAGATCAGTCAGCATTTAAGCTCTTTCTCATCAGACCCCACTAAATATATACAGGAATTCCAATATCTAACTCTGTCCTACAATTTAACCTAAAGTGACTTAAATGTCATCTTGACTTCTACCCTCTCCCCAGATGAACAGGAAAGAGTTTTTTCTCTAGCCCAATCTCACGCTGATAACCGCCGGCTTCACGAGCCAGACCTCCAGGAAGGCATTAGAGCAGTTCCCGGAGAGGATCCCCAATGGAACTACCAGGCAAATTCCCCAGGTATAGCTAGGCAAGATTACATGATTTCCTGCCTAGTTGAAGGGCTTAAAAAGGCAGCTTACAAAGCTGTTAATTATGACAAGCTTAAAGAAACTACCCAAAGTAAAGATGAAAACCCAGCCCAGTTCATGGCCCACTTAGCAGCAACACTTAGACGCTATACCGCCCTAGACCCAGAAAGGCCAGAAGGCCGCCTTATTCTCAATATGCATTTTATCACCCAGTCCACTCCTGACATTAGGAAAAAATTTCAAAAATTAGAATCTGGCCCTCAAACCCCACAACAGGAATTAATCAACCTCTCCTTCAAGGTGTACAATGAGAGGAAGCAGCCAGACGGCAATGCATTTCTAAGTTACAATTACTTGCCTCTGCTGTGAGAAAAAACCCAGCCACACCTCCAGCATACAAGAACTTCAAGATGCCTAAGCCGCACATGCCTAAGCTGCAGCAGTCAAGCATTCCTACAAGACTTCCTCCATCAGGATCTTGCTTCAAGTGCCAGAAATCTGGCCACTGGGCCAAGGAATGCCCGCAGCCCAGGATTCCTTCCAAGCCATGTCCCATCTGTGCAGGGACCCACTGGAAGGCAGACTGCCCAGCTCGCCTGGCAGCCACTCCTAGAGCCCCTAAAGCTCTAGCCCAAGGCCCTCTGACTGACTCCTTCCCAGATCTGCTCGACTTAGTGACTGAAGATTGATGCTGCCCGATCGCCTCGGAGGCCCCCTGGAGCATCACAGATGCTGAGCTTCAAGTAACTCTCTGTTACGGGAAGTCAGGGACCCCAAACAGAGAGACTGGCTGAAACCATGGCAGAAGAACATGGATTGTGAAGATTTTATGGACATTTGTTAGTTCCCCAAATTAATACTTTTGTAATTTCTTATGCCTGTGTTTACTGCATTCTCTAAACATAAATTGTAAAGATTTCATGGACACTTATCACTTCCCCAGTCAATACCCTTCTGCTTTCCTATGCCTGTCTTTACTTTAATCTCTTAATCCTGTCAGTTGAGGAGGATGTATATCGTTCCAGGACCCTGTGATAATTGTGTCAACTACAAAAATTGTACAGCATGTGTGTTTGAGCAATATGAAATGTGGGCACCCTGAAAAAAGAACAGGGTAACAGCAATTGTTCAGGGAATAAGAGAGAGAACCTTAAACTCTGACCACCGGTGAGCTGGGCAGAACAGAGCCATATTTCTCTTCTTTCACAAGCAAATGGGAGAAATATCGCTGAATTCTTTTTCTCAGCATGGAACGTCCCTGAGAAAGAGAATGCGCACCTGTGGGTAGGTCTCTGAACTGGTCCCCCCGGGGTGTTCCTGTCTCTTATGGTCGAGACTGCAGGGGTGAAATAAACTCCAGTCTCCCATAGCGCTCCCAGGCTTATTAGGAAGAGGAAATTCCCACCTAATAAATTTTGGTCAGACCGGTTGATCTCAAAACCCTGTCTCCTGATAAGATGTTATCAATGACAATGGTGCCCGAAACTTCATTAGCAATTTTAATTTCGCCTCCGTCCTGTGGTCCTGCGTTCTCGCCCTGCCTCCACTTGCCTTGTGATATTCTATTACCCTGTTAAGTACTTGATGTCTGTCACCCACGCCTATTCGTATACTCCCTCCCCTTTTGAAAACTTCTAATAAAAACTTGCTGGTTTTCATGGCTTGTGGGGCATCACGGATCCTACCAATGTGTGATGTCTCCCCCGGATGCCCAGCTTTAAAATTTCTCTCTTTTGTACTCTGTCCTTTTATTTCTCAAGCCAGCTGATGCTTAGGAAAATAGAAAAGAACCTACGTAATTATTGGGGCAGGTCTCCCGATACTCTCATAGTGGAAAGTAAGTCCATCCCCTGTTTAATCGATAGAGGAGCTACCCACTCCACGTTGCCTTCTTTTCAAAGGCCTGTTTCCCTCTCCCTGATAACTGTTGTGGGTATTGACGGCCAGGCTTCAAAACCCCTGAAAACTCCCCCACTCTGGTGCCAACTTAGACAACACTCTTTTATGCACTCTTTTTTAGTTATCCCCACCTGCCCAGTTCCCTTATTAGGCCGAATATTTTAACCAAATTATCTGCTTCCCTGATTATTCCTGGACTACAGCCGCATCTCATCGCCACCCTTCTAACCCAAAGCCTCCTTCACGTCTTCCTCTCGTATCCCCCCACCTTAACCCACAAGTATGGGACATCTCTACTCCTTCCCTGGCAACCGATCACATGCCCATTACCATCCCATTAAAACCTAATCACCCTTACCCCGCTCAACGCCAATATCCCATCCCACAGCATGCTTTAAAAGGATTAAAGCCTGTTATCACTTGCCTGCTACAGCATGGGCTTCTAAAACCTATAAACTCTCCTTACAATTCCCTCATTTTACCTGTCCAAAAACCAGACAAGTCTTACAGATTAGTTCAGGATCTGCGCCTTATCAACCAAATTGTTTTGCCTATCCACCCTGTGGTACCCAACCCGTACACTCGTTTGTCCTCAATACCTTCCTCCACAACTCACTATTCCGTTCTTGATCTTAAAGATGCCCTTTTCACTATTCCCCTGCACCCCTCATCCCAGCCTCTCTTTGATTTCACCTGGACTGACCCTGACACCCATCAGTCCCAGCAGCTTACCTGGGCTGTGCTGCCACAAGGTTTCAAGGACAGCCCTCATTACTTCAGCCAAGCTCTTTCCACACCTCCGCTTCTCACCTTATTCAACATATTGATGACCTTCTTCTTTGTAGCCCCTCCTTTGAATCTTCTCAACAAGATACACTTCTGCCCCTTCAGCATTTGTTCTCCAAAAGATATCAGGTATCCCCCTCCAAAGCTCAAATTTCTTCTCCATCCGTTACCTACCTCGGCATAATTCTTCATAAAAACACACGTGCTCTCCCTGCCGATCGTGTCCGACTGATCTCCCAAACCCCAACCCCTTCTACAAAACAACAACTCCTTTCCTTCCTGGGCATGGTTGGATATTTTCGCCTTTAGATACCTAGTTTTGCCATCCTAACAAAACCATTATATAAACTCACACAAAAAAAACCTAGTTGACCCCATAGATCCTAAATCCTTTCCCCACTCCTCTTTCCATTCCTTGAAGACAGCTTTAGAGACTGCCCCCACTCTAGCTCTCCCTGACTCATCCCAACCCTTTTCATTACACACAGCCGATGTGCAAGGCTGTGCAGTCAGAATTCTTACACAAGGACCAGGATCGAGTCCTGTAGCCTTTTTGTCCAGACAACTTGACCTTACTGTTTTAGGCTGGCCATCATGTCTCCGTGCAGTGGCTGCTGCAGCCCTAATACTTTCAGAGGCCCTCAAAATCACAAACTATGCTCAACTTACTCTCTACAGCTCTCATAATTTCCAAAATCTATTTTATTCCTCACACCTGACGCATATACTTTCTGCTCCCTGGCTCCTTCAGCTATACTCACTCTTTGTTAAGTCTCCCACAATTACCATTGTTCCCAGCCCAGACTTCAATCCAGCCTCCCACATTATTCCAGATACCACACCTGACCCTCATGACTGCATCTCTCTGACCCACCTGACGTTCACCCCATTTCCCCACATTTCCTTCTTCCCTGTTTCTCACCCTAATCACACTTAGTTTATTGATGGCAGTTCCACCAGGCCTAATCACCACTCACCAGCAAAGGCAGGCTATGCTATACTATCTTCCACATCTATCATTAAGGCTACTGCTCTGCATCCCTCCACTACCTCTCAGCAAGCCGAACTAGTTGCCTTAACTCAAGCCCTCACTCTTGCAAAAACACTATGCGTCAATATCTATACTGATTCTAAATATGCCTTTCATATTCTGCACCACCATGCGGTCATATGGGCTGAAAGAGGTTTCCTCACTACACAAGGGTCCTCCATCATTAATGCCTCTTTAATAAAAACTCTACTCAAGGCCGCTTTACTTCCAAAGGAAGCTGGAATCATTCACTGCAAGAGGCATCGAAAGGCGTCAGATCCCATTGCTCTAAGCAACGCTTATGCTGATAAAGTAGCTAGACAAGCTAGCTAGCTTTCCAACTTCTGTCTCTCACAGCAACGCTTATGCTGATAAAGTAGCTAGACAAGCAGCTAGCTCTGCAACTTGTGTCCCCACGGCCAGTTTTTCTCCTTCACATCAGTCACTCCCACCTACTCTCCCGCTGAAACTTCCACCTATCAATCTCTTCCCACACAAGGCAAATAGTTCTTAGACCAAGGAAAATATCTCCTTCCAGCCTCACAGGCCCATTCTATTCTGTCGTCATTTCATAACCTCTTCCATGTAAGTTACAAGCCACTAGCCCGTCTCTTAAGACCTCTCATTTCCTTTCCATCATAGAAATCTATCCTCAAGGAGATCATTTCTCAGTGTTCCATCTGCTATTCTACTACCCCTCAGGGATTGTTCAGGCCTCCTCCCTTCCCTACACATCAAGCTCGGGGATTTGCCCCTGCCCAGGACTGGCAAATTGACTTTACTCACATGCCTCAAGTCAGAAAACTAAAATATCTCTTAGTCTAGGTAGACACTTCCACTAGATAAGTAGAGGACTTTCCCACAAGGTCTGAGAAGGCCACCGCAGTCATTTCTTCCCTTCTGTCAGACATAATTCCTCAGTTTGGCCTTCCCACCTCTATACAGTCTAATAACAGACCAGCCTTTACTAGTCAAATCACCCAAGCAGTTTCTCAGGCTCTTGGTATTCAGTAGAACCTTCATATCCCTTACCATTCTCAATCTTCAGGAAAAGTAGAAAGGACTAATAGTCTTTTAAAGACACACCTCACCAAGCTAAGCCTCCAACTTAAAAAAGATTAGACAGTACTTTTACCTCTTGCCCTTCTCAGAATTAGAGCCTGTCCTCAAGATGCTACAAGGTGCAGTCCATTTGAATTTTTATATAGATGCACTTTCTTGCTTGGCCCCAACCTCATCCCAGACACCAGCCCTCTTGGCGACTATCTTCCAGTCCTCCAACAGGCTAGACAAGAAATTCACCAGGCTGTAATCTTCTCTTGCCTACTCCAGATCCCCAGCCATATGAAGACACCCTAGCTAGACAATCAGTTCTTGTTAAAAATCTGACCCCTCAAACTCTACAACCTCGAGGGATCGGACCCTACTTAGTCATCTATAGTACCTCAACTGCCGTCCGCCTGCAGGATCCTCCCCACTAGGTTTGCCATTCCAGAATAAAGCTGTGTCCGTCGGACAGCAGCCTAATCCCTCTTCCTCCTAGAAGTCGCAAGTACTCTCCCCTACTTCCCTTAAACTCACTCATATTTCTGAAGAACAGTAATAACCCTTATGAGCCTAATACATCCCTTCATTCTATTAGGTCTGTTCATCCTTACCCTACTTTTTGCAACAGGGCTTTACAAAGTTACCCCTACCACTTAGGCCGAGCCCCAAAAAACTTGTCATCCCTATTTTCTATCTAGTCATACTCCTATTCTCCGTTCTCAACTACTTATAAATGCCCTACTCTTGTTTATACTGCCAGTTTACACTGTTTCTTCCAGCCATCACAGCTGATATCTCTTGATGCCATCCCGAAACCGCCATTCTTAATTCCCTCTTAGAGTAAGTAGATGATCTTTGCTGGCAGGGCACCCTCCAATACTTCCAGCCTGATGAATTTCTATTCTTTACTTTTATACTCACTCTTATTCTCATTCCCATTCTTATGCCACCCTCTACCTCTCCCCAGCTGTCTCCACCACACTATCAACCTTACCCATTCTCTCCTAGCCGCTTCTAATCCCTCCTTAGCGAACAACTGCTGGATTTGCATTTCCCTTTCTTCCAGTGCCTACACAGCTGTCCCCGCCTTACAGACTAGGCAACATCTCCTGTCTCCTTACACCTCTGAACTTCCTTTAACAGCCCTCACTTTTACCCTCCTAAAGAACTCATTTACTTTCTAGATGGGTCCAGCAAGACCTTCCCAGACATTTCACATCAGCAAGCTGCCGCCCTTCTCCGCACTTATTTAAAAACCTTTCTCTTTATATTAACTCTACTGCCCCCATATTCGGACCTCTCACAACACAAACTACTATTCCTGTGGCCACTCCTTTATGTATCTCAGCAAAGACCCACTGGAATTCCCCTAGGTAATCTTTCACCTTCTCGATGTTCCTTTACTCTTCATCTCCAAAGCCCAACTACACACATCACTGAAACAATTAAAGCCTTCCAGCTCCATATTACAGGCAAGCCGTCTATCAATACTGACAAACTTAAAAACGTTAGCAGTAATTATTGCTTAAGAAGACACTTACCCTGTATTTCACTCCATCCTTGGCTACCTTCCCCTTGCTCGTCAGACTCTCCTCCCAGGCCCTCTTCTTGTTTACTTATACCCAGTCCCGAAAATAACAGTGAAAGGTTGCTCATAGATACTCGTTTTCTCATGCACCATGAAAATCGAATCTCCCCCTCTACGCAGTTACCCCATCAGTCCCCATTACAACCTCTGACAGCTGCCGCCCTAGCTAGATCCCTAAGAGTCTAAGTACAAGACACCCCTTTCAGCACTCCTTCTCACCTTTTTACTTTACATCTCCAGTTTTGCCTCGCACAAGGTCTCTTCTTCCTCTGTAGATCCTCTACCTACATGTGTCTACCTGCTAATTAGACAGGCACATGCACACTAGTTTTCCTTACCCCCAAAATTCAATTTGCAAATAGGACCGAAAAGCTCCCTGTTCCCCTCATGACAGCGACACGACAAAAAAAAGACTTTCTGCCTCCATTATTGCTCTCGGTACTGGAATAGCAGGCATTTCAACCTCTGTCACGACCTTCCATAGCCTGTCTAATGACTTCTCTGCTAGCATTGCGGACATATCACAATCTTTATCAGCCCTCCAGGCCCAAGTTGACTCTTTAGCTGCAGTTGTCCTCCAAGACCGCCGAGGCCTTGACTTACTTGCTGCTGAAAAAGGAAGACTGTATATTCTTAAATGAAAAGTGTTGTTTTTACCTAAATCAATCCAGCCTAGTGTATGACAACATAAAAAAACTCAAGGATAGAGCCCAAAAACTTGCCAACCAAGCAAGTAATTACGCTGAACCCCCTTGGGCACTCTCTAACTAGATGTCCTAAGTCCTCCCAATTCTTAGTCCTTTAATACCCATTTTTCTCCTTCTTTTATTCGGACGTTGTATCTTCCGTTTAGTTTCTCAATTCCTCCAAAACCGTATCCAGGCCATCACCAATCATTCTATATGACAAATGTTTCTTCTAACAACCCCACAATATCACCCCGTACCACAAGATCTCCCTTCAGCTTAATCTCTCCCACTCTAGGTTCTCACGCTGCCCCTAATCCCGCTTGAAGCAGCCCTGAAAAACATCGCCCATTCTCTCTCTCCACACCACCCCCCAAAAATTTTCGCCGCCCCAACACTTCAACACTATTTTTTCTTATTAATATAAGAAGGCAGGAATGTCAGGCCTCTGAGCCCAAGCCAAGCCATCGCATCCCCTGTGACTTGCACGCATATATGCCCAGATGGCCTGAAGTAACTGAAGAACCACAAGAGAAGTGAATATGCCCTGCCCCGCCTTAACTGATGACATTCCACCACAAAAGAAATGAAAATGGCCGGTCCTTGTCTTAAGTGATGACATTACCTTGTGAAAGTCCTTTTCCTGGCTCATCCTGGCTCAAAAAGCTCCCCCACTGAGCACCTTGAGACCCCCACTCCTGCCCGCCAGAGAACAAATCCCCTTTGACTGTAATTTTCCTTTACCTACCCAAATCTTATAAAACGGCCCCACCTCTATCTCCCTTCACTGACTCTCTTTTCAGACTCAGCCCACCTGCACCCAGGTGATTAAAAGCTTTATTGCTCACACAAAGCCTGTTTAGTGGTCTCTTCACATGGACGCACATGAAATTTACCACATTTGAAAAATATATTGCATTACAGAGGACTGAGTGGGTGGCAGAAAGGAGGGCAGAAACAATGGCCACACTTAAAGATCTAAAGGATAGGTGGTTCCTATCACGTCTCCATTTAATTCTCCAGTCTGGCTCTGCAGAAGCCAGATGACCCTGAATTTAACTAGAGTTTAGAGCCGACTTAACTAGATCATAGCCCTGGTGGCGCTGTTGTGCCAGACATGGTATCTTTGCTAGAGCAGGTAAATATGGCCTCCAACACACAGTATGTAAGTCTTTGATGAGGCTGAGGTCTCCTCTAGCCAAATCTTAATGTAATCATGGGCATGATATCTCATCACATTTGCTGTATTCTACTAGTTAGAAGCAATTATGATATCGTGTCTATTCAGGCTGCTAACAAAATACCTTAGCCTGAGTACTTTATAAACAATAGAAATTTATTTCTCGCAGTTCTGGGGCTGTGAGGTCCAAGACCAAGGTGCCAGCTGATCTGGTGTCTGGTGAGGGCTGGCCCTCTGCTTCCACGATGGAGCCTCATTCCTGTGTGTTCACGGGGCAGAAGGGGCAGGGGTGCCTTTTGACCTCTTTCATAAGGGCACAAATTCCATTTGTGAGGGTGGAGTCCACATGACCTAAACACCTTCCAAAGGCCCCCACCTCTTCATGCTATTGTATTGGCCTGCAAGGTTCAACATTTGAATTTTGGGGGATACCAATATTTAGACCGTAGCACACAAATCCCACCCACAATCAACAGAGGAGATTATACAAGAACATGAATACCTGGAAGCAGGGATCATGGGGGTTCCTTAATGTCTGTCTACTACACCTTCTAAACTAAAAGACAGGCTGAGCACCAGGGCTCACGCCTGTAATCTCAACACTTTTGGAGGCCGAGGAAGGAGGACTGCTTGAGCCCAGGAATTCGAGACCTTGTGTCTACAAAAAATTTTAAAAATTAGCCAGCCATGGTTGTCAGGCCTCTGAGCCCAAGCCAAGCCATCGCATCCCCTGTGACTTGCACGTATATGCCCAGATGGCCTGAAGTAACTGAAGAACCACAAAAGAAGTGAAAATGGCTTGTTCCTGCCTTAACTGATGACATTGTCTTGTGAAATTCCTTCTTCTGGCTCATCCTGGCTCAAAAGCTCCCCCACTGAGTACCTTGTGACCCCCACTCTGCCCGCCAGAGAACAACCCCCCTTTGACTGTAATTTTCCTTTACCTACCCAAATCCTATAAAACTGCCCCACTGCTATCTCCCTTCGCTGACTCTCTTTTTGGACTCAGCCTGCCTGCACCCAGGTGATTAAAAGCTTTATTGGTCACACAAAGCCTGTTTGGTGGTCTCTTCACATGGATTCACATGAAATTTGGTGCCATGACTCGGATCAGGGGACCTCCCTACCTCCCTTGGGAGATCAATCCCCTGCCCTCCTGTTTTTTGCTCCTTGAGAAAGATCCATCTACCACCTCAGGTCCTCAGACCAACCAGCCCAAGGAACATCTCACCAGTTTTAAATCGGGTAAGCGGCCTCTTCTTACTCTCTTCTCCAACCTCTGTCACTGTCCCTCAACCACTTTCTCCTTTCCACTCTTCAATCTCTCCCTTCTCTTAATTTCAATTCCTTTCATTTTCTGGTAGAGACAAAGGAAACAAGTTTTATCTGTGGACCCAAAACTCCAGCGCTGGTCACGGATTAGGGAAGGTGGCCTTCCCTTGGTGTTTAATCATTGCAGGGATGCCTCTCTGATTATTCATCCAGGTTTCAGAGGTGTCAGACCATGCAGGGATGCCTGCCTTGGTATTTCACCCTTAGCGGCAAGTCCCGCTTTTCTGGGGAAGGGGCAAATACCCCAATCCCTTCTCTCCGTGTCTGTACCCCTTCTCCACCTTTCTGGGGGGCAAGAAACCCCCAACCCCTTCTCCTTCACCCTGAGCAGCAAGTCCCGCTTTTCTAGAGGAGGAGCAAGTAACCCCAACCTCGTATCTTTGTGCCCCAATCCCTTATTTCCATGCCCTGACCTCTTATCTCTGCACCCAGTCCCTAATTTCTGCACCCCAACCTCTTATATCTCTGTGCCCCAATCCCTTATTTCCATGCCCCAACCTCTTACCTCTGCACCCCATCCCTTATTTCTGTGCCCCAACCTCTTATCTCTGTACCCCAACCCCTTATTTCCATGCCCCAACCTCTTTCCCACTTTTCTGGAAGGTAAGAACCCCTGAACCCCTTCCCTCCGTGTCTCTACTCTCTCTTTTCTCTAGGCTTGCT
Organism: Pongo pygmaeus; assembly: GCF_028885625.2. NCBI lineage: Eukaryota > Metazoa > Chordata > Mammalia > Primates > Hominidae > Pongo > Pongo pygmaeus. The sequence continues at coordinate 6,295,567 of NC_072382.2, read as the reverse complement.
TCCTTCACTGTGGGCAACCTTCCACCCTCCATTCCTCCTTCTTCTCCCTTAGCCTGTGTCCTCAAAAACTTAAAACCTCTTCAACTCTCACCTGACCTAAAATCTAAGCATCTTATTTTCTTCTGCAATGCCGCTTGACCCCAATACAAACTTGACAGTAGTTCCAAACAGCCTGAAAATGACACTTTCAATTTTTCCATCCTACAAGATCTAAATCTTATCATAAAATGGGCAAATGGTCTGAGGTGCCTGACGTCCAGGCATTCTTTTACACATCGGTCCCTCTCTAGTCTCTGTTCCCAATGCAACTCATCCCAAATCTTCCTTCTTTCCCTCCCACCTGTCCCCTCAGTCCCAATCCCAAGTGTCGCTGAGTCTTTCTAATCTTCCTTTTCTACAGACCCATCTGACCTCTCCCCTCCTCGCCAGGCTGAGCTAGGTCCCAATTCTTCCTCAGCCTCCGCTCCTCCACCCTATAATCCTTTTATCACCTCCCCTCCTCACACCTGGTCCAGCTTACAGTTTCGTTCAGTGACTAGCCCTCCCCCTCCTGCCCAGCAATTTACTCTTAAAAAGGTTGCTGGAGCTAAAGGCATAGTCAAGGTTAATGCTCCTTTTTCCTTATCCCAAATCAGATAGTGTTTAGGCTCTTTTTCATCAAATATAAAAATCCAGCCCGGTTCACGACTCCTTTGGCAGCAACCCTGAGACACTTTACAGCCCTAGACCCTAAAATGTCAAAAGGCCGTCTTATTCTCAAAATACATTTTATTACCCAATCTGCTCCCGACATTAAATAAAACTCCAAAAATTAAATTCCAGCCCTCAAACCCCACAACAGGATTTAATTAACCTCGCCTTCAAGGTGTACAATAATAGAAAAAAGTTGCAATTCCTTGCCTCCACTGTGAAACAAACTCCAGCCACATCTCCAGCACACAAGAACTTCCAAACGCCTGAACTGCAGCGGCCAGGCATTCCTCCAGAACCTCCTCCCCCAGGAGCTTGCTACAAGTGCCAGAAATCTGGCCACCAGGGCAAGGAATGCCTGCAGCCCGGGATTCCTCCTAAGCCGCATCCCATCTGTGCGGGACCCCACTGGAAATTGGACTGTCCAACTCACCTGGCAGCCACTCCCAGAGCCCCTGGAACTCTGGCCCAAGGCTCTCTGACTCCTTCCGTCCCCTTCTTAGTCAATACGGAGGCTACCCACTCCACATTACCTTCTTTTCAAGGGCCTGTTTCCCTTGTCTCCTTAACTGTTGTGGGTATTGACAGCCAGGCTTCTAAACCTCTTAAAACTCCCCAACTCTGGTGCCAAATTAGACAATACTCTTTTAAGCACTCCTTTTAGTTATCCCCACCTGCCAAGTTCCCTTATTAGGCCGAGACACTTTAACTAAATTATCTGCGTCCCTGACTATTCCTGGACTACAGCTACATCTCATTGCCGCCCTTCTTCCCAATCCAAAGCCTCCTTTGCATCCTCCTCTTGTATCCCCCCACTTTAACCCACAAGTATAAGATACCTCTACTCCCTCCTTGGTGACCAATCATGCACCCCTTACCATCTCCTTAAAACCTAATCACCCTTACCCAGCTCAACGCCAACATCCCATCCCACAGCATGCTTTGAAAGGATAAAAGCCTGTTATCACTCACCTGTTACAGCATGGACTTTTAAAGCCTATAAACTCTTCTCACCATTCCCCCATTTTACCTGTCCTAGAACCAGACAAGCCTTACAGGTTAGTTCAGGATCTATGCCTTATCAACCAAATTGTTTTGCCTATCCACCCCACAGTGCCAAACCCATATACTCTCCTATCCTCAATACCTCCCTCCACAATCCATTATTCTGTTCTGGATCTCAAACATGCTTTCTTTACTATTGCTTTGCACTCGTCATCCCAGCCTCTCTTCGCTTTCACTTAGACTGAGCCTGACACCCATCAGGCTCAGCAAATTACCTGGGCTGTACTGCCGCAAGGCTTCACAGACAGCCCCCATTACTTCAGTCAAGCCCAAATTTCTTCCTCATCTCTTACCTATCTCAGCATAATTCTCATAAAAACACACATGCTTTCCCTGCTGATCGTGTCCAATTAATCTCCCAAACCTCAATCCCTTACAAAACAACAATTCCTTTCCTTCCTAGGCATGGTTAGTGCGGTCAGAATTCTTACACAAGAGCCAGGACCGCACCCTGTAGCCTTTCTGTTGAAACAACTTGACCTTACTGTTTTAGCCTAGCCCTCATGTCTGCGTGCAGCAGCTGCTGCTGCCCTAATACTTTCAGAGGCCCTCAAAATCACAAACTATGCTCAACGTACTCTCTACATTTCTCATAACTTCCAAAATCTATTTTCTTCCTCACACCTGATGCATATACTTTCTGCTCCCCGGCTCCTTCAGCTGTACTCACTCTTTGTTAAGTCCCACAATTACCCTCGTTCCTGGCCTGGACTTCAATCCGGCCTCCCACATTATTCCTGATACCACACCTGACCCCCATGACCGCATCTCTCTGATCCACCTGACATTCACCCCATTTCCCCATATTTCCTTCTTCCCTGTTTCTCACCCTGATCACGCTTGATTTATTGATGGCAGTTCCACCAGGCCTAATCGCCACTCACCAGCAAAGGCAGGCTACGCTATAGTACAAGCCACTAGCCCGCCTCTTAGAACCTCTCATTTTCTTTCCATCGTGGAAATTTATCCTCAAGGAAATAACTTCTCAGTGTTCCATCTGCTATTCTACTACTCCTCAGGGATTATTCAGGCCCCCTCCCTTCCCTACACATCAAGCTCAAGGATTTGTCCCCACCCAGGACTGGCAAATTAGCTCTACTCAACATGCCCCGAGTCAGATAACTAAAATACCTCTTGGTCTAGGTAGACACTTTCACTGGATAGGTAGAGACCTTTCCTACAGGGTCTGAGAAGGCCACCGCAGTCATTTCTTCCCTTCTGTCAGACCTAATTCCTCAGTTTAGCCTTTCCACCTCTATACAGTCTGATAACAGACCGGCTTTTATTAGTCAAATCAGCCTAGCAGTTTTTCAGGCTCTTAGTGTTCCGTGAAACCTTTATATCCCTTACGGTCCTCCGTCTTCAGGAAAAGTAGAACGGACTAAAGGTCTTTTAAAAACACACCTCACCAAGCTCAGCCACCAACTTAAAAAGGACTGGACAATACTTTTACCATTTTCCCTTCTCAGAAGTCAGACCTGTCCTCAGAATGCTACAAGGTACAGCCCATTTGAGCTCCTGTACAGACGCTCCTTTTTATTAGGCCCCAGTCTCATTCCAGACACCAGACCAACTTAGACTATGCCCCCAAAAAACTTGTCATCCCTACTATCTTCTGTCTAGTCATACTCCTATTCACCGTTCTCAACTGCTCATACATGCTCTGCTCTTGTTTACACTGTCGGTTTATACTGTTTCTCCAAGCCATCACAGCTGATATCTCCTGGTGCTATCCCCAAATCGCCACTCTTAACTCTTGAAGTAAATAAATAATCTTTGCTGGTAGGACTATGCTGAATCTCCTTAGGCACTCTCTAATCAGATGTCCTGGGTCCTCTCAATTCTTAGACCTTTTATACTTGTTTTTCTCCTTCTCTTATTCCATTTAGTTTCTCAATTCATACAAAACTGTATCCAGACCATCACCAATAATTCTAAATGATAAATGTTCCTTCTAACAACTCCACAATATCACCCCTTACCACAAAATCTTCCTTCAGCTTAATCTCTCCCACTCTAGGTTCCCACGCCACCCCTAATCCTGCTCGAAGCAGCCCTGAGAAACATCACCCATTCTCTCTCCACACCACCCCCCAAAAATTTTCACCACCCCAACACTTCAACACTATTTTGTTTTATTTTTCTTATTAATATAAGAAGGCAGGAATGTCAGGCCTCTGAGCCCAAGCCAAGCCATCGCATCCCCTGTGACTTGCACGTATATGCCCAGATGGCCTGAAGTAACTGAAGAATCACAAAAGAAGTGAATATGCCCTGCCCCGCCTTAACTGATGACATTGTCTTGTGAAATTCCTTCTTCTGGCTCATCCTGGCTCAAAAGCTCCCCCACTGAGTACCTTGTGACCCCCACTCTGCCCGCCAGAGAACAACCCCCCTTTGACTGTAATTTTCCTTTACCTACCCAAATCCTATAAAATGGCCCCACCCCATCTCCCTTCGCTGACTCTCTTTTCGGACTCAGCCCCCCTGCACCCAGGTGATTAAAAGCTTTATTGGTCACACGAAGCCTGTTTGGTGGTCACTTCACACAGACACGCATGAAAGTGGTGATGCACACCTGTCATCCCAGCTACTCCCGGGGCTGAAGCTGGATCACTTGAGCCCTGGGGTTTCAGCCTGCATTGAGCTGTGATCACACAACTGCACTCCAGCCTGGGCAACAGAGCAAGACCCTGTCTCTAACAAACAGAATAAAAAGGCAATTGCTAGGCCAGGCATGGTGGCTCATGCCTATAATCCCACCACTTTGGGAAGCCAAGGTGGTTGGATCACCTGAGGCCAGGAGTTCAAGACCAGCCTGGCCAACATGGCGAAACTCCATCTCTACTAAAAATACAAAAAAAAAAAAAAAAAGGCTGGGCATGGTGGTGTGTGTCTGTAATCCCAGATTCTCAGGAGGCTGAGGCGGGAAAATTGCTTGAACCTGGGAGGTGGAGGTTGCAGTGAGCCGACATTGCACCATTGCACTCCAGCCTGGGTGACAGAGCAAGACTCCATCTCAATTGCTGCATCTTGAGTCTCCTATTGTTGCTGTTGTGAGACCGTGGTTTTCATCTTCTCAGTTTAAAATAATTTAAATAAGAGACACACAGCAGAAGAGAGGTAATATAGAGTAACTTATTGCAAAAGAAAAAGAATATTCTGAAAGCTAGATGCAGAATAGACAGTACACCCTGAGAGAGAGAATTCGGGGTGGGCTGCTTGTGAGGATGAGACAGCAAAGACTGGGACTAGCTGTGAGAAACAAACTCGCCTGTCCAAACCCAAAGGATGGACTTAGAGACCCGGAGAACAGTGGAAGTGAGACTCTTAATGACGGTCTTGCAAGATCGGGCGTCTGATGAGTAGGCACACCCAGCACGGTTTCAACAAGCAATTTATCCCCTAGTGCACAGGTCTCTCCCCCGTTTCCTCATAGGCTGAGTACTACGGGTCACAGTCTTCCCAGATGTCACCTATCAGTTGTTGGGTTGGGGCTGCAGGTGTTTTATTTTGGGGTGTTGTCCTGCTGCATTTTGTTGCAACCCACAATGCATTGCAATCCTAGTCAGCTGAGGGGCTCTTCAAGTATTTGACTTATGACCTAAGTAGCTGGGCAGGCTGTTAAGATCAGACAAAGCAAGCTATTTTGCAGACTAGTAAACTTTTATCTTAGACTAAACTTTGGTTTGGTGAGGGCAACTAAGAGTGGGGTGGTAGAGGGAGGAAGGGGGAGGCCGACAAGCAGGCATCGGCTATCCAAGCAGGGGCTAATATATCCTGTTTCTTCTGTAGTTTGCCGACCTAAGCCGATTTAAGGCGCTTTGCCTTCAAAATGCACCACTGTAGACATCGTTTCCTTCACTAGGGAGGCTCCCTTTATGGCAGCCTTATGTGATTATTCATAAGCGGGTGAGAAGAGGTGTTATGAGGAAGCGTGTTCTGGGTGGTCCTCCAGCGTGCATGTACAGTAGCTGTACACACTTGTTCCTATATCACGTCTCATTAGCATCTTAGATCTCCACCCAGGGGTGTGTTGTTGTTGTTGTTGTTTGGGTGTTTTTTAAGACAGAGTCTTTCTCTGTCACCCAGGCTGGAGTGCAGTGGTGCGATCTCGGCTCGCTACAACCTCTGTCTCCCAGGTTCAAGGGATTCTTCTGCCTCAGCTTCCCGAGTAGCTGAGATTACAGGCACCTGCCACCACACCTGGCTAATTTTCATATTTTTAGTAGAGACGGGGTTTCACCATATTAGGCAGGCTGATCTTGAATTCCTGCCCTCAGGTGATCTGCCTGCTTTGGACTCCCAAAGTGCTGGGATTACAGGCATGAGCCACCGTGCCCGGCCTGTTTTTTACTATTATAAGGAGCAAAGGGTCAATAGGACCCTTGAGGACCCTTGAGGACAGGTCAAATCAAAGTGCGCATGTTCTCTACAGGGGAAATTTTCTACTGAAGATAGCTTTGCTTGGATGAGCTCAATTACAATGTGAACGCTGAGGCTTATTGTGTTGATTATATGGTCACCCTGGTGTCTGTGTCCCGAGAACACGGTCACTTCCTTGACTGTCTATCCTGCCTCACCATCACGAAGAATGAAGCACCCAGTGTGCCTCTCTGGGTTTTGGAGGCAGTGCATTCCACGCCTAGACACACTGTGCCTGCATGTGGGGTGACATGGAGGGCGGGCAGCTTTGAATGAAGCCCTGAGCAGGAAACGGCTCTGCAGTAGATCCAGCCTGGGGCTCAGACAGCCCTGCTGCTCGAGCCATATGATTTCACAGACAACACAATATTGGAGGAGTCTGTGGTGGAAAAGGTACTGTGTGAATTTGATGGCAAGCCCAGTGGATGAAGCACCATGCAGTCCCTTGAGGTTCTGGAGCAAATCCACGGCATCAGTATTGGAGAACTACACAGCCTTTGGCAGACAGCTCTTGGAGTGCTACTTGGGCCCTGGAGACTGAATGCTGGACCAGGGCATATCAAATGATACCATATCCAGAACCCGTGATGAGCTGAGTTCTGTTGGGTCCACCAAGTCATCAAGTTGTGTGGGAGCAGCCACACAGAAACAGCACAACCAGGACCAGGCTCAAGAAGGACTGAAGGCCCAGACAGGCTGCACGGGAAGGTTGCCCGGACCCTGCATCCACCATCATAGTTGCACAGGTGCCACTGTCTCAGCTCACACCTAGGTCCTTAAGCGGGGGGGGGGGGGTCCCACCAACCAGCTGAAGCTTGCTTTGACAGTCGGGTTAGGGTGGTATATAGGGTCCCACCACAATGAGTGGCAACTGCATGGCAGCTTCATTAAGGATGGCCTTGAAAGGTGTGGAAAGTAAAAAAGTTCCTCTTCAAAGTTTCCCTTCTTTTTTTATTTATTTCTTATTTATTTATTTTTTTGAGACGGAGTATTGCTCTGTCGCCCAGGCTGGAGTGCAGTGGCGTGATCTCGGCTCACTGCAAGCCCCGCCTCCTGGGTTCACACCATTCTCCTGCCTCAGCTTCCCGAGTAGCTGGGACTACAGGCACCCACCACCACGCCCAGCTAATTTTTCTGTATTTTCAGTAGATACAGGGTTTCACTGTGTTAGCCAGGATGGTTTCAATCTCCTGACCTCGTGATCCACCCACCTCGGCCTCCCAGAGTGCTGGGATTACAGGAGTTTCCCTTCTTATTGAAGAATAAATCATAAGCATTAGAAACAATAGTTTCTTTTAAAAACCAACTTCCTTCAAGCCTCCTTGCTTTTATACTAATAATTCTTTGTTAAGCCCTGTCCTATGTAGCTGTTAGATACAAGGGAATGAGTACATTCTAGGTCCTTGTACTTTAACCAAGATATTTGTTCTAGACATGCTCAAGCATATCCCAGCTTGCAGCCTATGCCCTTTCCTTATTTGGAATTGTTATTACTTTTCTAAGTTCTTTCACAAGCAATTTCTCTTTTCCTTTTGTTCTCCATTGCCTTTACCTATCAGGAAAGTTTTAAGTTATTAGCCAATCAGGTTTAGCTTAGACTGTGAGGTCCAGTGCCAAACCAAGGGAGATAAAACACAGCAGTAAAGATCCAATGCGTAAGGGATAAATATTCTTGCCTTTCTTTGCTCAGTGTGCTCTCATGGCGAGATTGCTGACGAGCAGCACCTTTTCTGCAGAAAGTATAATTGCCTTGCTGAGAAAACTTTTTGTCTGAATGCTGATTTTTCCTTGCAGTACTGAGGAACAAGCATTTTGTTTATAACAAAAGGCAATGGCAGGGAAGTCCTCCCATGGCTGGAGCTCACACAGTACACCTGGGCATTTACTTTGTGGGAGAAGCAGCCTGAGGTTAGAATAGGTAGACTCATGGAAGATGCCGAGTGGCCTGGCTGGCCGGTCTGGGACCTAGAGGGACAAAGATGGAATTGATCAGGGAGAGGAATGTTTGGGGTGGACAAATGTAATGGGCACATGGGAGTGAACACATGTGAAGGTCTTTGGATCACACAGTGCTGTCCAAGCATCTTCCACGGAAGAGGCACTGAACGGCCAGGCAGACAAGATCATTCAACCTGCTGATGGGAGCCAGCCTGAGTGGCCACACCAACCCAACAAAGACAGGCACATGGACAGAGCGGCCACAGCTAAGACAGAGGACAGGCATGAGGCCAACAGTGTGGACTGCAACTTCCCAAAGCCATCTAGCTCCTTCTCTTATCTGAATGTCCAACCTGCCAGCAACAGGAGACCAGCATCCCACTGCCAATGTGGCCCAGGTTCTCAGGAGACCAACCAGCCACTTGACAGCAAGTGGACCCACTGGGCCTCTTTCATTCTGGAAAGGCCAGTGGTTTGCACAAAAATAGACATCTCTTCTAGGTAGGAGTTTGACTTTCCTGGCTCCAGGGCCTCAGTCAGCATCACTGTCCAAGTGCTTAAGGAATGTCCAACTCATCGGCGTAGAAGGGCTCACAACATCACTTCTGATCAGGGAAGCCACTTTGCAGTGAAGGAGATGTGGGAAAAGGTCTGTGTCCCTAGGATCTACTCATTGCCTCTCATTGTTCGGAAGCTGCTGGACTGGCTGGGTGTTGGAGTGGCCTCCCACACGGAGAGCTGAAGCAATGCCCTGTAACTACAGGCCCTGTCATCCCAGATGGCATGGGGACATTGAGTCAGAGGCCTTCATATGGCACTGTGTCCTCAGCAGAAAGCACACGTGGGTCTGGGAGCTGAGGGGTGGGAGCAGGGCGGCCCACTCAGCATCACTCCTGGTCACCCCTGTTTGTGTTTTCCATCCTCCTAGTCTTGGCTCTGAAGGGTTAGTGGTTCTGGTTCCAAAGGGGGTGTTTGCTTGCCAGAGGACAGAACTACGAGCTGTAGCTTCCACCAGGGTACTGCAGGCTCCTTTTGGCCCAGCCAGCAAGCCTTAAGAGGAGCCACCCTCTTAGTGGGGATGCCTGGCCCTGAGCAGCAGGGGGACATGGGGGCTGCTGTCACCTGAGAGCAGGCGGCAGAGAGGAATACATGTGGGACTCAGACACCCGACGTGGGCAGGCGCTTCTTGGTACCCCCCTTCCAATTATGACCGGAAATTGATCTGAATAGCAACTCTGACCCCAAAAGGGCATGGTTAGCAGGGACTCACAGGGGCTCACAGTCTTCAGGAACAAGGGCTTGGGTCCAGCCACCAGATGCACCTGATGCCAACAGGAGACAGCTGAGTGCCAGGGCAATTTAGAACAGAAAGTGGAGGAGGGGACGAGAGGGACCGCTGTGTTCCCAGATGACCGCAGTTGGCGATGGGGCTGTCATTTTTTCCATTAATTTCCCTCTTCTAAGTACAAAGAGAGAGGGGCCCTGGAGGGGTGGCTTCCCACACGTGTGGAAAAGGGGATCCGGCCAGTGCAAGGGCGGACAATGGCAGGCACAGGGCAGAATCAGACCTCCTTAGAGAGAGGATGCTCTGCCCAGCAGCTGCGAGGCATGTGGTCAGGGGCAGCCTCCAGCTGCCAGCTCCCCCAGGGTTTGCCTTCCTGGCTCAGTGTAGCCAAGGATTGAGCAAGGCAGCAGGACCAAGGTCACTGTCTTATGGGGCGCTCCCCCCAAGTGCTAAGCCCAGCCATCTCAGGCCAGCACAGGGCTGTTCTGCTGGCCAGCCTTCATCTTGCACTCCTGGCTGGGCGGGGAGCCTTTCTCAGATCTGAGTTGTGGATTGCAGCACCCCTGACCGACCCTTCTCCCCAGCGAAGCTTCGCACTGCCAACACCATCCGCGAATTTCCACAGCACATCAAAGAGGGCAAAAAATGAGGGGAAGGAGGGCAAAGAACACAGAGATGGTGTGTGGCGGGTCCAGACCCACATCTGTGTAACTGAATTCACTTCATTAGATATAAATGGAGGCCAGGCACGGTGGCTCACACCTGTCATCCCAGCATTTTGGGAGGCTGAGGCAGGCAGATCACCTGAGGTTAGGAGTTCAAGACCAGCCTGGCCAACATGGTAAAACCCTGTCTCTACTAAAAATACAAAATTAGCCAGGTGTGGTGGCAGGGGCACCTGTAATCCCAGATACTCAGGAGGCTAAGGCAGGAGAATTGCTTGAACCCAGGAGGCAGAGGTTGCAGTGAGCCCATATTGCACCACTGCACTCCAGCCTGGGCGACAGAGTGAGAAGAGACATGCACATAGAAAGTCACAGAAGGGCTGAAGGGGACTGAAATCATACGCCATGAAGATGCTAAATGAGGAGAGCTGATGTGGTGCTATTAACTATTGACACCAAAGGAGGCTGCAAGGGAAGAAGAATTACCAGAGTAAAATACAGACATTTCATCATCATAAGAGGGCCAGTCCACCCGGACCATGTCACAATTCTAAATCTGTATACACCTAATAAACCTGGTCTTAAAACACAAAGCAAAATCTTACAGATGTAAAAGGAGTGGGAAATTAGGATGTGGACATCTGGGTGAGGGCCATTATCCTGCCTACAACCTATGGGTTAGTTTTATCAGATGTAAATCATACCACAGCCAGGCACGGTGGCTCATGCCTGTAGTTCCAGCTACTTGGGAGGCTGAGGTGGGAGGATCGCTTGTGCCCAGGAGTCGGAGGCTGCAGTGAGTCGTGATCATGCCACTGCACTCCAGCCTGGGCAACAGAGTGAGACCCTGACCCTAAAAATAAGTAAATGATAAATAAATAAAATCATACCACAGTAAAATTGATCTTTTCTTTTTCAAAGTGACCGAAATCCTCTTGGAAATGTAAAAACACTCCTTGATAATCTTTGCTGTGAAATGAAAGCTACCAACTCTCTCGGAAGCATTAAGAAGAAGCACACTTCTTCACAAAGTATACAGCACACAGCAGAGTGGGGGCCAGAAGATGTGGCTCACCTCAATGCCTGCCTTGTTCTAGAATTTTTTTTTTTTTTTTTGAGTAACAGCTCTTCATTTTAAGAAACTGGAAAAAGAACAACAAAATATACCAAAAGAAACTCAGAAAAAAGATAAGCTACAAAGATAAAAAGCTGCAAATGTGGAAAGAATAAAGTGAGACATTGTAGAACAGCTTTAAAAGCTGCATACAGGTATTTAAGGCTGTATGCGCCCTGGTGCATGGCAGCGTTATTCATCGGGCAAAAAAAACCCATCAAACCATGACAAAAACACCCACCGCCTGGGGAGCACTGCATGCCATGGAGTTTTATGCAGCTTTTAAAAAGAATGATTTGAACGTCTGGTTAAGGTGGCGCTGTGCATTCACACTTCAGCCCTTCGTCTCTGCAGACAAGATAAACTCAGCACATTCGACGCGGCCCAGAGGAATGATCCGTGGCCTTGACAAAGAGAAAACTAAGAAGACATTGCTGGGCTCAAAAGGAAAGAAAACAGCTCCCAGGACCAGATGTGGAGTAGATGGGAGTTGGAGAGAAGCTGAAGCCCAGGCCCAGCACCAGGCTGGGGGCCCAGGTGCTACTGGGGTCCCAGCCATTAACAGAGCTTCGTGCAGGTGGGCAGCTGGAGCCAGGGGGGCTCACTCTCTTGTGAAACAGGCAGAAAAACAGGCCAAACTCTGCTGGGGGCTGCAGCTTTTACAGAGCAGCTGGTCTCCCGAGGCAAAAGAACACACACCTTGTGGAGGCCAGGAGCTGAAGCAGCCTGTCGGGGGCTTGGTAACTCCATCCAGAACATCCTCAGGGTCTCCACAAGGCAGACACAGTACAGTACCACAGGAGATGGCTGGGACAAAGAACCAGGAGCTGGAGGGGTGAGGCGGTGGGGCGGGGGCAGCAATCCTGAAACAATGAGAACGTAGAGAAGAGAAAGAAAAGTCATACCAGCTCGGAAGAGCTTGCAAACCGATGTTCCAAAACACGCCCAGAATTCTAATGTTCACAAAGTTATCCAGTCAATAATTAGAATCCACTGCAGATGAAATTAATTTTGTAGAATAGTCTGATAAAGACTAAAATAAATGTGCTTGGGAGGCTCAAGGAGAGAAATGAAGAAACCTAGAACTGAAGATACCGTTCCCCAAACAGGAAGGAAGGAAGGAAGGAAGGAAGGAAGGAAAGAAGGAAGGCGAAAAGAAGGAAGGAAGGAAGGAGGGAAAGAAGGAAGGAAAGAAGGAAGGCAGGAAAGAAGGAAGGAAGGAAAAGGAAGGAAGGAAAGAAGGAAGGAAAGAAGGAAGGAAAGAAAGAAGGAAAGAAGGAAGGAAGGAAGGGCGGAGGGAGGGAGGGAGAGAAGGAGGGGGAGGGAGGGAGGAAAGAAGGAAGGAGGGGGAGGGAGGAGGGAAGGAAGGAAGGAGGGAGGAAGAGAGGAAGAAAGGAGGGAGGGAGGAAGGAAAACAAAAAGCTTAAAAAGAACCAATTAGAAATCTTGGAAATCAAATATGGTCATTGAAATAAAAAACACGCCTCAATAGACAGGCTAAACTCTAGACTAGACATAGGTAGAGAGCCGATGAATTGGAAGCCAGTGCTGAGAAATTCAGCCAGAACCTTGCATAAAGAGAAAAAAATTCTGAGAGGAGGGAAGGGCTGCTACACAGTCTGAGGAGAGATCCAGAAGATCATGGAGAAGCAGTATTTGAAAAAATATTAGCCATGAATTTTGCAGAATTAGGGAAAGGCATGACTCCTCAGCTTGAAGCTGGGGTTTGAATACAAAGTGGGATAAAGGATAGTCTCAACCCTTGCCCAGTTGTCACTGGATATCAGAGACAAAATGCCATTTTCCAGAAAGTGTGTAAAACGTGGTCTCATTAAAGAAAGAACAAATGAGCAAAGGGCACATCCTCCGGAAGATTCTACAATGGTGTGAGCCTGGGGTGAGCACAGAACACACGGCAGGTTGTTCATTTGGGTTCCTAGGCGAGGACGGCGGGGCTGGAGGGGACCCAAAACAAAGCCCAGGAGCCGCCCAACCATGTGAAATCATGAAATGTGGTAACTACTTAAAAATGTGGACCGGGTGCAGTGGCTCACACCTGTAATCCCAGCAATTTGGAAGGCCAGGGCGGGTGGATCACGAGGTCAGGAGTTTGAGACCAGCCTGGCCAATATGGTGAAACAACATCTCTACTAAAAATACAAAAATTAGCCAGGTGTGGTGGCAGGTGCCTGTAATCCCAGCTACTCGGGGAGGCTGAGGCAGCAGAATCGCTTGAACCCGGGAGGCAGAGGTTGCAGTGAGCTGAGATTGCGCCATTGCATCCCAGCCTGGGTGACAGAGCGAGACTCTGTCTCAAAAAAAAAAAAAAAAAAAAAAGTATAGTTACGGCCGGGCGTGGTGGCTCATGCCTGTAATCTCAGCACTTTGCGAAGCTGAGAGGCGGGTGGATCACTTGAGGTCAGGAGTTCAAGACCAGCCTGGCCAACATGGCAAAACCCCATCTCTACTAAAAATACAAGAATTAGCCAGGTGGGGTGGTATTAGCCTGTAGTCCCAGCTACTCACGAGGCTGAAGCAGGAGAATCGCTTGAACCCAGGAGGTGAAGGTTGCAGTGAGCCGAGATTAGACCACTGCACTTCAGCCTGGGCCACAGAGCAAGACTCTGTCTCAAAACAAACAAACACAAAAACAAAGTGTAGTTACTGAAACATCAAGTATCAGCATACTTTCTTTAGCATCTCTTGCGGTGAAAATCAGCTGGCAAAGAACTCCCCCAGCTTTTGTTTACCTGAAAAGGTCTTTCTTTGGCTTTCATTTTTGTAGAACAGTTTCACTGGAAATAATCGTGATGACAGCTTTCATTTTCTTCTGGCACTTTGCATATGTTGTTTCATTTTCCTCCAGGCACATATTGTTGTTCCCTGTGTATAATGTATTGTTTTTATTCTCCTCTTGCAGTTTTCAAGCTTTTCTGTTTGTCGTTGGGTTTTAGTAGCTTGTCTATGACGTGTTGAGGCTTTTGTCTGTTTGGTTTATCTGACTTGAGGTTCATTGAGCTTCCCGAATCTTCAAGTTAATGTTTTTAATCAAATCTGGGAAATTTTAAGCCATTATTTCTTCAAATATATATATTTTTCCTCTCTTTTCTTCTCTCCTCTCCTTCTGGGATTCCAATTACATGCATGTTGGACTGCTTGATAGAGTCTTGCGGGTCTCTCAGGATATATTTCTTTCTCTTGGTGAAAAATGAAGTCTTTTTTCTCTATGTTCTTTGCATTAAATACATTTCAGTGACCTATCTTCAAGGTCATGGATTTTTTCTCCTACTGTCTCCAATAAGCTATTGAGCCTATCCAGTGAAATTTTTATTTATGTTGTTTTAATTTTCAGCTTGAAGAATTTCCATTTGATTCTTTTTTTGTAGCTTCCATTTCTTTGTTGAGGTTCCCCTCTGTTTATTCATTAAGACTATATTTTAAATTATCTGATCATATTTAAAATAGCAGCTTTGAAGTCTTTGTCTATGAAATCTAACCTTTGGGTCCATTCAGAGTCCACTTCTATTCACTGTCTTTTTCCTAAATATGGATCATACATTCTTGTTTCTTTGTATGTCTAGTTATTTTTTGTTGGTAACTGGACATTGTAAGTAGCATTTTGTAGCAACTTTGGATTCTATTATGTTCTTCTGAAGATTGTTGGGTTTTGTTCCAGTAGGCAGTTAACTCGCCTGATCTGAAACTGTAGAGTCTGCCTCCTCCACAGTGTGTAGTGGCTGATATCTCTGCTCAGCTTTTCAACTTCCAGCTGTAGTCTTTGTAGCCAACCCTTTGCACCCATATGCTCAACATTTAGCCAAGGATTTGAGCAGAGTTTATGTTCAGATTTGGCAGCTCACCCTCTCTGTAGTTCCCTTGCTTTGGGGGTTCACCCTTAATTTTCCAGCTGCTCAGCCAGCCCTACACTTTGTCTTTTGACACCTCAAACCAATAAGGATTCAACTTTCTGCCATGCATGCTGTGCATGATTTGGGGAATACATGCACTTAAAGGAGCAGAAAACTCACAAATATCAGCTAGTCCTCTTATATCTTTCAGGGTAGACTCCTCTCTCATATCTCCCTCATTTTTCACCAAGCTTCCTAAAGTCTCTGATATGTGTTTGTAGTTTGATGGCCATCCAAGGATTGGGGCAGAGTTTAGACTCAGATTTTGGGTCTCACCCCTTCTACAGCTCTCTTGTTTCAGGATTTCTTCCCTACATTTCCAGCTCCTCTGCCAGCCTTGTCCTCTGTACTCTCCCACCTTGAGCTTGGAAGACTGTGGCTCGCCATGGCCATGGCTGTGGGGTTAGGAGCGTGCTGAGGCAAAGGGCTGGCCTTTAATCGCCTGCATCAGTCTATCATTGGCTATGATTTCCATCAGCTGAGGGCACTTCTCTATTGAGGGGGAAGCAGTGAGAGGTTAACAGCCAATGTTCACAGCAGCTGGGGTCTAGGGTGTACTAGGCTGGTCCAGGAGATTTGGGCAGGTACCAGTGGCAGTTAAGAAAGAGTCCGTTCCAACTCTGCTTTGGAGATAAGTTGGGGCCAATTGCCCTGAAATTAGATTCCTCCAAAGAATCTCTGCTATGTGCCTCACCCCTGTGACCCTCCTTTCTGCTTGCCTCCTGACATATTCTTTTTTTTTTTTTTTTTTTTCTGGAGACACAGTCTTGCTTTGTCACCTAGGCTGGAGTGCCGTGGCCCCATCTTGGCTCACTTCAGCCCCCACCTCCTGAGTTCAAGCGATTCTCATGCCTCAGCCTCCCAAGTAGCTGGGATTACAGGCCCACACCACCATGCCCGGCTAATTTTTGTATTTTTAGTAGAGATGGGGTTTCACCATGTTGGCCAGGCTGGACCCTAACTCCTGACCTCAAGTAATCCACGCACTTTGGCCTCCCAAAGTGCTGAGATTATAGGCATGAGCCAACACGCCCAGCCCTCCTGACATGTTCTTTTTAAACCAAGAGGGAAACTGAAGTTTTCTCTCTGAGAACCCACACCTGTGCTTCTGGGTCCCTGGGGCTGAGGGATCACTATGAAAAGCTTTATTTCAGGGGATCTGACTTCTCAGCCCCATCGGTCCCACGAACTTTTGCCAACGTCCTTTCTCAGGAATGAAATTAAGCACCCAGGTTTTGTTTCACATAATTCAGCCAGACCCTGCCCCTGCCCCCAAGGGCTTCCTCTGCTCCTGGATGGAGAGAAGATACACAGAGAAAATACCCAGATGAGTGGCTTCCTTGATGGGGATTTAAAATATTTTATTTTCATAGAATTTCTAGTGCCATAAAAAGGCATATATTTGATTGTTTTGCTTTTATTTATTTATTTATTTATTTTTGAGACAGTCTCACACTGTCGCCCAGGCTGGTGTACAGTGGTGCGATCTCGGCTCACTGTAACCTCTGCCTCCCAGGTTCAAGTGATTCTCCTGCCTCAGCCTCCTGAGTAGCTGGGATTACAGGTGCACACCACCACGCCTGGCTAATTTTGTGTTTTCAGTAGAGATGGGGTTTCACCATGTTGGCCAGGCTGGTCTCGAACTCCTGACCTCAAGTGATCCACCTGCCTCGGCCTCCCAGAGTGCTGGGATTACAGGTGTGACCCACCGTGCTCAGCTTTTGCTTCCTTTTAAAAAGCATTTTGGATTTTAGGGTCTTTCTTTTTCTATCGTGGTATTTCTCCAGTGGAGCCCCCCTCTGAGTTCTGACCCCAGTTCTTCCATGACATCAGCATTTATCCCTGTTGATAAGCTGCCACATCCTTTAAAAATCAGCCCATCTGAAATGTTCTACTCCAGCAACTCTGTTCTCACCTTTGAAAAGAGCACCCGACTACTGAATGCCAGGAAAAAGCGCATCCTTTTGAGAGAAATGCATATAGCCAAGGATGGAAATCCTGAAAGCAGATGTAAAATCCCCTCCATGTAGAAAATCATAGGCACCAGCGATGCTATTAGATATGTATGACTAATTGCGGTTAATGCTCGCTGCTGTCAATTGGCCTCATTAGCACAAGCAATTTGAGCACAGGACATTACTTTAATTACCACAAGCAGTTTGTTCATTTGTGGAGGAGGTGCATTTCCAAAAAGGTTGCGCTATTTGGAAATTAATCCTAACCTCTTGCATTGTTAAAAATTCAGGCAAATAGGGGAGAAAAAAACTGTAAGCAAGCAGATACAAAAATAAAGGTGACGAACGTTACACAGTCATTTTTACTATTATTTTTCTACTATTTTATTTTCTCTGCTAAAGCGGACTAGGGTCATTATAAGCTTTCTTTTCTGAAATCTATGCGTGGGAGGTAAAATGACTGGCATTAGAGTTCAGCCGAGACATTAAGCCCATTAAGGGAGGCAATGCAGAAAAGCCTTCAAATCTGAGCTTTTATTCAACTCACCCCGGGCCGGGAAGGGGCCGGCGAGGACAGCCCCACCCCACCATACCTTCGAGCTTCTTGCTGTGTCCCAGCGAGGACAGTTTCACTCCCACCGGACCCTCCAAGCCTCTTGCCCACGGCTGTGTCCTGGCCTCTGCTTCCTGCCTGGGCCCTGGAGTGCTCCGAGGACCCCTCCCCAAATCCCAGCCACCGCCGCCCTGTTTGGCGTCTCTGATGGAGAGCTGAGCTTGCTGTGTCCTCCGAGCCTGCAGGGAGCAGCACCCGCCACGGTAGCTCCCCTTTCCCGCCTGCTCTGCTGGATGCTGGGTTTCAGCCCAGGTCCTTCGGGCGCCCTGGGACCCCCTTCCCCTCCCCGACCTGGGCCTGTCATGGGCCACTTTAGGGCCCTGGATGGCGGCCCTGCTCCCTGGCGCCGCATCGGCCATCCGTGGCAGGCTCCCGCCCTCCGGATTCTCCCTTTCCTGTCGGCACCTCTCTTCTCGCAAGCGGCCCAGAAGCAGGGGCGGTCGTTCCGCTGGCTCCTGCTGCGCACCAGGCCCTGGGGACATCGTGGCCCTGGGGACATCATGGTCCCTGCCTCCATGGAGCTGACGCTCTAGAGGAGCCGGACACAAGAGGCAAAATGAAAGCACGCGAGCTTCATCATCAGCCAGACCACAGGCTTAAAAGAGCGTTGGCGCCACAACTAAAATTCAACGGGCGGTGGGCGCGGTGGCTCACACCTGTAATCCCAGCACTTTGGGAGGCCGAGGCTGGTGGATCACGAGGTCAGGAGTTCGAGACCAGCCTGACCAACAATGGTGAAACCCCATCTCTACTAAAAATACAAAAAAAATTAGTTGTGTGTGGTGGCCGGTGCCTGTAATCCCAGCTACTTGGGAGACTGAGGCAGGGAGAATTGCTTGAACCCGGGAGGTGGAGGTTGCAGTGAGCCGAGATTGCGCCACTGCACTCCAGCCTGGGCGACAGAGTAAGACTCCGCCTTAAAAAAAAAAAAAAAAAAATCAACGGAGCTGTAGTTCACAGGGACCCACTCGATGAATTTCTTGGCATGTGTGCCCCTGCAGAGCGGCTCCCAGAACATCAAGCGTCCCGAAGTCCCCACCCTGCTCCTTCCCTGTTCCCCTCCCGAAGGCAGCCCGGCCAAGGGCAAGGCTTGGTGGCTCCCGGGCTGCCGTGCTGTGAGCCTGTGCAATCCGCGTGGGGTGGTGGGTGGCGGGTGGCCGGAGCGCCGCTGTCTTCGTTGCTCTGCAGTGTTCCATCCACTAAGTGAGCACAGTGTATTTTTCCATTCTGGTGGGAATGGTGACCTGAGTTACAGAAACAAAAAATGTTCATCTAAACAGTACTTGTAGGTGGCCACTAGGCTCTCCGGACCCAGGTCACAGCCAGCGCCCATCCTCACCCAGTGCAGTCTCTGGCTGGCTCCCTCCCGCCTCGGCCCCTGGCCTGTTCCAGGGCCTCTGAGAGCAGCTCCTGGCCATGCCATCTCCCACGGTGTCCCCAAGCCGGCACTGGCCCCCAGGCCCGTCCACTGTGGGCTGGTTCCTAAGCCCCTCCCCCGGGGTTCTGATGGCAGTGGCTTCTGGCTCCCAGCAGCTGCCGGGGCTGGCCAGCGGGGGAAGTAGAGGTAGGAGCTGCCTCTCCATGAGAAGGGCCTCTGAGAGCTAAATTCTTGACCCACAAAGGGGTCCCCTGGCTTCTTGTAGGACCTGCCTGTCCCGGTGGGGCCCCAGTTGAACGGCCACCTCTCCTGGACCAGGGCTCCCACTGGGCCAGCCAAGCCCTGGCCTGATGCTGTGAGGCACAATGACTCGCATTAGAGTTTAGCTGGACAGGAAGCTGGGAAGACACGAAGCCCCTAGCGTCCCCAGCGTCCCCAGCTTAGCAGGCAGGGACCGCAGACGGAAGGAGGGAGGGAGGAGAGGGGGCCCATCCCCGCTGCCGTCAGTGCCTTTTGTGGGCAGACGAACTCCTCCCTCGCATTTATCCTGCAAGGTGACATTTTAAGGCCCAGACACAATTCAGTTTTTATCAAGCAAGTGTCAACATGCTAGACAGGAATTTTGTAGTCTCCTGCCACTGTTCCTACCCGGGGACACAGAGTCCCAGAACAACGTGCTGTGTTCTCTCCACATCCTCGCACCACGAAACAACCTGTGGGGGAGTTGGCTCTGAAAACGAGGGCTGCACGGTGTGCCCAAGGGTGGGATTCTAGTGGCAGTCGAGTGTTTCTGCAGGTGGGCACCCTGCTGCCTGGGGGGCTGTGCCAGGGCCGGGAGGACCCTCACATCAGACAGGAGCTCCGTGGACAGTGCCCTGCCAGCCGGGCTCCTTAGGAGAGTGGCCCAGGACACGGCAGGAGCCCAGGTCAGCAGGGGCATCTGTCCTGACCTGGCTGTGCCCTCTGATCTGACTTAAGTTGTCTCCCACAATGCGGGGGCAGTTGAAACTGACCCCCTCCAGGGAGATGGTCCCCAGGCCCCCTTCATCTCCCCAGAGGAGATGGGAGGTGGCTCAAGGCTTGTCGGTCACTGGGAGGGTATGGGAGTCGGGCCCCATCAGGAAGGGTGTAGGAAGGGGCCGCAGACGTCCTGCTCACCAGTGCCCCCTGGGACACCCTGGCCTTGGCAGCTGAGGGAACATGAAGGCTTGCTCTTAGATCCGTGTCACTTGTCCCCAGCCTCCTGAAAGACAGCCCTCATGACAGTCCAGCTCAGTATTCTGCCCCAGGGCACGTGCAATCTTAGGAGATGTTTTTGGTTGCCACACAGTGGGAAACGGGGAGGCTGTTGCTGACATCAGTGGGTGGAGGCTGGGGGGCCGCTCACGTCCTCCCAGGCATGGGACAGCCCCTCACAACAGAGAACCATGCGACCCCCAGTGTCCGTGGTGTGGAAGCGGAGGCACCTTGGCCTAATGGATCTACATCTGGGGCTAAAGGAGAGAAAGGAAAAGGAAATGAAAGCAGAGGCGTGAAAAGCAGCCCAACCTCTGCCATCCTGGGCCTCCTGGAAAGGGGAAGAGGGCAGGCTGGCCCCGGAGGCTCCCCTGGGCAGAGCTCCCCTCCCTCAGCCCTGGGCCCCGCGGCCGGGTCTTTTGGGCCCCATTAAGGCTGGCCTTGGGTGTCCTTGGGCCTTGGCAGGACCTGCAGCCACCACACGGGGTGGAGGCCTGCCAGGGTCCTTGGGTGGTGGCTCACTGTTCAGAGCAGGCCACCCGAGCACCCCGTGTACAGGGGCAGCATCCCGTGCATCAAACTCCTCACATAGGGAAGGGTTTCCGAGGCCCACTCTATACCTCGGCCTCAATAAATGCCTGGGCTGGCTGAGTCCACCAACCCCTAACCCCATCAGAGCACTTGTCACCTTGTCACTTGGCTGTGAGTACTCAGTGCCTCTGCTCCCCACTAGCCCGTGAGCCCCTTTACCAAAGATTCCTCTCCTCCATCCCCACAGCCCAGCGTGCATGTCATTCATCCGTCCTGCACACAAAGCTCGTTCTAATGCCCCAGCCTAGAGTCTCAGAGGCATCCCCGTGGACCCGTCCCGATGCTTTGCTGCAAGTGGTAAAGGCAGACGTGACTCGCTCTGCTTCTCAGGGAGGCAGACAGGGGCCAGGGTCCTCAGTGCTGGGGAGCCGTCATTTTCAGAACGTTGCCTCTCATCCTCGTGTGTGTGACCTCGTGGTCTTAAGACGGCTGCACAGCTAAAGCCATCACACCAGTGTCCCAAACAGGGAAGAGAGCTTCTCCCTACCCAGCTCTGCAGGCCAGGATGGGATCGCCCGGGAACTCCATCATCAGGTGCTTGGCTCAGGCCCATCCCCGAGGGCGCAACCAATGAAAGTTTGTGGGGTAAAGGAGGAGTGAGTGTAGCAAAGCGAAGCCCGTGGACGTTCTCATGTTTATGGGGCCACATGTGGAGCGGTGACTTTGGACGCACCCCTGTGCTGCCTCCCACCAGCCTCCCAAACCTCAGGGTGCAGCCTGCCTCTGGAGGCAGGAGCAGGGCCCTGGCCAGCTGGGAGCGGCTGGAACTGGGGACATCACCCACTCAGGCGGCCTGGGACACACTGGATGCACGAGCCTGGAAAGGGGCCAGGAGGAGGGGTCTCTGCCCTTCTGGGGCAGCCTGAAACTGGCAGATATGGCAATGCTGGTTCTGTTCCAGCCCCCCTCCGTGAAGTACAGTTTCCATGCTGCCCTCACTGGACCAAGGGCACAGCTGTGGAGGAGTGTGAGCGAGGGACCCCCGCAAGGACAAAAGCAGAGACCATCCACTGAAGATGCACCTCCAATCCCTCCTGGTCACGCCCAGCCCTGCGCCCAGGTACCAGCTCAGGAGATGCCCTGGCCAGGCCTCTAACCATATCCGGCTCTTGCAGCCACTGAGTCCAAAGCCACCTGGCTCAGGTCCTTGAATGGCACTGCAGGCTGCTGTGGGTGCCAGTGATGGCAGAGAAGAGGGTCCCCCAATGGCACCTGGACAGCCTGGGCAGATGCTGCCGCCCAGCCTCATGGTCCCCGGCGGGGTGGCCAAGGATGGGTGGTGGGGTGTGCCTCTCTATGCATCAGCCCTAAAAGCCTAAGACGTGGGTCCTTGAAGTCACGCCTCTCCCCAGAAACCCTCCATGGCTCCCTAGTGAGGCTTCCTCACACGCTGGCCCCAGCTCCCATAGCCCCTCAAGCTTCCCTCCCCACTTCCCACTGCACCCTCTGTGAAAGCTCAGCTCATCTTTCAGGCAGGCCAAACCCAGGTTTGCCGGGTCTGAGCTTATACGATGTGGGGGGCCTCTTTAAGAATAAGAATATAGGCTGCGCATGGTGGCTTATGCCTGTAATGCCAGCACTTTGGGAGGCCCAGGCGGGCAGATCACTTGAGGTCAGGGGTTCAAGGCCAGCCTGACCAACATGGTAAAACCCCCATCTCTACTAAAAATACAAAAATTAGCTGGGCATGGTGGTGCACTCTTATAATCCCAGTTACTTGGGAGGTCGAGGCAGGAGAATTGTTTGAATCTGGGAGGCGGAGGTTGCAGTGAGCCGAGATCACACCATTGCACTCCAGCCTGGGCTATGGAACAAGACTCCATCAAAAAAAAAAAAAAAAAAAAAAGAAAATGAATATAAAATAACTAAGACAAACACAGGCATAGAAGTGAGTATCACTTAGACTGAGAAATGAAGCCACAGAAAATTACAGATTTTAAAAAGCTGATTAGTGTCATCAACATTACAAAATGTGGAAAAAATCACAGTTCTTCTTAGTCACCTGACTCGCTCTACAATACCTGTGCCCGGTATTTTCGAATGTGTGTACTCATTGTTCATCTCTCATAAGACAAGGACTCTGTTTTATGATTTTCTGCAGAGAGAACAGAAAGATGGTACAGCCTTTCCTCCTCCAAGACTGATACGAATTTACTTTTCATTATTGATGGTGTAGGGAAAGTTCCTGAAGCTTCACAACCCAATGCTGGTGACGTATACATTCTTAGGATTGGTATCATTCGGGAAAGCCTCTCCTGAGTTTCTTTTGTGTGTGAGTGTCCACAGATGGACTCGTATGTAGTGGGAGCTGCAGTTCCTGTGTTCTGCAAACAGGAATTTTGACGAGTTTTGCTTCATTCAGTTCCCATCACAAAAGGAAAGAACATGCAAAAGTGGGTTTGTGGCCATGACCTGCGTGAGCGAGCGTATTCCTGGCAGGAAAGCGCTTTCATCTGACTGGGCTCCAGCAGGGGCGGCCCCTCTGCTGACCATGCACACGTCTGCTGATTGGAGGACGTTCCCATGGGCCAGCTTCAGTTCCATCCACCACCCAGATTCCCGGGCACCCCCACCTCCATAGCTGGATGCTGTGGGATGAGTCATATACCACATCAGGCCTCACCTTTCTGCATCAAGACAGCAAATCGGCACCTTGTCCCTAGACAGAGACATTCCCATGTGGGGAGGACCAGTGGCAAACTAACTGCACCAGAAAAGACCTTGAACCACATAGATATACCCCACTGTGGTGAGTTGAATTATATGCTCTAAGAGGACAAGTTCAAGCCCTGCAAGTCTATGGAACTGAACTCAGCCAATGACCTGAATCAACTTGGAAGCAGATTCACCAACTGGGACTCCGGGAAGGAACGCAGCCCAGCCCGTCCCCGGGTTTCAGACATGTGAGACACAAGCTGAGGGCTGATGAGCCCTGCTGCACCCAGACTTCTGACTTGCAGCAATGACGAGATCATAAATGGGCATTGTTTTACAGCGGGAAAAACTCTCAAAGCCTAACCCCAGTCCCTGGGAATGTGACCTTCTTTGGAATGGGGTCTTTGCAGAGGGCATCAAGCTAAGATGAGGTTGGATCGGGTGGTGGTGGTGGGTGGGTGGGTCCTAAATCCATGACTTGTGTCCTTCTAAGAGGGAAACATGGATTTAGGACACAGAGACACAGATACACAGACACACGCAGAGGGGAGAAGACCAGGGGGACAGGTGGAGACCGGAGTGAGGCGCCACCGTCATGGAGCACCAGGCACTGCCACCAGCAGAAGATGGAAGAGGCAGGATACACTCTCCCCACTGGCCCCTTTGTTGTGAGCTTCTGGCCTCCAGACTGTGGGAAAATAGATGTCTGTTGTTTTAAGCCACCCAGTTTGCGGTCATTTGTTACAATAGCCACAAAAAAACCTCACCCACCCACCCAATCCACACTAAAGGTGTCCCCAGCTCAACCTCCCCTCAGCCAGATCCTACAAATGTTTACAGCCCCTGGCACCACTGCAGCAGAGGGGACCTGAACATCAGAGTGCAGGCAGCCTATAGTCCTCACCGACTGAATAAAGTGTCTGACTTCTGCAATTTTTTTTTTGAGACGGAGTCTCGCTCTGTTGCCAGGCTGGAGTGCAGTGGCACGATCTCTGCTCACTGCAACTTCTGCCTCCCGGGTTAAAGTGATTCTTCTGCCTCAGCCTCCTGAATAGCTGGGACTACAGGCACATGCCACCACGCCTGGGTAATTTTTGTATTTTTGATAGAGACGGGGTTTCACCATGTTGGCCAGGATAGTCTCGATCTCCTGACCTTGTGATCTGCCCGCCTTGGCCTCCCAAAGTGCTGGGATTACAGGTGTGAGCCACCACACCTGGCCAACTTCTGCAAATTTTAAAAGACCATGTGGATGCTGCTGGGACCCTCCCAGAAGGGGTGTGTGCAAGAGAGGGGCTCTAAAAATTGAGGTCTCTCGGCCTCCAGGGAAATTGCCAGCCTTTAGAGCTCGGCTTAGTTCACCCAGCCTTCCCCGGGGGGCCTCCGTTCTGGCCCTCTGGGTTTGTCTCTTGGCGCTGTGACCTGAGCTGGTTGTAGGACCCGCTCTTGGCCTCCCCTAGCCTGGACTGTCTCTTCCTCTGGCCAGGGGGTTGGGTCGGTGTTACAGGACCAGGTTAGGGTGCAGGAGTGGTGGCCGCAGTGGGACACCTGCAGTCCCAGGCACAGAACCCCTTCCCTTCCTCCAGGACCCCTGAATCAGGGCTTCCCTGGCAGAGCTTGTCATAAGAATCTCCCGGGGGTTCCTCAAGGGGCCAGGCCCCATCCTGCTAAGTCAGGGGCAGGGAATGTGGCTCTGAAACCCCCCAGTGGGACGCTGGGGGCAGCTGTCAGGGGCCCTGCTCACGGCTAGTTGTCAGAGAGGGGACCCTTTCCATGTAGTCTGCCTGCTGGAGTGGGCCAGAGGCTGGAGGTGCCCAGGAGAATGTGCCACTGGGACCCTCCCTAGGACGGGCCCCAGAGACCCTCCCTCCACACAGTTGGACCTCAGGACAAGGGCACAAGCACCTCCTCTCCCAGAGCCAGCTGTGGGGTGAACCACCCCTGAGCTGCAGTGGCCGCCTCATGGTGAGATGTGGGTTGCAGAGGCCAGGCACATCCCTGACGCCCAATGGGTTCAGCCAGGCAGGCTGAGCCACACTGATGAGACCATCAGTAGCTCCCACTGGCCAGCAGGTCAGCCAGTAAAGGCCGACACCACAGTTCTTCCTACTCCAGCCCTGACCGAGCGTCTGGGTTTACCTCCACTCGGCAGGAAGCACCCAGATATGTGCCAGGATCAAACCAGGAGAGCAGGATCAGGTAGTTTTCAGGTTGTTCTCATGTAAAATCCTGTAAACATGGCCAGAAGCACGTGACTCTGATAGCTACAGATACACCCTTGATTCTGTAACTGGAGAGAGACAGGCCGGAAGTGGAAACCTCAGGAGGTGATAGGTCCGGACACGCAGCAGGGGAAATACAGGAGGGAGAAGAAGAGATGGGAGAGAAAGAGGCATGGTGGGAAGGAAGGCAGCCGACTTGCCGGGAAAGTGGCATAAGTAACAACTGAGGCAGAACTGGAGGAAGACAGAGAAGAGAGGCCCAGAGGAGCAGACAGGGATGCAGGACAGAGGGGAAGAACCCTTCACGGCCACGCATGGATCCAGAGCAGAGCTCAGAAAGCTACGGCCTGTGGGCTGAACTGGCCCGCTGCTTGTTTTCATAAATAAAGTTTTATGGGCACAGGGCCACACTTGTTCATTTCCGTGTTGTCTGTGGCTACTTTCATGTAGAGTTGAGTAGTTGTGACAGAGGCCATGTGGCCAGCTCAGCCTAAAATATTCACTGTCAGCCGGGCACGGTGGCTCACGTCTGATAATCCCAGCACTTTGGGAGGCCGAGGCAGGTGGATCACCTGAGGTCAGGAGTTCGAAACCAGCCTGGCCAACATGGTGAAACCCTGTCTCCACTAAAAATACAAAAATTAGCCGGGCATGGTGGTGCTTGACTGTAGTCCCAGCTACTCAGGAGGCTGAGGCAAGAGAACCCAGGAGGCAGAAGTTGCAGTGAGCCAAGATCATGCCACTGTACTCCAGCCTGGGCGACAGAGTGAGACTCCGCAAAAAAAAAAAAAAAAAAAAAATTCACTGCCTGGCCCTTTCTGGAAAACGTTTGCTGACCTTTGGTTTTGGTTTACACCCATGTGGTCTTTGCTTCCAGGATTGTCCACCCTTTAGAGCTCATTGGGGAATCGAAGACTTTCCCCTTAGCTAGATCCAGGCCTGGGATGGGGAGGCAGCTGCCTGACGATCACATGCCTGCTGGCCCCAGGCAGCCCCAAGACCTCTCGGCACCCAGTCCCTTCTATGTATAAATAACATCACAGCTCCGAGGCGAGCTCTTGCTCAGTCTCCTGTGAGCTGTCCTCCACACAGAAGGGTCATTCGCTAGAATGTTCTCCGCTCACGTTCTGATTTCTGACAAATAGTCTCCAAATGTGATTTTCATCGCTTCAAGTGAGACCCAAATCTTGTTAGGTGACGCCAAAGCGAATTCAAATATAAAACTCCATTTGCCTTTAACATTTTCAAATATTAAAGTTATCAACAGAAAGGCAAGTAAAGAAATAAAAGTGCAAATGCGATGGGGAGAAAATGGCCCGCAGGCAGTGGGCGGCGAGGCCCCTCCTCAGCATCATCTGTGTCTTGCCCGGCGCTGGAACTTGGCCCACAGGACATCACGTTTGCCGGCACTGCCTGGGAGGTTCCGGACACAATGCAAGAGTCTGGGCTCATAGCCAAAGGCAGGGGCTCATGGCTCAGCTACACACACATCAAATAACAACAACAAGATCTAACCGCAGAAACCCTGCTCCCTGGGGTTCATCTTTACCCTGTGTTCAGGGAAAACAGTCATCAGCCCGTGAGTTTCAAATGGCCCAAATTACCGATAATTTCAGCCTAAATTAGGCCATTATGTGCTCGCTGCCAGGGTTCCTTCTCTTTGATGAAAAGCAAGTACTGAGCGGTATCATCCTCTCCGGGCAGATGGACGGGGCTGGGGGAGGATGGGGTCCCTGGGCCGAGCCCCCTCACCTCTCTTTTTGGAGGGTAGGGGCTGGTGCTCGGCCCACTGTGACTTGGGCAGGGACGGCATCTCTGACCTGCATCGGCCCTCAGGCCCCATGTGGTGGCTCCAGGAGGACTTCAGAGGACCAGGGCTCAGTGGGAGAGAGGCTCTGCGTGCCCTGACGGGTGGGCACTGCCCCTTTTGAGTTCCCTGGGGTGGGATTACCGACACACAGTGCCAGGCATCTGTGTGCCCAGGAGGGGCCTTGGAGGTGGAGGCAGAAGCACAGGGGCCGGGGAAGCTCATGGTCGGGTGTTCCAGACTGAATGTGTGTCCTCCAAGTTCTTTTTTTTCTTTTTTTGAGACAGGGTCTTGCTCCGTTACCCAGGTTGGAGTGCAGTGGTGTAATCACATCTCACTGCAGCCGTGACCTCCCAGGCTCAAGTGATCCTCCCACCTCAGCCTCCCGAGTGGCTGGGAGCACAGGTGCACCACCATGCCCGGCTAATTTATCTTTATTTTTAGTAGAGATGAGGTCTTGCCATGTTGCCCAGACTAATCTTGAACTCCTAGACTCAAACAATACACACCCACCTTGGCCTCCCAAAGTGCTGCGATGACAGGTGTGAGCCACCGCGCCTGCTTCCCAAAACTCACGTCACAGCCCCGACCTCCAGTGTGATGAGAGATGGGGCCTTTTGAGAGGTGATCCGGAGGGTTAGATGGGTCAGGAGGGCAGGGTCTGGTCTGATGGGACTCGTGTCCTTATGAGGAGAGACTCCAGAGAGTGGTCTCTCCCTCTGTCTTCGACCCCTTCAGCTTGCCCAGAGGTCATGTGAGCACACAGCCAGATGGCAGCACCCACAAACCAAGAGAAGAGGCCTCAGAATGAGCCTCACCCGGCCCGCTCCCCAATTCTGACTTCCAGCCTCCAGAGGTGTGAGAAATAGACGTCTGTGGTTTAAGTCCCCCTGGCTGAGGGAGTTTGGGATAGCAGCCGCCCGCTGGGGAAATGGAGGCCCTGGGACCTCCAGGCCAAAGGCCAGCGCCTGGAAGGGCATCGCAGAGAGGGAACGGCATAAGGAAAGCTGCAGGGTGAGCAGAGGAAGGCAGGGCCAGAGAGAGCACCCCTTGGGATTTGGGGAGGCCAAGATAAGTGCTCTGACTTTATTTTGTTCTTTGGGCAGTAGGAAGCCACAGAAAGTCATTTTTTAGAGGGATAGTGCAGAGGTGGATGGTGCTTTAAGGAACAGATTCCAGTGCAGCATGGTTTGTTCTGTCACCTGCCTCTCCCGGCGCCGTTTCCCCATCTGCTAGTCAGGGTCCTGCACACACTGTAGGACTCACAGCAGTTTCCCAACCACAGCACCATTGACATTTGGGGCTGATTTTTGGCTGGAGGGGCTGCCCTGTGTAGTGTAGGATGTTCAGCAGCCTCCCTGGTGTCCAACCACTCGATGCAGGTAGCACCTGCCCCAGGTGTGACAACCAGCGATGTCTCCAGACATGGCCACGTGCCCCAGGGACAGAAACCCCCGACTGAGAATCCCTGTGTTAGAGGATGAGAGCCAGGCCAGTGGACGTGCTTTCAAAGGCACAGGGTCCCAGCCTAAAGGGGTGCACAGACTCGGGCGGGGGCCCTGACCCTGCCAGGGCGGTGTTGGGATGCCCGTCCTTGGAGCTTCTCTCCGGGTCAAACACCTCCGGCCAAGCTCTCACTCCAGATTTGCTCCAGGCAGGCGGGGGTTTGGTGGGGAGCAGAACCACTTTAGCTGAGTGTGACCAGCTGTATTGCTGAAACTGGGGCCGGGGTCATGGCTATGCCTTGGACTGTCCCGGATGGGGACAAGGCGCCACGGGAGAGTCAAATGAAGAGGGCCATGGCAGAGACTGGTGTCCATGGAGCACCCTTCATGTCCCTGACTGTTCAGAGCTGGATATAAATCAGCCCGAATTCTCCTTCCACCCTCGGGGTGGGGATGCTGTGGGTCCCTGTTTGACAAGAGTGGTGGCTGCAGCTTTTGCTGGGTGGATGGGTGAGAGGGCTCTGTGACCATCGCAGAGCCTATGGCACATGAAGCATGTGAGTGACCGGGGCCACTGTCATCCGAGGGACACCCTGAGACCCCACTTGGGTCATCTGTGCCCCTGGGTGGCACAGTGGCATCCCCGTTCCAGCTGTGGAGACCAATCACAAGCCCCGGGGGGTGGGCAACACAGTGACTGCCTTCTGGTCCTGATTCCAATATTTACCCCCCGCCCACCACGGACCCACCTGGGAAAATCTGGGGTTTGTGTGCGAGCGGCCCCCTTGCATCTGTTGGCTGGGAGGGGAGCTGGGAGTCTGGGCTGCTAGGGGAGGTTTCCACCAGCCCAGTGCCCCAGCTTGCACAAGGACCAAGAGCTGCCCAGAGATGCTCAGCGTTGAGCTGGGGCCACGGGGGCTATTCTGGCTCCCAGAAGCCTCAGCCCTTCCCACACCTCGTGACCTGGGCCGGAGCACTCAGGGTTTGCTGTCTGTAAGTCACTCAAGTCTGTAACAAGAGAAGCAGTCCCGTGGTCCACTGGGCTTTGCTTCTGATGTGTGGGAGGTGATTTTCTCTGTAAAGGAAATAACTGACCCGTAAGAAACAGAAGGTGGAGGGAAGTCTCTCCTTACTTCATCATCTTTTCTGGGGATTGACTTTTTGGTTTTGTTTTATGAAAAGTTCATTTGTGATCTATGATTCAATTAGGAAACACGCCAGGCATGGTGATGCTTTTTTAAAAGGGCAGAGATAACCTAATAAGTCAAATTTAATTTGGGAAACTGGAGTCTGTACGTTTTCCAGAGTAATTGACCTGCCCATGGGCTGAGATCCAGAGGGAGGTGGGGATGGAGGGAGATGTGAGTCGTGATCCAGTCCCAGGGAGGTGGGGAGGCTGCGGGGGAGCAGGACACCCAGCAGGTGCCCCCAAGCCAATGCAGGAACGGGAGAGACAGTGTCCCTGACAGTGTCACCGCCCAGTGGATTTATTTTTTCTTGCCCACTACCCAGATGAAGCTGATTGATCAAGATGGGGGAATTGCAATGGAGAAAGTGTTTAATATATGTAGAGCTGGCTAAATGAGAGACCGAGGTTTTAGTATTCTTCAAATCAACCTCCCTGAAAATTCAAAGGATAGGTTTTTTCAAGGATAGTTTGGCAAGCAGGGGGCTAGGGAGTGGGTGCTGCTGATTGGTTGGGGCTGCGATCCCAGCAGTGTGGACAACGGTTCTCGTGTGCTGAGCCTGCTTCTTGGTGGGGGCCACAGGACCGTTTGTGTCAGGAGTCTCTGGTCCGATGAAGTCATCTTGTCATCAGAAATGTAAGCCTCAAAAGACATCTCAGAAAGCCAGTCTTAGATTCTACAATGATGATGTTATTTATAGGTGTAACTGGGGAAGTTGCAAATCGTGTAACCTCCTGAACAATGGCTGGGAATCCTGTAACTCTGCCTACATCTTAGCAGAACTCAGGCCCCTCTCATAATCCTAATCTTGTGGCCTTTTATTAATTGTATAAAGATGGTTGAATTTGGGGGAAGGGCTATTATCATTTAAACCATAAACTCAATTTCTCCCAGAGTTAGCTTTGAATGACCAAGGGCAGTTTGGAGGTTAAAGGCAAGATGGGCTTGGTTATGTCAGATCTCTTTCACTGTCATCATTTTCTCACTTTATAGTTTTTGCAAATGCAGTTTAAATGGGCAGCAGGACCACCACCTGGGGAGAAGAAAAGAGTTGCCCCCACCCCAAGTCCCTGCACAGGTTGCCTTCTGACCTGCACCCCCCAGAGTCGGCCCCCTCCTCAGGGCCTCAGCCCTGATTTCCTTGACATGAGGCCGGCAGGGCCAAGGATAGGAAGGTTGTTCGCACCAGCCAGAAGCAGAGGCAATTTGGTGACCCAAGGGTCAGGTCACACCCAGAGCTACCCAGGCAGACGCGCATGCACACACACTACGAAGGCACTGCAGCACACACCCTGTGTACACGTGTGACACCAGGTTCTGCACTCCCACGCTCATGCACGCACTCAGACACCTGCATGAATTATGTCTGTGCACACTCACACCATCAAACACACTACACTCATGCTCACACACACCCACACACACTTACTCATGCATATATGCCTCCGTGTTCTCACACATGCATTCCCACAGGACCATGGCAGGGGGCATGACGTGTGGGAGCACCTGGGGAGCTGTGAGCAGCTGGGACCCTGGGCCGGTCCAGGGAAGGGCCTGGGAAGGACTCAGGTGGATGATGAGGGAAGGGCCACCCCTCATCTCCACCATACCCCTCATCTCCTGGTGGCTGACTCCTGTAATCCCAGTATTTTGGGAGGCTGAGGTGGGCAGATCATGTGAGCTCAGGAGTTCAAGAGCAGCCTGGCCAACATGGTGAAACCCCGTCTCTACTAAAAATATGAAAATTAGCTGGGCGTGGTGGTGCGTGCCTGTAATCCCAGCTACTCGGGAAGCTGAGGCAGGAGACTCGCTTCAACCTGGGAGGGTGGAGGTTGCAGTGAGCCAAGATTGTGCTACTGCATGCCAGCCTGGGCTACAGATCGAGACTCTGTCTCAAAAAAAAAAAAAAAGGAAAAAGAAAAAGAAAAAGAAATTGACTTGCAGTAATGAATTGAAAAGAAGGACTTCTCCCAGGTGCATTTCTGGAACCTCAAGGACAGGAAGGCAGCCAGGCCTCGGGAGCTCCGGAACCCGGGATGGAAGCGTGCCTGCACCTGCTCAGTCCCGGGCTTTACTTTCTGCCCTGTGGCTGTATTTCCTCTCTCTCCACCCAGCCACCTCGAGGGCGGGAAGTGACATCTGGCAGGAGGCTTCCCTTCTTCAGACTGGGCTCCCCCAAGAGAACTCTTTCTTAGTCCCAGTCCCAAATTCTGAAGGGAGAGTTCTTGACTGACCCTAGCTGGAGTCAGGTGCCCGGCCTGGTCACTCCTATGATAGTGGGTTGGGTTGGGGATGGGGGACATCATGGTCCAGAAAGGCTGCCAGGCACTGGCCCGTACAGGTGAGGAGAGGTGGTTATGGGAGTGACTGTGAGCTCACGGATGGTACACGCAGCTGATTCGAGTGAGCACTGGAGCCCAGGTCTTTTGAACTCCTGCCCTGGGTTGGGTTCTCTTCAGTGGCATCTTGGACATGGGCTTTGGTATAAGTGGTTTACGAGGGTGCCCGCTAGGGAGAGCCCTGGAGTGGAGGGAGCTGGCAGGACAGAAGCAGCCAGGCCAGCCTCAGTGTGCTCCCCTGTGAAGCTCTGGTGTATGACTGGCCCCTTGGGGTCGTCCAAACTTGAGGAAGGAAGTTGAGCTTTTCAGCCAGCCATTGAACAGGGGCTCCACAGACAGGAGCTCCAGGCCTCACTGAGCCAGGCAGCTCCCATGGGCTGAGGGCAGTTCTGCAGAAAGGGTGCTGCAGTGAGCTGTGGGCACCAGAAACAGCTGGGGACTGGGTGCACAGAGCCATAAGGGGGACCCCAGCAGGGTGCATGGGCGTCCATGGAAATCCTGGGGGCTGCAGACCAGCTAACAGGTGGGTGATGGACACGGGTCCAGGTGCTGGTCAGCGACGTGGGCTGGCAACACACATGGGGCAGCCCCCAACCACAAAGCGGGAGGAGACGAGGGAAGAGGGGTCCTGGGTTTGGCATGGGTTTGGGGAGCACTCCCTCATCTGTGGATGTCTGCCTGTGTCCCCCCAACTCAACACAGTCCCCCCACAGAGGGACCCTTGGGGGGAAACACCATCTAACTACCCCAAGAAAATAAAGAGGCAGACACCATGCTGTGTATTTGCTAAGAACAATTCCATATTCAGATCCACTATTAACACGAAGCTAAGTGTGAGAAGTGTTGGCTGGGATTTTCAAATCTAAACGATAATACTCACTTATGAACCTTTCCATCACGATGACTCAGAAATAAGACGTGAAGAAGTTGGGATAATGCCATCAAAAGGGTCACGGCGCCCTCATGATTCTCTTGACAGGCATGAATTTATATAATAATCAAAAAGCATTTTCACCATTAAGCAGCCCCACAGCCTGCCAAGGCCATCGCGGATGACGGTCGCATTACTCACGCGCGTCGCCACCCAACCGGCTTGGGCATCGCCACGCTTCCCATTCTGCTGGGAACACGGAGAATTAAGATGCTAGGTTTCAAAATTATATTTTTCCATATTACTTTTTGGGGGGAATTTGCTAAGAATCACATGACTTCAAGGATAATTATTCCCTCCAGTCATTTTATTCACTTGATAAAAAGTGGTAAAACGTAGATAATAGAATATTTACCGTTTTATACATTTCTTTTTTTTTTTTTTTTGGCAGAGTCTCGCACTGTTGCCCAGGCTGGAGTGCAGTGGTGCCATCTCAGCTCACTGCAACCTCCACCTCCCGGGTTCAAGCGATTCTCCCGCCTCAGCCTCCCAAGTAGCTGGGATTACAAGTGCCCTCCACCATGCCTGGCTAATTTTTTTTTTTTTTTTTGTATTTTTAGTAGAGATGGGGTTTCACTGTGTTGGCCAGGCTGGTCTTGAACTCCTGACCTCAAGTGATCCACCTGCCTCTGCCTCCCAAAGTGCTGGGATTACAGGCATGAGCTACTGCACCCGGCCCAGATCTGCCCTTTTGTGTCTGGCTTATTTCAGTGAGCCTAATGAGCGTTCTCATGTTTACTCCACATTGTAGCATGCATCAGAATCTCTTTTCGCTTTTAAGGCTGAGCCCTCCTCCACTGTGTGCATGGACCACCGTTTGCTTACGCTTCAATTCTGGATGTGTGAGTGCTTCTACTTTTTGGGTCCTGTGAACAATGCTGCTATGAACACAGGGTACATCGTGCCTCCAGACTGAGAAGTTAGGGGTTCCCTGCCATCCTCCAAGGCTGGATTCCTTACAAAGGGTGGGGGTGGCACCGAGGCTCATTTCCGGCCTGGGGAGAGCTCCAGCTAACAGGAGGAGGCAGGAGAACCGATGGAGTTAGGAAGTTCCCCACTAATTTCAAGAGTCCTCAAAATGTTCATACTCTTTGATGAATAATTCCACTATCAGGCATTATACAGAGGGAATCAGAGATGTGGCTCAGGGCACTTGTCACAAATGTGGGTGATGCTGGGAACATTAGTTAATAGGCAAAATAAAGAAAAAACACTTTCTCTGCACAACCAAGTTGGGGTGTGAGTCCAATGTGCTCCTCAGGACACCTGTAAGCATACATGTGTATGCGTATCAGAACAGACACGGGTATACTGGAGCCCCCCTCTGTAAACTGCCTAAAAGGTATTAGCTCCAAATAACCATCACAGAGGAGAGGAATCATCAGGGGAGACGAGGGATGCGGAGGAGATGAGGGGTATGGGGGGGATGAGGGTGTGGGGGAGACGAGGAGTGCGGGGGAGACGAGGGGTGCGGGGGAGACGAGGGGTGCGGGGGAGATGAGGGTGTGGGGGAGATGAGGGGTACAGTGGAGATGAGGGGTGCAGGAGAGATGAGGGGTACAGCAGAGATGAGGGGCGCTGGGGAGATGAGAGGTACAGTGGAGATTGGGGTGCAGGAGAGATGAGGGGTACAGTGGAGGTGAGGGGTACAGTGGAAATCAGGGGTACAGTGGAGATGAGGGGTGCAGGAGAGATGAGGGGTACAGCGAAATGAGAGGTACAGTGGAGATAAAGGGTACAGTTGAGATGAGGGGTGCAGGAGAGATGAGGAATGTGGGGGAGATGAGGGATCCCCACCCTCAGTGCTGGCCTGTCTTTGCCTGTATTTGTGCTTCTCCATCGCCCCACCCCAGGGTCCACCCACAGCTGGGGTCACAGCTCAGCCACCTGGGCTGAACTTTTCACATCAGGCTCCACAAGGCTCCACTCCCTCCAGCACCCCACTGGCCACCCAGAGCCCCAAGGCCAGAGCTGTCTTGGATCCAGCTCCCCACCTGCCCTCACCCCCAAAGTCACCTACAGTTCACCGTGGGGGCTGGGTGAGACCGGAGGCCCTGCCTCTGCCCTCTCCACTTGGGCCCGCTTTGTCAACTGAAAAGTTTCTCCGAAAAACCTGCACACTGGCAATATGTTTTGCTATGGGCCAAAAGATTTCCCACATCTGGAGTCTGAATCAACACACATACGTCCCCGTGCTAGTCCCCCTGCCAGCATGATCCCCAAACTACCTCGCCGGCGCAACACGTGCCTGGGCCTCACGCTGAACTGCACCCCCTGCTACCCCCCTTCCCCGCCCTGCACCCCCCACCCCCAGCTGTGCCATCGAGGCCTCTGGGCCACCGAGGACTTGGATTCAGAAAGAAAACAGCAGATGAAAGTCCTGTAATGGACCCCATCATGCCTCATGGCGAGGCGCAGAAAGAAAAATCAAACCCAAAAGCGACCAAAGGAGTCAAATGATTGTATTTCAGACACATTGTAAAGCAGTCGGCCTTAATGCCACTGCAGGCAAACCGTGCAAACCGGCAAAGTGGGTCAGCCCTTTGGACTTCTGAGAACTGAAAAGCTTTCATCTGTCTCAGAGCTCAACTGTTTATGCCTGGAATTGCTGGTGTGGGGTGGGAATGAAGGGGTGCAGTTTCCCTCCCGGCCCCTCCTTTCCTACCCAGGTCCTTTTTGGAGGTGACTAAGTCTCATGGTGTGCCCACTGTCACTCATTCTGTTTTTAAGAACTTTTCTTTCTGGACATGTTATTCTTGGTGAAAATATGTCTTTATTACTATATACTGCTTCTTGGGAACAGGAACATTTTAAGATGATTTTGAAATCTCTTCTTGGTTAACACGCTATAATGCAAACAGTCATTTTCACAGCAGAACTATTTTCTTTTTTTCTTTCTTTTTTTTTTTTTTTTTTTTTTTGAGATGTAGTCTTGCTCTGTCGCCCAGGCTGGAGTCCAGTGGCGTGATCTTGGCTCACTGCAACCTCCGTCTCCTGGGTTCAAGCAATTCTCCTTCCTCAGCGTCCCAGGTAGCTGGGGTTATAGGCATACGGCACCAAGTCCAGCTAATTTTTGTATTTTGGGTAGAGATGGGGTTTCATCATGTTGGCCAGGCTGGTCTTGAACTCCTGACCTCACGTGATCCACCCACCTCAGCCTCCCAAAATGTTGGAGTTACAGGCATGAGCCACTGTGCCCGGCAGCAGAACTATTTTCAAAGAAGAAAGTGAATACTATATTCTTTTCTCCCTAGTCACAGTTATGAGACTAAATTCTCTGGGGGTTACCTGTGATTGTCTTAGTAATAAAAACTGTGTTCTTAGGCAAAGATGTCCTTTCATTGATCAAAACTGAAATAGCAAAATGAGCATAAATATCGCAAACTACACGTATCTCACCCCGACTGGACGATCGTAAGCCAAGACACAAAAGAGACGACTCCTGCAACCATGGAGGGGACCACAGATCACAGTGGGTTAGGGCCGGCTTTGCGGGCCGACTTCCGGGTCCTTCCTCGACAGCCACTGTTGCTTGTGGCCCGGGCAAGGCTGCCAGCACCCTCCCCTGAGGCTGGTGTGACATCACACACTCTTCTAGAGCAAAGAGGGGAATGTGTTCCCACGGGACAGTAGCCATTCTGCTTGTGCTGAGGACTGCTGCCCCCAGTGCGCTCCCACACAGAGGGCAGTGGGTGAACATGGGGAGCGTCACAGGTCCTTGGATACCACCTGGAACATTCCCAGCTGCCTGGGGGCCTGCTGGTAGTGTCCGCTGGGGCCTACTCCACACCCACCAGGGTCAGCTGGCCCAGAGTTCATTCCCTGGCTTGGGACTCAGACCCCTCCAGCTGTGAAGACAGCCTTCGGCTCTCACCCCTTCCCGTTGGAAGCTTACTTCAGAGCCCTTGACTTACCTTGGACCCGCCTGGGCCTGAGGCTGGGCCGGGCTGGGGAGCGGCCAGGAGCCGGGGCTTTCTCTGGGTCCTCCCCTCCCCTTTTCCGACAGTGGACAGCTTCCTGCTCCCCAGATCCCGCCCTGACCCCTTTTCCCCAGCAGGGCCGAGCCCAGCCTTCCCCAGGGTTGTGTCCTCAGGAAGGCGGTCCCCAAGCTGGGTTTCAGTTTCTACATCTGAAACCAGGGTGGGGAGGGAGGCTGATGGGTGACTTCCATGACGCATTCTAGAAGGAGGTTCGAGCTGTCTTCCTGCAGGTGGAAGCAGGGGGGTGCTCAGGCCTAGAAGGTGGCCTGACCGCCCCCAAAAGGTCTTCCCACCTGGGGGCTGTGGACGGTGGAGGGAGAGTGTCCTCCTGGAAGGTTTTCAGGCACAAGGGGGACCAAATTGTGGAGACGTGTGAACAGGCCCTGGGAGTGAGCAAGAACCCCTGAGGCCCCTCCCGGGAAGGGGTTCAGCAGGGGACAGCATAGCCAGATCCTCCCCAGTCTCGGTGGACCAAGGCCAAGCCACAGACGCTCCACCCCAGGTGGAGAAGAGGCGGCTGGCGGGAGTCCCTTCTCCGGGTGCCCCCCTGGGCATTTCACAGCTCCGCCACACGCTAGAGCTGCACGTTAGAGCTGGGCCACCAGCCTCGAGTTTCCTTTCATCCCCACAGAACCAGCTCTCGAGGGGCCCTGGGCGTGGGGACCACCCCGCCCTGCCTCTTGCTGGGCATGCCCCGGGAGATCGGCCTTTGAGCCTGTGGCCTCTGAGCCAGGCAGGGCGTCCGGCGCCTGCGTCACTGCAGGAGCTGGCGTTGCCACGGTGGCCCTTGAGGCAAGAGTCAGACCCCACTCCCAGGGCCACGGGAGACGCGGCCTCTGGGAACTTGTTTAGAACCTGCATCCTGTGAAACTGCAGAGCCTTCTCAAGTCCCTTCTCCAGTACTACTTTTGGGGATGGATGGGCGGAGGGGAGGACAGCAGGCAACTGGGTGCCGCTATGGGAGGCTCTGCAGTCCCTTTGGCCTCTCTGCACAGCTCCACTTCCCTTCACGATCACCTGCAGGCTGCGGTGATCACCTGGAGCCCCTCCCAGGGGACGTCTGGTATTTCTGCACCGTCTTCTAGAAAGAGCATCCTCTTGTGGCTGGGTTAGGATTGGCCCCGCCCCCTGCCCCTCAGAACCAGGTACCGGCACCTGACCTAGCCCTGGCCAATCAGCAGCCTCCTTACTCTTGGTCACAGGGACTGGTTTAGAGAGGGGCATGTGACTTCATTCAACATAATGCCATCAGTTCTGAGAATGGCTCTGTGTTGGCTGGCCTTGCTGAGCCTGGAGCTCAGGGCATCCCTACTGCTTCCATGAGGGGCTGCTACCTGCTAGTGACACCCTTGCAGAAGCAAGCAGAGTTGGGAGTCTGAGTCTGACGTCATTGTCTAAGTCCCTGGATCCAGCCTGACCTGAACTCCTACTACAACTGGACTCCAAGGTACCTTGGTCAATACGTTCCCAGTGCTGCTTAGGCTGGTTTGAGTTAGATTGTGTTACCACTGGGAGAAGCCTAATTCAACCCTCTCCCCATATCTTGTCCTTTTGAAAGGAATGGCTCAGGTTCCACCCTTCCCTCGTCATCCCGGCCCATCATGAGGCCTCGCTGCTGACACTTGCTGGGATGGTCGTAGATTCCAAATCCAGAAGCCATAAAATAAAAGATTGATAAATCTGACCACATTGAAAAAAGACAAACTTCTGCATAGCAAAACAAACAAGCAAATTGCATAAGCAAAGTCAATGACAAATGTATGCAATTCATGCCAGAGGCCAAAGGTTTACAACTTCCTAATATATTAAAAATTCTAGGCTGTGCATGGTGGCTGATGCCTGTAACCCCAACACTTTGAGAGGTCAGGATGGGAGAACTGCTTGAGGCCAGGAGTTTAAGACCAGCCTGGGCAACATGGGGAGACTCCATCTCTACAAAAAAAAAAAAAAAAGAAAATGAAAAAATTTAACTGAGCATGGTGACATACACCTGTAGTCCTAGCTACCAGGCAGGCTGAGGGAGGAGGATCGCTTGAGCCCAGGAGGTCAAGGCTACAGTGAGGTATGATCATGCCACTGCATTCCAGCTTGGGCAACAGAGCAAGACCCTGTCTCAAAAAAACCACAAAAGTTCCTTGAAATTGGGTTGGTTGGGAGAGGGAAGAAAGACAAACATTACAATAGAAAAGGTAGGCAGACAGGTGCGGTGGCTCACGCCTATAATCCCAACCCTTTGGGAGGCCAAGGTGGGAGGATCACTTGAGCCTAGGTGTTTGAGACCACCCTGGGCAACATAGCGAGACTTCGTCTCTATTACAAATAAAAAAACCTTAGCCATGCATGGTGGTGCACACCTGTGGTCTCAGACGCTAGGGAGGCTGAGGAGGGAGGATGGCTTGAGCCCAGGAGTCGAGGCTGCAGTGAGCTATGATTGTGCCACTGTGCTCCAGCCTGGGGGACAGAGCAAGACCCTGTCTCAAAAAAACTGAAAAAACAGTTGTGTGTGTATATATATATATCTTTTTTTAAGTTCTGGGATATATGTTCAGAACGTGCTGGTTTGTTACTTAGGTATACATGTGCCATGGTGGTTTTCGGCATCCATCAACTCATCATCTAGGTTTTTAAGCCCCACATGCATTAGGTATTTCTCCTAAGGCTCTCCCTCCCCTTTCCACCCACCCTCTGACAGGCCCCGGTGTGTGATGTTCCCTTCCCTGTGCCCATATGTTCTTTGTTCAACTCCCTCTTATGAGTGAGAACATGTGGTGTTTGGTTTTCTGTTCCTGTGTTAGTTTGCTGAGAATGATGGTTTCCAGCTTCATCCATATCCCTGCAAAGGACATGGACTCATTCTTTTTTATGGCTGCATAGTATTCCATGTTTATGTGCCACATTTCCTTTATCCAGTCTATCATTGATGGGCATTTGGGTTGGTTCCGAGTCTTTGCTATTGTGAATAGTGCTGTAATAAGCATACGTGTGCATGTGTCTTTATAGTAGAATGATTTATAATCCTTTGGGTATATGCCCAGTAATGGGATTGCTGGGTCAAATGGCATTTCTGGTTCTAGATCCTTGAGGAATCACCACACTGTCTTTCACAGTGGTTGAACTAATTTACACTCCCACAAACAGTGTAAAAGCATTCCTATTTCTCCACATCCTCACCACCATCTGTTGTTTCCTGACTTTTTAATGATCACCATTCTAACTGGCATGGGATGGTATCTCATTGTGGCTTCAATTTGCATTTGTCTAATGACCAGTGATGATGAGCTTTTTTTCATATGTTTGTTGAACACATGGCTTCTTTTGAGAAGTGTCTGTTCATATCCTTCGCCCACTTTTAGATGGGATTGTTTGTTTTTTTTCTTGCAAATTTGTTTAAGTTCTTTGTAGATTCTGGATATTAGACCTTTGTCAGATGGATAGATTGCAAAAATTTTCTCCCATTCTGTAGGTTACCTGTTCACTCTGATGATAGTTTCTTTTGCTGTGCAGAAGCTCTTTAGTTTAATTAGATCCCATTTGTCAGTTTTGGCTTTTGTTGCCATTGCTGTTGGTGTTTTAGTGATGAAGTCCTTGCCCATGCCTATGTCCTGAAAGGTATTGCCTAGGTTTTCTTCTAGGGTTTTTATGGTTTTAGGTCTTACGTTTAAGTCTTTAATCCATCTTGAGTTAACTTTTGTATAAGGTGTAAGGAAGGGATCCAGTTTCAGCTTTCTCCATATGGCTAGCCAGTTTTCCCAACACCATTTATTAAATAGGGAATTGTTTCCCTATTGCTTGTTTTTGTCAGGTTTGTCAAAGATCAGATGATTGTAGATGTGTGGTGTTATTTCTGAGGGCTCTGCTCTGTTCCATTGGTCTATATATCTGTTTTGGTATCAGTACCATGCTATTTTGGTTACTGTAGCCTTGTAGTATAGTTTGAAGTCAGGTAGCGTGATGCCTCCAGCTTTTTCTTCTTACTTAGGATTGTCTTGGCTATATGGGCTCTTTTTTGGTTCCATAGGAAATTTAAAGTAGTTTTTTCTAACTCTGCGAATAAAGTCAATGGTAGCTTGATGTAAATAGCATTGAATCTATAAATTACTTTGGGCAGTATGGCCATTTTCACGATATTGATTCTTCCTATCCATGAGCATGGAATGTTTTTCCATTTGTTTGTGTCCTCTCTTATTTCCTTGAGCAGTGGTTTGTAGTTCTCCTTGAAGATGTCCTTCACATCCCTTGTAAGTTGTATTCCTATTTTATTCTATTTGTAGCAATTGTGAATGGGAGTTCACTCATGATTTGGCTCTCTGTTTGTCTATTATTGGTGTATAGAAATGCTTGTGATTTTTGCACATTGATTTTGTATCCTGAGACTTTGGTGAAGTTGCTTATCAGCTTAAGGAGTTTTTGGGCTGAGATGATAAGGAATGCTTCCAGCTTTTGACCATTCAGTATGATATTGGCTGTGGGTTTGTCATAAATAGCTCTTATTATCTTGAGATATGTTCCATCAATACGTAGTTTACTGAGTGTTTTTAGCATGAAGGGGTGTTGAATTTTATTGAAGGCCTTTTCTGCATCTATTGAGATAATCATGTGGTTTTTGTCTTTGGTTCTGTTTATGTGATGGATTACATTTATTAATTTGCGTATGCTGAACCAGCCTTGCATCCCAGGGATGAAGCCAACTTGATCGTGGTGGATAAGCTTTTTGATGTAGTACTGGATTTGGTTTGCCAGTATTTTATCGAGGATTTTTGCATTGATGTTCATCAGGGATATTGGCCTGAAATTTTCTTTTTTTGTTGTGTCTCTGCCAGGTTTTGGTATCAGGATGATGTTGTCCTCATAAAATGAGTTAGGGAGGAGTCCTTCTTTTTCTATTGTTTGGAATAGTTTCAGAAGGAATGGTACAATCTCCTCTTTGTACCTCTGGTAGAATTCAGCTGTGAATCCATCTGGTTCTGGGCTTTTTTAATTGGTAGGCTATTGATTACTACCTCAATTTCAGAACTTGTTTTTGGTCTATTCAGGGATTTGACTTCTTTCTGGTTTAGTCTTGGGAGGGTGTATGTGTCCAGGAAGTTATCCATTTCTTCTAGATTTTCTAGTTTATTTGTGCAGAGGTGTTTATAGTATTCTCTGATGGTGGTTTGTATTTATGTGGGATCAGTGGCGATATTCCCTTTATCATTTTTTATGGTGTCTATTTGATGGGTTTTTTAATTAAAAAAAAGAGATATTTGACCCATTTAAGCCTGAAAATGTCCTATTCTGTTTCCGTTTTCATTATTGAGAAACAAATGATAAAAAAAACCATATAGCAGAAAAAAGTGCTTTGAACCCCAAAATATAATTTTGTTTTCTAAGTGCACATAGAATAATAAAATGCAGCTGAGGTTGGGTGTGTGATTTTTTTTTTTTTTGAAACGGAGTCTCACTCTGTTGCCCAGGCTGGAGTGCAGTAGTGCCATCTCAGTTCATTGCAACCTCTGCCTCCCGGGTTCAAGCAATTTTTCTGCCTCAGCCTCCTGAATAGCTGGGACTACGGGCGTGTGCCACCACGCCTGGCTAATGTTT
The DNA here is from genome assembly GCF_028885625.2 of Pongo pygmaeus. Lineage (NCBI taxonomy): Eukaryota > Metazoa > Chordata > Mammalia > Primates > Hominidae > Pongo > Pongo pygmaeus. The sequence continues at coordinate 6,252,558 of NC_072382.2, read as the reverse complement.
TGTATTTTTAGTAGAGACGGGGTTTCACCGTGTTAGCCAGGATGGTCTCAATCTCCTGACCATCTCGTGATCCCCCTGCATCGGCCTCCCAAAGTGCTGAGATTATAGGTGTTAGCCACCGTGCCCGGCTGGGAGTGTGATTTTTAATTGTTCTGAAAGCTTCAAGTTCTTCTGACCCAGTGTCACTGTCTGTGAGCTCAGCCCAGCAGGGAAGCATGCTGCGTGTATAACACGTGTCCAGAACAAGGAAGTGCGTTCCTGGGAACAGTTTGGTCCAGGTGTGTGGATAAAGTGTTTGGAGTGGAGAAGCTGGGCAGCTGGAGGGATGCAAAGACAGGCAAGTGTCAGGCATTGGAGGGCCTCGAGTGACATGATAAAACATTTGAGCTTGATCCTTAGAGAATAATGAAGCCACCAAGGTCTCCTAGCAAGAGGGAGTTATGGTGAGGGCTACATTTTGCAAAGCTGGAGCTGGCTGCTACAGAGTGGGGCCTGGACAAGGAAGGGCAGGCAGCACTGGATGGAGTGTACAGCAGAGAGCCAAAATTCTTTGAGATTTTGCCCACTGAGGGGTGGGGTCTGTTTCTCTACCCGCTTGCATCTGGGCTGAGCTTGTGTATTCGTCCATTTTCCTGCTGCTCGTAAAGACATAACTGATACTGGGCAATTTACAAAAGAAAGAGGTTTAATGGACTCACAGTTCCATGTGGCTGGGGAGGCCTCACATCACGGTGGGAGGTAAAAGGCATGTTTCACACAGCGGCAGACAAAAGAGCACTTGTGCAGGGAAATTCCCCTTTATAAAACCATCTGATCTCATAAGACATGCTCACTATCATGAGAATAGCACGGGAAAGACCCACTCCCATGATTCAATTACCTCCCACTGGGTCCCCCACAACGTGTGGGAACTGTGGAAGCTACAATTCAAGAGGAGATTTGGGTGGGGACAGAGTCACACCATGTCAGCCTATGACTGCTTTGACCTATAGAACATGACAGAAGTCATGTGCCAGTTCCAGGCTTAGCCTTTAAGAGGCTGCCTTTTGCTTCCTCCTGCTTGGAACACAGTCACCATACTAGGAGGAAGTCCAAGCAGCTACATGGAGGAGAACGAAGGGCCCTGGCCACTGTCTCCAGCTGAGGCCTGAGCCTCCAAGCAGCACTCATTCACCAGCCATGAGTCTGCTTCCTTGAAAGTGGATCTGCCATGCCTGGAGGGGCCACCCCAAGTGATGCTGCATGGAGCAGAAATGAGCTCTCCCAACCTATACTGCAAAATCGTATCGTTTTAGGCCACTAAGTTTTGGGGCAATTTCTTATGTGGCAATAAATACCTGAAACGTTGCTCATGGGAGGCTGCGAGGAAGAAATTTGCCAGGCTCTGTGGACCCTGAGCTGGGGCCTGGGCAGTGGCTGGGTGAAGCCTAGTGCAGGTTTGACAGCTGTTCCCGTGTTTTGTTTCCTGTGAAAGTCACAGCAACCTCCTTCCCACCCTCGCCCCCACTGCAAACAGTGTTCCGTCTCCCTGGTGATGCAACCCCGCTCGGTGGCCAGCTGCTGGGCACGGGGCTGCCGTCCGGACAGCTTGCAAGACAGCTGTGCTCCCGGAAACGGAGGGCCCTGGCGATGGTAATTGGCAATGTCCTTCCTGAAGTCAGCCTGATTCTTCAAATACAATAACAGGGTTTGAGAATTTAATCTTCCCCCCAGGGATACTATTTATTCTGTTGTTGATGCATCACAGAGAAGAAAGCTCTTACCACTAAGGATCTGTCAACTTGATTTTCTCTTAATCAGTGCTTATGTCCAATTTTCTGCCAGATCTATGTCTTCTTTGACAAAAATATGGAGCATAGCAGGTCTTTTCCTCAGAGCAGCGCTAGACCCCAAATACTTTTCAGTGGAAACGAGACAGCCCTGTGGCCTCTGCAGCTGTTAGATATCTCATCCCTGCACCTCAGTGTCTCAGTCCTGGAGGATACGGGCTCCCCATCTTCCATGGACCCCGGCACTGCAGGTTGCACAAGAACCCAGGGCATCGGATACATTTGGTATTTCAGACAAAACAAAGAATGTCTTAGTAGGATACATCCCAAATATCGCACGGGACGTACTTACACTCAAAAATCAGTCACTGTCCGTCTGGTATTCACATTTAACTGCGTGTTCTGCGTTTTTATTTACCTAATTGTGCCTGAGTCACCTAGAGGGACATTTGGAATAAAGAAGGAGCCAACGACAAAAGCAGGAAGGGCTCAGGGAAAGCTGGGGTTCACGTGGGCAGGAAGGCCACGGGGGAGGTGTGACAGAACGTCAAGGAGGACCCTGCAGGGAGGAGGGGTTGGGCAGAGCCTGGGCAGCTCCACTAGATTTTCTTTTCTTTTTTTTTTTTTTTTTTTTTTTGAGATGGAGTCTTGCTCTGTCGCCTAGGCTGGAGTGCAGTTGTGCGATCTCGGCTCACTTGCAAACCCTGCCTCCCGGATTCAAGCAATTCTCCTGCCCCAGCCTCCCAAGTAGCTGGTGCTACAGGCATGTGCCACCATGCCCGGCTAATTTTTATATATTTTTTTAGTAGAGACCAGGTTTTGCCATGTTGGCCAGGCTGGTCTTGAACTCCTGACCTCAAGTGATCCGCCCGCTTTGGCCTCCCAAAGTGCTGGGATTACAGGTGTGAGCCACCGTGCCCCCCTACCAGACTCTTTTTTCTTTCCTTTTTTTTTTCTGAGTCTTGCTCTGTTGCCCAGGCTGGAGTGCAATGGTAGGATCTCAGCTCACTGCAACCTCCACCTCCCAGGTTCAAGCAATTCTCCTGTCTTAGCTTCCCGAGTAGCTGGGACTACAGGTGCTTGCCACCATGCCTGGCTAATTCTTCATGTGTGTTTTGGTAGAGACAGGGTTTTGCCATGTTGGTCAGGCTGATCTTGAACTCCTGACCTCAGGTGATCTGCCTGCCTCAGCCTCCCAAAGTGCTGAGATTACAGGCATGAGCCACCATGCCCGGCCACTAGATTTTCAAAGAAGGCGAGGGAGCAGCCAGTAGAGATTTGATGGGAATTAGTGACCCACTGTCCCGGTTTGCCTGGGGCTTTTTGGTTTTCACCTGGAAAATTATGTGTCCCAGGAAACTTCTTAGGGATTTCCAGCCTAGGGAACTGGGATGGCTGATCACCCTAAACAGGAAGGATGTTCTAGATAGAGGAATGTTCTAGACAGAGGAGACAAAGTGCAGAATCACCCAGGTGTCTTTGCCTCCTAGAAACAGCTTGACTCTGTCCTTTCTTCCCTTGCAGAGGGGCATTGGGGAGTTGGGTTGAGCTGGGTGAGTGAGGCTCTTGCCTTGGGTACAAAATGTGCAGGGTGCCAAAAAAACTCAGTGATCAGGATAAATAGTATTCCAGTGCAACATTTGTAAGTCCAAATTAATGTGAAATATCCATGATGAACAAATTATTGAACATTTAAATAATGTTCCTTAAACATAGGACTACTGTATCACCCAGCAACTGACTTCCTAGGTACAGGAATTGAGAACAGATGTCCAAACAGATCCTTGAACACAAATGTTCATAGCAGCAGTCTTCATAAATGCCAAAGGGGGAAGCAACTCAAGTGTTGATGAGCTGATGCATGGATAAAAAGTGGTCTATCCCGCCAGGCGTGGTGGCTTCCAGCATTTTGGGAGGCTGAGGTGGGCAGATCACCAGAGGTCGGGAGTTCTAGACCAGCCTGACCAACATGGAGAAACCTCCTCCTCTACTAAAAATACAAAATTAGCCTGGCGTAGTGGTGCATGCCTGTAATCCCAGCTACTCGGGAGGCTGAGGCAGAAGAATTGCTTGAACCTGGGAAGTGGAGGTTGCAGTGAGCCAAGATTGTGCCATTGCACTCCAGCCTGGGCAAGAAGAGTGAAACTTTGTCTCAAAAAAACCCAAAAAACAACAAAAAACAAAGTAGTCTATCCATATAACAGAATATTACTCAGCCACGAAAAGGAATGAAATATTCATGCTACAACATGGGTAAACCTCAAAACATGCTGAGTGAAAGAAGCCAGACCCAAAAGGCCATAGATTTTATGATTGCATTTATACGAAATGTCGAGAACAGGCAAATAGAGCAGATTTCCCCTGACAGCCCTCAGAAGCAAACCACCCTGCTGACACCTAGATCTTGGACTTCCAGCCTCCAGAACTGTGAGATGGTGCATTTCTGTTGGTCAAGCTCCCCGGTGTGTGGTACTCTGTTATGGCAGCCCAAGCCGACAACAATAGTCTCGCTCGTCAGACTGGTGAAAATGTTAAACATTTGCTAGCATCCAGCTGGGGCTTTGGGGAAAGAGGCACTTAGATTCCAAGAGGCTGTAAACGGATGCAGTATTTCCAGAAGGTAATTTGGTGTTTTTTTTTTTTTTTTTTTTTTTTTTTGAGACAGAGTCTTGCTCTGTCGCTCAGGCTGGAGTGCAGTGGTGCGACCTCAGCTCACTGCAACCTCCACCTTCTGGGTTCAAGCCATTCTCCTGCCTCAGCCTCCCGAGTAGCTGGGACTACAGGCACCTGCCACCACGCCTGGCTAATTTTTGTATTTTTAGTAGAGATGGGTTTTCACTGTGTTGGCCAGGCTGGTCTCGAACTCTTGACCTCAGGTGACCCGCCCCCTTGGCCTCCCAAAGTGCTGGGATTACAAGTGTGACCCACCACACTCGGCCAAATTTGGTAGTTTCTAACAAAGGTTGAAGTGTGCACACCTTGTGTCCTCTGGTCCCAGGTTAAAATGGAATCACCTGATTCCGGAAGCTTCTGCATGAGGATGTCTGTTATATCCCAGGACACTGGGAACCACATGAATGTCTATGGCTGGAGGGAGGTAAACTGGGAGTGTCATCCACATAGTGAAGTAATGCCTGGCTCGTGGAGAGAAAACAGCAGTCCTTACCTGGAAAGCTATCTGAAATGCGTAAAATCAAAGAGGCAAGTTGTAGAAAAATAAGCACAGCAAAATTCCATTTAGCTGCATGTATAACTGCAGTGAAAACTCAGAAACATTTGGAAGAATACACATTTGCTGAAGTTTTTTGTTTGTTTGAGACAGAGTCTTGCTCTGTTGCCCAGGATGGAGTGCAGAGGTGCAATCTTGGCTCACTGCAACCTCCACCTCCCGGGTTCAAGCGATTCTCCTTCCTGAGCGTCCCGAGTAGCTGGGATTACAGGCACATGCCACCACGCCCGGCTAATTTTTGTATTTTTAGTAGAGGCGGGGTTTTGCCATGTTGGCCAGGCTGGTCTCGAACTCCTGACCTCAGGTGATGCACCCGGCCTGGCCTCACAAAGTGCTGGGATTACAGGTGTGAGCCACTGCGCCCGGCCACATTTGCAGGAGTTCTGCTAGAAGCATGAATGGCAGAACCTGTATCTCATTTTAAAAAATTTTTAAAGAGTGATATGATTCTGTGTGATTTTCACTGTGTGTTTTATATTTTCATTGTCTTTTGAAAATAATAATCGCTTTAACAATAAGCACTTAAAATAAACTAAGTCAATATAGAGACTACAATTCTATTACAGCTGGCTTTCAAGACAGGGGTCCTGTGAGGCCTTTTCCTTCCCAGCGTCCTCTGAGGAGCTGCATAATTTTCTGGCTTGAAATCCAGGTAACTCCAGATAACTGGTCACTACCCTTCAAAGCCCTGTGCTGGCTGAACCGTCCCTGCCTCATTTCGTTTCTATAGAGACCCTGTGGGGTAGTTCAAGGTGAGGCAGCGGTGCTGAGCGCAGGCTCAAGGCCGCACGGCTGCGCGTGCTGAGACCAGAGTTGAGCCTGGGCATCTCTGGCCTCTGCATGGTTTCCTCCTCTGGGTCTGAGGATGAGCAAAGGCTGATTCTATCCAGCCTGACTCACCTGGGCTGGGGGGCGGCGTGGGGAGGAAGTGTCTCCTGTCAGCCCACATCCAAAATCACCATCAGCTGGTGAGCTTCCCAGGGGTGGGGCTGCTGGTCAGCGCCAGGGAGGCTGGGGGGTGACCCTCCGCAGGGGGCCCCTCCTTCCAGGAGGCCATGGTCGGTACCGCACAGCGAATGGACTGATCTGATCGCAGCCTTAGCTCTTCCCAGTACCGCTTCCCTCCCGGTGACGCCGATGCACAGTGACCCGTGTGTCTGGTGCCTCCTGACTGATGGGATTCAACCACTGTCCGCCAAGCCCGGCGAGTTGGGGACAAATGGAGTGATGCTGTCACCCTCTGAGAGACAGGAAGCGGCAGCTCAGAACGGCGGCCGACTCCACCCGTGGGGTCAGCTGCCGAAATGCGCCTGGTTCTGAATTTACAGCGACAGGAAGCGACAGAGAGGACGACCCCAGACAAAACGGGGAGAGAGGAAGCAGACACTAATCAGAAACGCTGCAAACCCATCACTGAAAGTTTAGAACCAGGCCCAGTGAGTCGCTGCTGCCAGAAGTCTGACGGTGGACGCCCTCGGAGGGAGGGGCAGGCAGTGACAGGGATGTGAGGGGCGCACCTGGAGAGCTGGGCAGTCGCGCCTGGAATGGGGGCTGGATTGGACTTCACCAAGAGATTTTTAAATACTCATCACTTTTTAGTCCTTTAAAGTATTTCGGGGCCGGGCGCAGTGGCTCATGCCTGTAATCCCAGCACTTTGGGAGGCTGAGGTGGGTGGATCGCCTGAGGTCAGGAGTTCAAGACCAGCCTGGCCAACATGGCGAAACCCCGTAGCTACAAAAAACACAAAAATTAGCTGGGCCTGGTGGCGTGTACTGTAGTCCCAGCTACTCAGGAGGCTGAGGCAGGAGAATTGCTTGAACCTGGAAGGCGGAGGTTGCAGTGAGCCAAGGTTGTGCCACTGTACTCCAGCTTGGGCAACAGAGCGAGACTCTGTCACTCACACACACACACACACACACACACAAAGTATGTTGGGTCCCTGAGAAGCAGCTCAGAGCTTTTCCTGTACAGCTCAGGCCCCCAGGTGGAAGCACCCTTCTGTCTTCCCACTGCCCCTCCTTGTGGCCCCCCAGCTGCCTGTCCTCCTCCTGCACACCCACATCCTGGTAGCCAGACAGGTTCCCATATGGCCCTGGGTGCTGCTGATGGGCCTGACTCAGGGCCAGGAAACAGGGGCAGCTGTCCAGGGCCTGTCGCTGAGTCACCAACTTCCCGCCCCCCACCCCTCCCAACTGCAGGCGTCAGCCTCTGGTGAGGCCATTAGCAGCCCCTCTTCCTCCAGGCTGAGCTGCCCAGAAAACCCCCAGCTGGATGAGTCACCCAGGGCACAGGTGGATTCACAGACTCCTGGCTGTGACTCTGCCTCTGACCAGCAAGGAGGTCCCTGAGGAAGCCTATCTCCCATGGGATGAGTTCACCAAGGAGCGGGAGGGGAGGCTACATGGTAGGGGGCGGGGCTGGGGACTGGGGGCTGGGAAGGAGAGGCTTCCCTGGCATAGAGCCCAGGGCAGTGAAGGAGTGGCCCGGGGGTGGTCTGTTGGAGAAAGAAGATGCAGGTGGTGGGTTTAGGGAGGAGAGAGTGCCACACTGCAGACAAGGATGGCTCCAGCTAAAGAGCCCAGGACTTGTGAGCTGAGCAAAGCAAGACATCAAAAGCGACGTCCTCCTCCACTCGCCCTGGAATTGGAGGGAAGAGTTGAGCTTGCGTGGAACTGCGTCCGGGGTGGGAGGTTGCGGGGGCTTCCTGAGAGGCCATGGTGGCTCCCAAGATGGTGGTAGAGGGTGTCCACTAATAAAAAGCTGACTAAACACCTTTCAAAGATGCAGCTCTTCAAATTCTCCTAGTGACCCCAGGCTTGTTTCAAGCCCATCTCCCTGGGAGACGGCAGCTTTCCACGAGGGGCTGTGCCACCAACGCTGCAGCGTGCGTGCTGCACAGCTCGCGTTCCAGTGCTAGGGGAGTGGGTGCGTGGGCAGCGGGGCACTCCTAGAACTATTCCCACAGCAGACGGTGAGCGGCAACTCAACCATCCTTTGCAAGTGAGATCAATACATCCTATATATATATATATAGGTGGCTATAAATACACTCACTGTGATCCAGAACTAAATGCATCCCCAATCTAACTTCCCTTTAAAGAGCCCAGAAGTGCCTGCGGCCTTTCCAGCACCACGTTGTATGAGGGGAAACTGAGGAAGTGATGTGCCGAAAGACAGGTATTAACTGGCTGTGGTTATGGCCTGCTTTCACATTTTACCAAAATTTACAACCATGGAAACACACGGACTCAGGGACCTGCCTGTGGCAGAGCTTGTACTGTCCTACACCAACATCCCATGTCCCCCTCCTCCTTTAGCTCCAGAACCCAAGCGAGCTCAACATCATCCATAATAAAAGACCCTGTTTCCGACCTGTTTCCAAGCCTCCATTATGGCCGGGTATGACTCTGGCCAGCAAGATGCATGCAGAAGGAATCTTCCAGAAGGCTGCTTTAAAGATGGAATTCTGTTACCCAGTGTCCTCAAACCTCCAAAACTTGCTCTTACTCCTTTTCTCCCTTCTCAGCTTGCACTCGAAACTCCAATTTTTACCACCTTAACCCCTTAGTAAAAGCACCCAATTGTTTCTGTGAATGAAACAACTCTGTATAATGAACCCATTTAACAAGGTTCTATCGAGTAATCGAATACATATATTAAAAACTCATTCATAGAATGGTATAATTCTATCCATTGATACAAGTTTCACCTTAGCCAGATCCTTTGCCAGCTACTCATTTTTTTAGGGGAGCGACTCTAGGGTCTTTTTTCATGACTGCTGTGTTACTGGAGTGGGGCTGGGTGGCGTGGAAATCAGGGAATGGGGGAATCGAGGACACAGACATTTGCGGGGTCAAAGAAATGCCAATTTTAGGTCATCGAGCCATTTCATCATTTCTTGAGTAGTAATGAGATCGTCATGGGACTGATAGGTGGTATCGTTCGTCACGTTATCGTCCAAAACTCTCCCTTTGATGAGCCCGTCTTGCAGACATGAGCTCCTCAGCAGCGGTGGAGGTGGTGTACCCTCTCATGTGTTTTTATTCGTTCATTCATTCATTGAACATTTGCTGACCAGTGTGAAACTGATTGGAACAATTCCTGCCGCACGTGTTGGAAAGCCTCTACAGGCCATTGGCTTAAATAAGAGAGATGCTTCTTCTCCTCTGTTGTGAAACAAGCTTGGAAGTGCACAGCCCAGGGACCAGGCTCAGGGTCACTGGGACCCAGGATCCCTCGGCCTTGATGTGTCACCTGAAGCCATCACCTCATGGTCCAAATTGGTTGCCCACCTCCAGCCTTCACGTCCACATTCCAGGCAGCAGGAAGAAGGGAAAAGGACCAAAAAGGGGGCGTACCCGTGTAACCCCCTCCACCTGGAGTGTGCTGGGCCTCATTCTGTACCCGGTCAGTCCCGCTCACCTGTCAGGTTCAGCTCCCCTAATCCATGCATCTCCTTCCCACGACAATGGGGTGGTTATTTGTACAATAACCATTTGTTGCATACAGTTGGCCCTCCATGTCCACAGTGGGTTGGTCCCAGGAAACCCTTGGCCATGCAAATACCAAAATCGGTGGATGCTCAAGTCCCTTATATAAAATGGCATAGTACTTGCATATAACCTACGCACATCTTCCCATATGCTTTATTTTTAATTTAACTTTTTTATTTTTGAGATGGAGTCTCACTCTGCCACCCAGATGCTGGAGTGCAGTGGCGCCGTCTCGGCTCACTGCAACCCCTGCCTCCAGGGTTCAGGTGTACAAGTGATTCTCCGGCCTCAGCGTCCCTAGTAGCTGGGATTACAGGCGTCTGCCACCACGTGTGGCTAAGTTTTTGTATATGTAGTAGAGAGAAGGTTTTGGCATGTTGGCTAGGCTGGTCTCGAACTCCTGACCTCAAGTAATCTGCCTGCCTCGGCCTCCCAAAGTGTTGTGATTACAGGCATAAGCCACCGCGCCTGGCCCTCCCATATGCTTTAAATCATCTCTAGGTTACTTATAATACTGAGTATAATGTAAATGCTACATGAACAGTTGTTATACCGTATTGTTTAGGAAATAATGACAAGGAAAAAAGTCTGTACGTGTTCGTACAGAGAAACCCATCCTAGGCCTACCTACAAGGACCCAGTCCACAGTGGGTTGAACTCGCAGCTAGGGAACCCACAGATCCAGAGGGGCCAGCTGTAATGGGTCTCCGTGAGGGTCTAACTCCTTGAGGGCAGGGAGCCTGTTGCTGATTTCACCGCTGCAGCTCCATTGCCAGGGAGTGCACTGTTGAGCTCCCATGCAGTGGGCATGGCCCAGGAAGATGGGCTGGCTCGAAGGCAGCGGGGGACATCAGGCTTTCTGCTTGATTTCCATTACTCTAACGGTGACCCACTTTGTCTGCCGCACACTGGGCTGTCTTCAAGATGACAGGTTGACAATGACTGCCATTGGGTCATTACTGAGCAAAGAGCCATTAGCACAGTGGCTGTGGTTCCAGCACAGTCTGTGCCGGGAGGCAGGTGTCTGTCATCCCAGGTGTGCTGGCCTCGTTTGTCTGAAGGAATCTGCCGACCTCAGGAAACCCCAGCACGCCTTCAGGCCACTGCCTTGCTTGTCTGTAGCCTTCCCGTGGTCACCGCACTTCCGGGCCAGGGTCCCAGCCAGGGTTTATACCGAGACCCACTCACCCAGACTAAGCGGGAAGCAAGACGGTGGGTGTCATCCCACGTGGAAAAAGAACTTAGGGACCTGGAGGAAGCAGGCATGGACATATTTATTTTGAATACATGTGTCTAATTATTCAATGGAGCTTTCTTAAATGAATTCAAAATACACGTGAAGATTTGTTTCCAGTTGCTTAATGTCTTTTTAATAAGGAGGCTCTGACCGGATAACCTACCCTGAAATTTCTTTTTTTTTTTTGTTTTTTTGTTTTTTCAGACGGAGTCTCGCTCTGTTGCCCAGGCTGGAGTGCAGTGGCACGATCTAGGCTCACTGCAAGCTCCGCCTCCTGGGTTCCCGCCATTCTCCTGCCTCAGCCTCCCAAATAGCTGGGACGACAGGTGCCCGCCACCACTCCTGGCTAATTTTTTGTATTTTTGGTAGAGACAGGGTTTCACCGTGTTGGCCAGGATGGTTTCAATCTCCTGACCTTGTGATCCGCCCGCCTTGGCCTCCCAAAGTGCTGGGATTACAGGCGTGAGCCACCGCGCCCGGCCTGAAATTTATTTTTCTTTCTTTCCTTTCTCTTTCCTCACTTTCCTTCCTTCTTCTCTTTTCTTCTTCTCCTTCTCCTCCTCGTCCTCCTCCTTCTTCTTTCTTCTTCTTCCCTTCTCTCTCTCTCTCCCTCCCTCCCTCCTTTCTTTCTTGACAGAGACTTGCTCTGTTGCCTATGCTGGAGTGCAGGCTTGATTGTGGCTGACTGTAGCCTCAGCCTCCTGGGCTCAGGTGATCCTCCCACCTCAGCCTCCTGAGCTGAGTAGTTGGGACCACAGGCACGTGCCATCATGCTTGGCTGATTTTTAAAAAATATTTATTTATTTATTTTTAGTAGAGATGAGGCCTTGCTATGTTGCCCCAGCTGATCTTGGACTCCTAGGCTCAAGTGACCTATCTACTCACCTCAGCCTCCCAAAATGCTGGGATTACAGGCGTGAGCCACTGCGCCCAGCCTGAAGTTTCTTTGAAAGCAAAAAAGGAAACAAAGAGTACATAGGCCCAAATGAAGACAGCTGAAAGTTTAATGTATCTCAAATTCCAGCCCATGACTAAGGGATGGACTTTGAGTCTCTTTTTGACTCCATCTCAAGGATTTAGTTTTAGAGTTTCTGCTCCTTTAAACAGACTAAGAGCCTCTGTGACAAAGTAAATAGAGAAAATAAGTGTAGTCAAGCTCTGGCAGGATTCGGAAGGGGGCCTAACATGGAAGAAAGGAGAAGGCTGGGATTGACTAAGATGTGCTATGCTCTGGGCTGGATTTGTTCTCAGCAGAAAGCAAGAAAGAGCTCTGGGATGGTAGCAGAGCTCCCACTACCACCGGGGGCCAAAGGTTGCAGTATTTCTCAGGTAGCCATGAGGCACCCGTGAGCCCAGCCCCTGCCCACTCCCTGATGTCATCTAGACACAAGGACACGGGGCGTGAGAGGACATCATTGTCACTTCTCTGCAGAGTCACAGGAACGTGCCCTCTTCTCCTCCGCCTCTCAGCTGTCCTTCTGCCCACGGCTGGCCCAGACTCCCATGGCGACTCACTGTCTCCCACACCCCCACTCCTGGCAGGAAACCACTTCAGGGTTTACTGTGGGCTCCAAAATCAGCCTGAGTCCTAGTTAGGGTCCCCTGCGCCTGACTCTCCTCTCCCCAGGCTGCAAGAAATAGGGATGACCAGAAGTCAAACTGTGCCCTTGGGAACACCCCACCCCTCATCACTGTCGTGCCAGGAGTCTGTTCCTAAGACCCCTCCCCAAGCCCTGTCTCCTCCTCTTCCTCCCATAAACCACAGCAGACACTCAGCCACCAGGCTGCAGCCCTGCACCTTCTCCAGCAGCCGCTGGCCTTGGCCAGAGTTCTTGAAAGCCCAATTGTCCTTCCCCAGCCATGTGGAGGCAGATGGATCTATCCCGGGGGCAGCCTGTAGCTGTCTGTGCAAAGGTTCCCAAGACTAAAGTGTAGAGGACAGGTAAGACGACACTGTCATGATCATCATTCGTCCTGTGCCCTGTGGACATCAACCCACAGATGTGACATCAACCCATCTGATATTGAGCCCAGTGGGTGGGGAGAGTTAACCCAGCTGCTGCTGTTGAGGACTTGGGTGGTGCCTGGCCAGTGGGAGGGGAGGTCAGGCGAGTTTTCAGCAGATGACCCCGTGCTCTTCGGAAGCCCAGAGGTGCCACACTTGTACCTCCCCTGATGCCTGGGAATGGGGTGAAGGAACAGCCTAGGCTTGGGTTCTCTCCTGGGTTTTGGGACTTGGCCCCAGCTCAGGAAGGGTTCGTGGAGGAGCCAAGGAGGGCCTTGTTCCTGTGGGATGTCTTTGCCTTGGGCACAAGGACACCTCTTGCTGCTGCTCTGCCCACCGCCCACCCCTTGGCTGCCTCTGGGAGTCTGGGCTGCTCTCCCTCTGGACCCAACCAGTCGCCCAATGGCTGGAACTGCTTAAAGCTCCCTCTTACAACTGGACCAGGGAGCCAGGGAAGGCGCTGAGAGGCCAAGCTTCTGAGCTGGTGCCTGTGGATGCTCGACGGTCCCGCAGCTCCCACACTGGGATGGCCAAGCAGACCCTGAGATCCACAGCCCCCTTTTAGCGAAACAGGAGGGAGGTCGCTGGGCACAGGGAGCCGGGAACGCCTGCCCTCCCCGCCATCGACGGCTCTCGAGGCCTGAACCTTCGCTCCAGCCCCAGCACAAGCCGGCCAGGGCGCAGGCCAAGTGTTGCCCGCCATTCCCCGGGTGCCCCATGACCTCCCAGCTGGGGCTGGCTCGGACTGAGGAGTCGTCCCTGCCCGTCACCCTCTGGGGTCTCCCGTGCCGCGGAGCTCAGCTGGCTCTTGCAGCGGTGGGGGCTGGGAGGAGAAGCTGCAGGGAGACCGCAGGCGCAGGAGGTTGTGGGGGGTCAGGCTTGCTCTGGGGCTGGGACCCCGGGGGGAGCAGTGGGGCTGACGCCACAGTGATGACCTGGGCCGCGGGTCTGGGGACTCTCCCGCGGGGCGATGGGGCTCTGTCTTTCGGGATTGGGGTCTCTCCCTCCGGGTTTGGGGTTCTTTCTGCGGATTTGGGGGAGTCTCTCCCGCGGGATGAGGGGGGGCTCTCCGCCGCACCCGCCTATGATGGCCCAGAGGACCCGAGCTCGGGTCACTCCCGTCGCCCTCGGGGCTCGGCGAGGGTGCGGGAGGCGGGTGCTGAGCCGGTGACGCGGCTCCGGGCGGCTCCCGGGCGCGCCGCATATATAGCAGTGGCGGCGGTGGCGGCGGCCACACCGGGCGGCGGACACGTGGAGGGACCCGGCCCGCGCCTCCTGCCCCTGCCGCCGGCCGCGCCATGCGGTGAGCGCCCCAGGCCGCCAGAGCCCACCCGACCCGGCCCGACGCCCGGACCTGCCGCCCAGACCCGCCACCGCACCTGGACCCCGACGCTCTGAACCCGGGCGCAGCCGCAGCTCAAGGTACTACTGGCGCCGGGCCGACCCCGCGCCCCCGGGAGGCCTCCCCCTCGGCTCTCCTCTGCCCGGGGACGGTTCCGCCAGGGGCCCTGGCCCGGCCGCCGCCTCTGCTACTCCCCGCAGCCGCGGCACCCCATGCCTCGGGGCGCAGCCCACTCCGGGTTCCGACCCGCCCGCCCTGTCCTTCCCTTCCAGATGGCCCGAGGCAGCGCCCTCCTGCTCGCCTCCCTCCTCCTCGCCGCGGCCCTTTCTGCCTCTGCCGGGCTCTGGTCGCCGGTAAGTGCGGGGCGCGTCTCCTCCGAGCGAAGGGGGCATCAGAGCCGGCCGGGCGTGGAGGGCTTCCTGGAGGAGGCGGCCTCCGCCCTGCCCGCGGGGACGGGAGTGGAAAGTGGAAAGGCTCGTGCGGGCGTTGTCCTGGCCGCGGGCGTCGCGGGAAGGGTCCGGGGCTCCCTGGGATTCCCCCGCGCGCATCTCCGAGTGTATCAACAGCCCCGGACTATAACCAGGCCGCCGGGAGAGCTCTGTGCTTCGGGTCAGCGCCTCGGGAAAGCGAGAAGCTCGCCTGTTCCGCAGGGCTTAGTTAGAACAGAGGGCGAGGAGCCACCGGCGTGGGCTCAGCGTCACTTAAAGCAGGTGCAGTGCGCCGAGAGTGCGCGGGCTCAGGCCCGCAAGTGAAGTATTTCGTAAATCAAGTGGTTCCAATTTTCATGTCAAATATAGCCGACTTAGGGGCAAACCTGGAATTTCGCGACCTATCCAAAAGCACATGCATTGTTCTAAGTCCTCTGCCATGCCAGGAAAGCCTGGGTGCACCCATTCAGCATCGGCTCCAGGCACAGCCCTGGCATCTGACCCCCTTTTCTCCCCTCAAGGCCAAGGAAAAACGAGGCTGGACCCTGAACAGCGCGGGCTACCTGCTGGGCCCACGTAAGTGACTGACAGCATGGCCTCCCCACTCCTGACCCCACCTGCCCCCTCGCTTTGAACCCTGGCTCCTGCCCCTCCGCCTGCGGCTGGGCAGACCCTCTGGCCTCCCTCTTGACCTCATTGCCCGTCTCCATTGCTCTGCACACTTGATCTGTGTACGGTTCTTTCCAGAAGCTTCTCCTGCCTGGGCTCTGCCGCCCTGTCCCGGGGTGAGATTCCCACCCTGGGCTTTGCTCAAGTTCTCCTGGGCTTTCCCGCGTTGCAGTACTTACAGGCCCTGTTCTGGGCCTCTCCCCAGGCCCCCGGGTCTCCCCAAACACTCAGCTCCTCGGCTTGCAGAGCACCCTAGGTCAGCGGACCCCAAGTCC
Source organism: Pongo pygmaeus (assembly GCF_028885625.2). Lineage (NCBI taxonomy): Eukaryota > Metazoa > Chordata > Mammalia > Primates > Hominidae > Pongo > Pongo pygmaeus. The sequence goes on along the minus strand of NC_072382.2, from coordinate 6,237,110 downwards.
TGCCTCCCTCTTCCCTTTCTCCAAGCTCCACACGGGAATTGCCAGATCGCCTGAAGGCAGCCCAGATAGGCTCTCCTCAAAACAAGGTTCAGGTGACCCTGCTTGCCCAAGCCTGTGTCCCGTCCCTCTTTCTGTCCTGTCGGTGTCACCTGTGTCAGTGGTGTCCCCTGCTGCCTGAGGTGAGCCCTAGCCCTAGATGGGACACTGCAGGCTGACACCTCCCCATGTCCGCCCCCGCCCCTGCCCCAGGCCTCTACTTTCTCCACATCCTTGGTCTGTGCAGCAATGCCTTCTGACTTTCCTCCAAAGGAGGGGACAAGAGGAGGCCTTGGCTCCCTCCTGTAACTCACCTTCCCCTCCACACCTCACCATCCACCTTAAAAGCCTCCCTATACTGCCTTCTGCCAGAGGAAGGATGTGAACAGCACGCGGGGCCTATCTGAGCCCCGCAGAGCAGTAAATGGGGTGCTCTTCTCCCCATGCCAGGGAAAGCTGCCTTAGTTCTCAGTCCCAGAGTCGAATACAGCTTCCTCCTCCTGCAGACGCTTGTTTATCGGGGTCACTCGGAAGACTCCCAGAGTCAGGCTTTAAGAAACAGACACGGGGGTGACAGAGCTGCCTGAGGCTGCGTGCGGAGCGGACCAGGCTGTTCACCGCAGGGCCTGCTGGTCTCTGCGCGGCCCTTTCATCCTCTCCCTGCCCATGGAGCGGCCTGACCTGCCTGAGGGCCGGCTGATTTCCTCAACCCTTTGCAACCCTGAGCTCTGCCACTCAGAGGGCACCTCATCTTTGTGTGCTACGGGCCCAACACAAAGGCAGAACTGGTCAATGAGAACATTTATCTGCGTTGCTTTGGAATATTGAAAATCTATTTGTCGAGAAGAGTTTGACCCCTAATTAGAAAACAAACTCATTTTCGCCATCAATTTTACGGCCCTGTTCAGCTGTAGCTAGACGAGTTGTTTGTCAAAATACTTAACAATGTGCCTTTGATTTCTAGGATCTGCTAGAAAATGCAGCAAAAGCAATGTTTTTGCACAAGCTGCTGCTGAACGCAGTGTGGCCGTGGCTGAGGGTGCATCAGTGAGATGAGGCGACCTATGACTCCTCTATAAATTTAGCACCAAGAATGGCATCTCTGGAAATACGAGTTAATTTTCCTTTGTCTGGCCTTGTAGACGGCACAGTCCATCCAGGCCAACCAGCCGGAAACACAGAGGCGTCCTCACCCTCGTCCCCGTCTCTCATTTCCATTTCCTTTCCTGCACAGCTCCAAATCCAGCCCTTCTCTTCACCCCACGCCTCTTGGTTTACAACGCTCATTGTTTCTTCCCTGGACTTCTGGGATCTCTTTGCTTGCCATCACAGTTCCTCCATTTTCGCACCACAAAACACACCCACACACACGTGGGAACGCACACATGCTCCCGCACCCACCCGCATCCTCTCTCCCTGGGTGACCCTCTCACTCCCTCTGTCTCTCTCCTTCTCTCTCTGTCTCCAGTGCATCTTGCACACAGCTGCCAGAGTGAAAATAAAAATCGGATTCAGTCACAACTTAAACCCTGCAGTGGCCCCCATGCTTTCAGGGACATGAGGACCCAGCCCCTGTTGTCTGCCAGGGAGGCACCCAGCTTGATGCCAGCTCAGATGTCAGCTCCTCTGGACCCGGGTGCAACCCCTGCAACAGGGCAGGTTCCGGGCCTCTCCCCCACTTCAGGAGCCACACCTCCCTTTCTCCCACCCACCCTGTGCAAACCCTCACATTCCTTTTGACCCTGGTGTGAGCGGCCAAGCTCTTACCTCAGCTGGGTGGAGAATCGCTCCCTCTTCTCTGGTGTCTGTCCCTGGGCTGTATTTCACAGTTGTGTTGCGTGTGTGTGTTGGCTACAGGCAGCCCTGTGTCCTTCTTTGGGTGTGGGGAGGGCGTGCATGACAGTCACACCCAGAGGCTTTCCTCTCTGATCTGCAAACAGATGCTGTTGGCAACCACAGGTCATTCAACGACAAGAATGGCCTCACTAGCAAGCGGGAGCTGCAGCCCGAAGATGACATGAAACCAGGTGAGAGGACTCCTATCCCAGGCCCCGGGGCATCTCACTTCCACCAGCTCCCAGGTGCATGCAGGGGACAGCTGTGGGTGTCGGGGCACCTGCCACCCATCTGTCCACAGCTGCAGCCCAAGCCTGGCCATGACTTGACTAAGACGATGTGGCCTCGCCACACCTGTCAGCAGCAGCAAACAGAACCTGCAAACCCGAGACAGCAAGGAGTCCTTCTAGACTAGGAGGCTGCCTAAGGACCAGGGCCTCCAGAAGAGCAGGACTGGGCATGGTGGCTCCTGCCTGTAATCCCAGCACTTTGGGAGGCTGATGCGGGTGGATCACCTGAGGTCGGGAGTTCAAGACCAGCCTGGCCAACATGGCAAAACACTGTCTCTACCAAAAATATAAAAATTAGCCAGGCGTGGTGGTGGGTGCCTGTCATCCCAGCTACTTGGGAGGCGGAGGCATGAGAATCACTTGAACCTGGGAGGCGGAGGTTGCAGTGAGCCAAGATCATGACACTGCACTCCAGCCTAGGCAACAGAGTGAGACTCCATCCCAATTAAAAAGAAGAAGAAAAGCGAGGACTTGAACTGCATCTCTCCCCCCCCACATTGAACAAGAGCCTTGGAAAGCACAGCAGGGCCTCAGGCTGCTGGGATCCGATCATTGACCTTGCGGCGCCCAGCTCCTTTGTAGGGAGGGGGATGACCTGAGACACAGAAGCACCCTCTGCACAAGTCGTGAATGTTGATCTTTTCTCTTTTCTAGGAAGCTTTGACAGGTCCATACCTGAGAACAATATCATGCGCACAATCATTGAGTTTCTGTCTTTCTTGCGTCTCAAAGGTATGTGAAATATCACCGACATTCATCTCTTAGCACACTGGAAACATAAAAGGCCCATCGAGAAGAGAACTCATAGAATCCCCCTGGGAAGTAGCTGATCACTTATCTAAATATAAAGTCCTGTTTGGCTGTGCGTCAGGATGACAGAGCATGTGACACTAGAGCTAGCTCCAGACGGCTGGGATTGCGGCAGGGGCATTCCACCCGTCGTGGAGGGCCATTGGGCCAGCGCTGCTCCCAGGAAGAGAGTGGGCCTCAGGGTGCAGCTCACTCTACTGGAACCATATCTATTCACACGGTGACAACTGCTGTACCTTTTAGGGCAAAGGTGTACTACAGGCCAGGTTCTTTGTGAGCCGTCCTAAACCTTCTTTTCTCTTTTCTTTTTTCTTTCTCTTCTCTCTTTTCTTTCTTTCTTCTTTCTCTTCCTTCCTTCCTTCTTCTTCCTGTCTCTTTCTCTCTCTCTTTCTTCCTTCCTTCATCTCACTCTGTCGCCCAGGCTCAAATGTAGTGGTGCAATCTCAGCTCACTGCAGCCTCTGCCTCCTGGGCTCAAGTGATTCTCGTGCCTCTTCCTCCCAGGTAGCTGGGAAAACAGGTGCGCACAATTATGCCTGGCTAATTTTTGTATTTTTAGTAGAGGCGGCGGTTCATCATGTTGGCCAGGCTCGTCTTGAACTCCTGGCCTCAAGTGACCTGTCTGCCTCAGTCTCCCAAAGTGCTGGGATTACAGGCATGAGCCACTGTGCCCGGCCCTAAACCATATTTTCTAAGCATGGGAAATTAATAGGAGCCCATATCTTAGACTGCAGTGTTTTTCTATGCAGCCCTCCTGCCAGGCAGGCTGCCTTGAAATCTAACTGGAAAGGCTCTGATCCTGGCTTCCAGTGTCTTCTGCAAACACTGGGGATGAGGAGGCCTCCCGCACACTACACTTGCCATTCATTCCACGATGGGTATCTGGCCTTGATCAGATAACCACACCGGTCCTACTGCAGCAGTGGAGGGAGCTGGAAAGCAGCCCCGGTGCTCTGAGGGTTAACAGGGAGGCGGTGGAGGGGAGGAGGGATGGACCGCTTTGCCTCTCCAGAGGAGAAGACCTTCACCTGGTGCTCTGAGGGTTAACAGGGAGGCGGTGGAGGGGAGGAGGGATGGACCGCTTTGCCTCTCCAGTGGAGACCTTCAGTTGCACATCACAGTTTTGTCCAGTTTGGAAAAATCCAGGCTGATCCTTGGGTTCATTTTGGATCAGGATGTTTTTCATTTGCAGTGTTACGGGGCTGCACTTTAGGTGGCGAAGGGGAGAGGGAAGAGGAGTGAGGGGAGGGGAGCGGGGGAAGGAGACTGCCAGAGAAGGTCTTGGAAAAGACGGTGTTCATTAGAAATCTCAAAACCGAGTCACCAAGTTCCCTCTGTTGGAGCCCAGTGGAGCCTCTGGGAGAAAAACTGGGGTGACTTTTCCCTCAAGAGGCAGATGGACTCTGCTAGATTTTTGTTTTTCATTTGTTTTTAATTTTGTGACATGGAAACTCTTTCCTTAGGAGATACCAGCTCTCATTACTCAGCTAGGAATTATACCTCTGTAAAGCCTGAATTTAAAAGTCTGACAGTTTTAAATGCTTACTGTGAGAGTTAAATCATTACAAAGTGAGAAATACAGAGTGTTGTCCCTGATTCTGGGTTTAATCTGGTAAGAATCTTTACGGAGGACGACCACACGCCGCTTCCTGTAATATGTGTCGTGGTCTTAATTCTGTCGTGTGCGTATTAAGAAGTTGCTGCTCAAATGTGGCTGTTCCCTTTGCAGAGGCCGGGGCCCTCGACCGCCTCCCGGATCTCCCCGCCGCGGCCTCCTCAGAAGACATCGAGCGGTCCTGAGAGCCTCCTGGGCGTGTTTGTCTGTGTGCTGTAACCTGAAGTCAAATCTTAAGATAATGGATAATCTTCGGCCAATTTATGCAGAGTCGGCTCTTCCTGTTCTCTTTGCCTTGATGTTGTGTTGTTATCATTTAAGAATTTTTTTTTTGGTAATTATTTTGAGTGGCAAAATAAAGAATAGCAATTACTTGCAATTGTCTTTTTCTTCCACACCTCTGTCTCATCACCAGCGCCACCCATGGGTTTTAAAAGATAAAGCTTGGTCATAATCATGGATTAGACATGAATTTTAAACCCAGAGTCTACCATCAAGAGCATCTGCAACACCACCTCTTACTGCGTGTCCAGGGGACATAAAGTTATCTCCATATTAAGCTGAATCAAATGTAATTATGAAGGTAAGTCTGTTACCGAGATGAACAAAAACACAAAACAGACAGAACCCCTGCCCTCGTGGAGCTGATATTTTAGGGAGATGGGAATGAAAAAGACTACAACAACCTTAAACAGATGGTTGAGTTGCGTGGTGCTCGTGGAGGTGGTCAGTGCTGGGAACAGACGTGTTGGCCAGGAGCGAGGTAAGAGAGGAGAGATGGGCGGGCAGGTAGAAAGGCAAGGGCAGGAGGTGTGTGCTGGGATAGTGCTGCGTGAAGGAAGGCCTGTGGGAATGTCTCTTAACGTGACAGAGACTGAGTCTTTTGAGCAGAGATAAAAAGATCATCCCAGAAGTTTCGAAAAGAAGGCAGGCGGCCTGGCGCGGTGGCTCATGCCTGTAATCTCAGCACTTTGGGAGGCCGAGGTGGGCGGATCACTTGAGGTCAGGAGTTTGTGACCAGCTTGGCCAACATGGTGAAACCCCATATCTACCAAAAATACAAAAATCAGCCAGGCATGGTGGTGCACGCTTGTAATCCAAGCTACTCGGGAGGCTGAGGTTGGAGAATCTTTTGCTCCTGGGAGGTGGAGGTTGCGGTGAGCCGAGATCACACTCTAGCCTTGGTGACAGAGCGGGACTCCGTGTCAAAAAAAAAAAAAAAAAAAAAAAAATAGAAGGTAGGCGAGGGGGAAACGCCGGACATTTCTGTCAACGTGGGAGGTGGTACACAGGCCTTTTTGGTTTCACCAGAGCCAGCTGTGCGGTGGGAGTGGGAGGTGGCTTCCCAGTTTCCCCCCATTGGCAGTTTGCTTCTTAAGACCTGTTTCAAGGGGCACAGAGCCCTGGCATCCCTCTCCCTGCTCGGTGACCCCCCCTCCACCACCCAGTCAGCTGTGCCCCAGCTCCACCCTGGCTCCCTCCCTCTCCTGCAGGCTCCATGCTCACGCTTGGTGGCCTTGGGTCTCCGGTGCTTCAGACCACTCCCAGCCCGGAGGTAGTGACGCCATCCACCTGGTGGGCTAAACACCTGGGCCCACCCCCTCACTTCCTGTTCACCATCCGCATTTATCCTTTTCCACGTTTTGTTTTGTTTTGTTTTGAGATGGAGTCTCACTCTGTTACCCAGGCTGGAGTGCAGTGGCGCGATCTCGGCTCACTGCAACCTCCACCTCCTGGGTTCACGCCATTCTCCTGCCTCAGCCTCCCGAGTAGCTGGGACTACAGGTGCCTGCCACCACAACCAGCTAATTTTCTTTTGTATTTTTAGTAGAGACAGGGTTTCACCACATTAGCCAGGATGGTCTCGATCTCCTGATCTCATGATCAGCCCGCCTCAGCCTCCTAAAGTGCTGGGATTACACTCTTCCACGTTTTTTAAAATCTCTAGTTCTCCAACTTGGGCAGGCATCAGAACTCCCCAAGGCCTTGTTAGGAGGCAGTGGCTAGGCCCCTCCCCAGGGTGTCTGAGCCAGGAGGGCTGGGTGGGCTGGAGTTGGTGGAGCTTGGCCCGCAGCAAGCTTTCCTGCCGCTGCTGCTGCTCACTGGAGGCTTGTGCACACGTCCCTCCCAAGGCCTAGGGAGCTCCTGGCATGCAGGAGGCAGATGAGTGGGTGTGTCTGGGGACCACACCTCAGCCACTGGGCTCCAGCCCCGCGGTGTGCAGCCTGTCCTGTCAGGTCTTCCTGTAGCCTTTGCCCCCAGATCCAGTGGCCATGGACACCGTCTCTGCCTCAGCCCGCCCCCCAGCCTCCTGCACTCAGTCCTGCAGACCCCACAACTGCGGCCTGGCCTCACTGACCTAAGGCCTTTGCACGCGTCCCTCCCAAGGCCTGGGGAACTCCTAAACATCCCACGGGATTCCGCTCCAGGGTCACCTTGTCCAGAGTGCCCTTCCCATTCCTCCGCCCCAGGATGTGCGGAGCCACCCCAATCAGCATGCCTGTCACTCTAATTGTTTGCAGATGTGTCTCTCCTCACTACACCATGAGAAAGAAGTATCTGAAGGAACCGAGATTAATGACGCTGTGCTGAGTGCTGGGCTCTCTGCACTGCACGTGGCTCGCATGAGCCTCCTGAGCAGTGTTCACGAAAGGCCAAGGAGCCCAGCCTCCATGCAGGTGTGCGGCCTCTATGCAGGGGTACGGACCCCAGGGTCGGCAGCACAAAGGTGTCGGACTCTCCCCCTGCGGCATCATCTAACTCCATGTCTAAACCTTGCCTTCCTTTTAGGTATAAATGGAGTGGGGCAGGTGGCAGCCAGAAGGTGAGGGAAAGGGAGTGAGGGGCCAGGAGCGGCTGTGGTGCCATTTGCTGTGATGGACAAGGCTACAGAGGTGATGTCTTTACTTCCCAGAGAGAACGTGGTTGGAGCTGGCCGCAGCCATCCTGGATCAATCTGTTGCTAACAGCCGCAGTCTTTTCAAAGGAAGGTGTTCTCCAGCCACCTCGGGAAGTGAAGAATTTACGGACAGGCCTAAGAAACACCAAGATGCCTAATGGAGAGGTGGAGAGTGTTGAGGTTGTGCACCTTGGAGGAGGTGGCTGTCTCCATTATAAAAGCTGATCAGCATGAAAGCCCGTCCACCTCCCATATGCTCTATCTAACCAGGAACAGAGCATACGCCAGGGTGATGCTGCCTGAGGGCGCCTGGCATGGTGGAGGCAGGTGAGCAGTGGGCCAGTCTGAGGAAGAGGCCTGGGCTCAGGAGGTCCCTGGAGGAAGGAGAAAAAGTGCTTTGTTTAAGAGGAAGAAAGAGAGGCGGGGTGTGGTGGCTCATGCCTGTAATCCCAGCACTTTGGGAGACCAGCCTGGGCAACATGGTGAGACCCTGTCTGTATAAAAAGAAGTAATTAAAAAAATTTTTTTAATTAAAAAAAAGAAAAACAAAAACAGGAGGGAAGAGAGAGTCTTAAGGGGATAAGGAAATCCTAACGCCAAAGATATAAAGAATTTACAGCTGATCATTTTCTAACATATGGCCCAGGAAATTTTTATTTCAATGCAAAAAAAAAAAGGGATTCTTGTACATTTTGGAGTCAGGATTGTAAGCCTCCAATAAAATTCTAAGCCGCCTAACCGATTGAATAGATCCCTCTCTTGGCCAAGGGGACCCCAAAGAAACCTCAAAAATTAGGTCATCATGGGGAGGGAGGGGCCAGACATGCTCATTATGCCTCTTCCCCATGGAGTTTAGACACAGCTGACCAGGGACCAGCATTCACATTACAACAGAGATCTTGAGACTGACAAATCAGCCTCTTTTTAACAATAAGATACCAAATTCCAGCCTGACTCTGGTATAGCATCACATGACAGATAACAAGCCCCGAAGGAAATGAAAGTATTTTAGCCCCACATATATTTCTTTGACATTTTCTGAAATGGCCCTGCAAAGCTGACTCTTGTGGGGGAAATTTGCATTCTGTGGAGAATCTCCTTCCTAGTCTGACACCTTTCTAAGGTCTGGTAAGAGACATTCAGCTGAATATCTATTCTCTCTGAAGCCTGCTACCTGGAGGCTTCATCTACATAACAAGAACCTTGCCTTCCACAATCGCCCCCTCCCACCTCCGTCTACCTTCCCTTAATTCAAGTTAACTTCAACTCTTCAGAAGGGCTTAACTCTTTCAACCAATTGCCAATCAGGAAACCTTTGAATCCACCTATAACCTACAAGCTCCCCACCCTACCCCACTCATTGAGATGTTCCACCTTTCTGGGCCAAACCAATGTATACCTTACATGTATTGATTTATGCTTTGCCTGTAACTTCTGTCTCCATAGAACCTATAAAACCAAGCTGTAACTTGGCTGGGCGTGGTGGCTCATGCCTGTAATCCCAGCACTTTGGGAGGCTGAGACAGGCAGATCACCAGGTCAGGAGATCAAGACCATCCTGGCTAACATGGTGCAACCCCGTCTCTACTAAAAATACAAAAAATTAGCCGGGCGTGGTGGCAGGTGCCTGTAGTCCCAGCTATTCGGGAGGCTGAGGCAGGAGAATGGTGTGAACCTAGGAGGCGGAGCTTGCAGTGAGCCGAGATTGTGCCACTGCACTCCAGCCTGGGCGACAGAGCGAGACTTCATCTCAAAAAAAAACAAGCTGTAACTCAACCACCTTGGGTATATATTCTTAGGACCTCCTGAGGCTGTGTCACGAGCCATGGTCCTTAACTTGGCAAAATAAACCTCTACCTTGATTGAGATCTGTCTTGATACTTTTTGGTTTACAAGATTTTATCCTGTGTTATCAAGATAAAAACTAAGAAGGCTCTAGAAACCAGAAAGCTTGACAGTCTCTGATATAACTTTAAAAAAAAAAAAGATCCAGTGATTTCTGCTTCCAGGAGATGGAGAAGAGGTAGAATTTTCCTTTGTCCTTTTGCTAAGTACAATTAAAAATCCTGAACATCATATATAAAGCAAACATAAGAAGACTCTGAAAGCCCAAGTGATAGGCAGACCAGCTAGGAACTTCAGCCCGTGGTGAGTTCCCTGGGTTTTCTTTTTGCCTCACATATCTTAGACTTGGGCTGAAGGAGCCAGTGTCCTAGAAATGCCAACAGGCACAGACCATGAAGGCCCCAACAAAAGCTGCCCTCTCTAGATAAAGGACCAGGAAAGGGAAGCGTGGTAAGACAGAGAATTGTAGATAATGACCACTCTACTCCAGACAAACACCCCAGCAAACACTGTGGCTTCACCAGGCCAGCCAAGTCTAGGTGGGGAGCCTAGACTTACTCATAAGGCTCTGACAAGGTGGCCCAAACCCCAACCAGTGGAAAGTTGTAGGGTGCCAAGTAAAGAACCAGGACTTCATCCCCCACAACCACCCCACCCCCGGCAGTAACAAGACCCCCTACTGCAGTGTCAGCAGAGACCACCTGGGAGCCTGGATTCCGTGCCCCTCCTTTCCCCACAGTAACAGGCATGCTTCTCTCCGTGCATTGGGGTGGTGTCAGAGGAAGGCTAGTGGAGAATCAGCACTTTTACCACCTCCCAGTGTGACAAGGCCACCCCCTTCTCCTGCGGTGTCAGCAGAGACCATGCAGAGGGGTGCAGTAAGAAGGTGCTCCTACACCTTCCAGCAAGGGAGGTATTAGTGGGGAGCTGGAACTCCCACTCCTGCCCAGCCATAATGAGGAGCAGCCCATCCACGCCCAGGTGTCAGTGGAGACCGAGTGGGAAGCCTGGACTTCTGTCCCCACCTGGCAGTAATGAGGTGGCACCCCCAGCCTTTCCCCTCCAGGGCAATATCAGAACAAGCCAGCTAAAAGAGAAGGTTCAAATAAAATCCAGAGTTTCATACCATAGCACCGTAAAAGTCCAGGTTTCAATCAAAGATCACTTATCATACCAAGAATCCAGGAGATCTCTAACTGACTGATAAAAGACCATCGACAGATGTCAACACTGACATAGTGAGTATTAGAGTTATCTGACAAAGATTTTAAAGCAGCCATCATAAAAGAGAAATGCTTCAACGAACTATTTCAAACATACTTTAAACAAGTAAAAATACAAAGTTTCAGCAAAGAAACACAAACTAGAAAGAAGAACCAAATGGAACTTTTAGAACTAAAAAATACAATAACCGAAATAGAAATTCCAATGGACGGACTAAATAGCAGAATGTAGAGGGCAGAGGAAAGAACCTGTGAACTTGGTTTTGTTTGTTTGTTTGTTTTTTGTTTTGAGACAGAGTCTCGCTCTGCTGCCCAGGCTGGAGTGCACTGGTGTGATCTTGGCTTCCTGCAACCTCTGCCACTGGGGTTCAAGTAACTCTCCTGCCTCAGCCTAATGGGTAGCTGGGATTACAGATCGCACCATTGTACTCCAGCCTGGGCGACAGAGCAACACTCTCTCAAAAAAAAAATACTTATGTGTAAATATGTAAATATAATAAAACATGTTATCATTATATACTAAAAACTATACAACACTGATGAAAGAAACCAAAGGAGCTTTAATAAACGTAGAGACATACCATGTTCATGTTCATGGATTGAAAGACTCAACAGAGTAAAGATGTCAGTTTTCTCCAAGTTCATATATAGGTTTAACACAATTCCTATCAAATCCCAGCAAGATTTTTTGAAGAAATAGATAAGCTTATTCTAAAAAAATTTTTTTTCTGAGACAGAATCTCACTCTGTCACCCAGGCTGGAGTGCAGTGGCGCGATCTCGGCTCACTGCAAGCTCCGCCTCCTGGGTTCACGCCATTCTCCTGCCTCAGCCTCCTGAGTAGCCGGCACCACAGGCACCCGCCACCATGCCTGGCTAATTTTTTGTGGTTTTAGTAGAGATGGGGTTTCACCATGTTAACCAGGATGGTCTTGATCTCCTGACCTCATGATCTGCCCGCCTCGGCCTCCCCAAGTGCTGGGATTACAGGCGTGAGTCACTGCGCCTGGCCAGCTTATTCTAAAATTTATATGGAGAGGCAAAGAAAGTAGAACAGCTAAAGTAACATTTTGAAAAAGAAAAATAAAGAAAAGTCTACTTGAGTTAAAAGCTACAGTAATCAAGACTGTGTGTATAGATATATTGATCAACAGAACAGAGCATCCAGAAATAAACCCACCCAAATACATTCATCGGTTTTTGACAATGGCGTGAAAGAAATCAATGAAGAAAGGATAGCCTTTTCAACAAATGGTGCTGAAGCAATTGAGTATCTATAGGCAAAAAATAAAATCAAAGTTGAAGAAGAATTGTGACCTAAACCTCATACATTGTTTTTTTAATTTTAGAGATGGGATCTCACTATGTTGCCCAGGCTGGACTCAAACTCCTAGGCTCAAGGAATCCTTCTGCCTCAGCCTCCTGAGTAGCTCGAACTATAGCCATGCAACACTGCACCTGGCTTCACACCTTATTCTTAAAATTAACTCAAAATGGATGATAGATTTAAATGCAAAATGTAAAACTATAAACTTTTAGAAAATCCTTAGGATCTATGGCAAGTAAAGAGTTCTCAGACTTGACACCAAAAGCATGATCCATTAAAGTTATATATAAAGATATATTAGACTTCTCCATTAAAAATACAAAAATTAGCCAGGCGTGGTCGTGGGCACCTGTAATCCCAGCTGCTCCAGAGGCTGAGGCAGGAGAATTGCTTGAACCCAGGAGGTGGAGGTTGCAGTGAGTCGAGATCGCATCACTACACTCCAGTCTGGGTGACAGAGCAAGACTGTGTCTCAAAAAAAAACAAAAAACAAAAAACAAACAAACAAAAAAAAACCTCTGAAAACTCAACCGTAAAGAGAAAAAAAAAAAAAAATAAATAAGTCAAATTAAAAATGGGCAAATGCATAAACAGATATTTCACCAAAGAGGAGATATACATGGAAAATAAGCACATGAAATTATGTTAACATCATTGGTCATTAGGGAAATGCACATTAAATCCACAATGAGATGTTGCTAACCACCTATCGGAATGACTAAAAGAAAAAACAGTGACAGCATTAAATGCTGGCAAAAATGCAGAGAAAGTGTGTTGCTCATGTACCGCTTGTAGAAATGCAAAATGGTACAGTGTGTTTGGAAAACATTTTGGCAGTTTCTTTAAAAACTAAATATACAACTTGGTTAATGGATACCAAAAATAGAAAGAATGAATAAGACCTACTATTTGATAGCACAGTAAGGTGGCTACAGATGATAATAACCTAATTGTAAATTTAAAAATGACTTAACAAGTGTAATTGGATTGTTTGTAACTCAAAGAATGTTTGCGGGATGGATACCCCATTCCCCAGGTCGTGCTGATTTCACACTGCATGCCTGTATCCAAACATCTCATGGACCCCATAAATATATATACCCACACAAATTTCAAAACAATTAAATTTTAAAAATAAAAATAAATATGCAACTACCATACAACCCACCAATTGCACTCCTCGATATTTATTACAAGGAATGAAGACTTAGCTTTACATGTAAGCCTGTACACAAATATTCATAGTAACTTTATTCATAATAGCCCCAAACTAGAAACCACCCATATGTCCTTCAATGGGTAAATGGTTAAACTGTGGTACATCTACACCATGGACTACTACTCAGCAATAAAAAAGAATAAATTGTGTGGCTTTTAATTTATTTTTTACTTTTATTTTTTGGAGAAAAAGTCTTACTCTGTTGACCAGGCTCCCGACTTGGCCCCTGGAAGCCCTGGGATTACAGGCGTGAGCTGCCACACCCAGCCAGAAATGAGTTGTTGATACACATAGCAACTTGGATGAGTCTCCAGAGAATTATGCTGAATGGAAAAAACAAAAAACAGGCTGAGAGTGGTGGTTCATGCCTGTAATCTCAGCACTTTGAGAAGCTGAGGTGGGAGGATTTCTTGAGGCCAGGTGTTCAAGACCAGCCTGGACAACATAGCAAGACCTTGTCTCTACAAAAAAATAAAACATAAAAATAATTAGCCAGGCATGGTGGTGCGTGCCTGTAGTCCTAGCTACTTGGGAGGCTAAGGTGGGGGAGGATCCCTTCAGCCCAGGAGTTCAAGGTTACAGTGAGCTATGATCACACAACTGTACTTCAGCCTGGGTGAGAGAGCAAGACTCTGTCTTTAAAAAAAAGTTCCCCAAAATTACATACTATATAATTCCATGTATCCAACATTCTTGGGATGACAATATTACAGAAATGGAGAAGAGATTAGTGGTTACCAGGGGCTAGGGAGGGGATGGGGATGGTAGGAAAACGTGAGCCACCGCGCCCAGTCTCTCTCTATTATTTTTTAAAACTGCATGTGGGCTGGGCGCGGTGGCTCAAGCCTGTAATCCCAGCACTTTGGGAGGCCGAGGCGGGCGGATCACGAGGTCAGGAGATGGAGACCATCCTGGCTAACACAGTGAAACCCCGTCTCTACTAAAAATACAAAAAATTAGCAGGGCGCAGTGGCAGGCGCCCGTAGTCCCAGCTACTCGGGAGGCTGAGGCAGGAGAATGGCGCGAACTCAGGAGGCCGAGCTTGCAGTGAGCCGAGATAGCGCCACTGCAGTCCAGCCTGGGCGAAAGAGTGAGACTCTGTCTCAAAAACAAACAAACAAACAAACAAACAACAACAACAAAAAACTGCATGTGAATCTATAGTTATCGCAAAATGAAAACTTTAATTTTTAAAGAAGCAAGTTAAAATATTTTTGGAAGCCCTGATGGGTTCATTGTTGAATTCTAGCAAACATTTAGAAAAGGAGTTATTTTAAATTCTTTATAATCTCTTCCAGAAGATAGAACTGAAGGGAATATTTCCTGACTCATTCTATGAGGCCAGCATAACTCTAATACCCAAACCAGACAAAGACATTAAAAGAAAACTATAGACCAATATCTCTCATGAACCTACAAGCAAAAATCCTCAACAAAATACTAGCAAGTTAAATCCAACAATGTGTAAATAAAATTATATGCCATGACTAACTGGAATTTATCACAGGTATGCAAAGTTGGTTTAACATTCAAAAATCAATTGATGTAATTAATCAAATCAAAAAGCTAAAGAAGAGAGATCCGTTAATTATATCAATGCACGCAGAAATAGCATTTTACAAAATCTAACACCCATTCCTAATAAGAACTAGAAATAGAGGCGAACATTGTCAACATGGTAAAGAACACCTACTAAAAACCTACAGCTAATATCATAATTAATAGTGAGAAAAAGAAGCCAAAGATGTCCCCTCTCATCACTCTTTTAAACATTGTACTGGAATGCCTAGTTAATGCAATAAGATAAGAAAAGGATATACAAAGTTTACAGATTGGGAAGGAATAAATAAAGCTTTGTTTGCAGACATCATGATCATCTATGTAGAACTTCTAAAAGTATTATCAACAACAACAACAAACGTCCTGGAATTAATAAGCAATTATAGCAAAGGTGCAGGATACAAGGTTAATAAACAAAAGTCAATAGCTTTCCTATATATCAGCAATGAACAAGTAAAATTTGAAATTAAAAATGCAATACCACTTATGTTAGCACCCTCCAAAAATGTAATACTTAGGCATGCATTTACCAAAACCTATATGAGGAAAACTATATAACTCCGATGAAAGAAATAAATACAGAGTTAAATAAATGGAGAAATATTCCATGCTTGTGGATAGGAAGACTCAACATTGTCAAATATTAGTTCTTCCCAATCTGAGGTATAAATTCAACACAATTCCAATAACAATTCTGGCAATTTATTTTGTGGATAGCAAAAAACCGATTCCTGGGCCAGGCATGGTGGCTCATGCCTATAATCCCAGCATTCTGTGAGGCCAAGGCAGGAGGATCGCTTGAGCCCAGGAGTTCGAGACCAACCTGGGCAACATAGTGAGACCTTGTCTCTATAAATAATAAAAAAAATTAGCCAGGCATGGTGAGGTACACCTGCGGTCCCAGCTGCTCAGGAGGCTGAGGCAAGAGGATCAATTGAGCCTGGGAGGTCAAAGCTGCAATGAGCCATGATCACATGCCACTGCACTCCAACTTGGGCAACATAGTGAGATTTTGTCTCAAAAACAAAAAAACAAACAAACAAACAAACAAAAACAAACAAAAAAAACCCTCTGATTCTGAAGTTTATATGGAGAGGCAAAAGACCCAGAATAGCCAAAAAAATATTGAAAGAAAAGAACAAAGTTGGAAGGCTACTATAAAGCTACAGTAATCAAGATGGTGTGGTATTAGTAAAAGAATAGAAAAATAGATCAATGGAACAGAATAGAGGGCCCAGACTCATACAAATAGAGCCAACTGATCTCTGACAAAGGAACAAAAGCAATACCATGGAGAAAAGACAGTCTTTTTGACAGAAGGTGCCAGAACAACTGGACATTCATATGCCAAAAAGAAATGACTCTAGATAAAGCCTCTTATCCCTCTCACAAAACTTCACTCAAAATAGATCATAGACCTAAATGTAAGTTGTAAACTATAAAATTCCTAGAAGATTGGCCAGGTGCAGTGACTCACATGTGTAATCCGAGCACTTTGGGAGGCCAAGGCGGGAGGATTGCTTGAGGTCAGGAGTTCGAGACCAGCCTGGCCAACATGGTGAAACCCCATCTCTACTAAAAATACAAAACTTAGCCAGGCATGGTAGCAGGCGCCTGTAATCCCAGTTACTCAGGAGGCTGAGGCAGGAGGGTCACTTGAACTCGGGAGGCGGAGGTTGCAGTGAGCTGAGATTGCCCCACTGCACTCCATCCTGGGGGACAGAGAGAGACTCCATCTCAAAAATAAAATAAAATAAAATAAAATCCCTAGAAGATAACATAGGAGAAAGTATGGATGGTCTGGATATGGCAATGATTTTTTAGACACTATGCCAAAGGCATGATCCACGAAAAAAAAATTGATGAGCTGGACTTTATGAAAAACTCCCACTCTGCAAAATACACTGTCAGGAGAGTGAGGAGACAAGCCACAGATTGGGAGAAAATATTTGCAAAGGACATATCTAATAAAGGACTGTTATCCAAAATATACAAATAATTCTTAAAACCCAACAATAAGAAATTCTTAAAACCCAACAATAAGAAAAGAAACAACCCAATTAAACAATGAGCAAAAGACCTCAACTGACATCTCACCAAAGAAGATCTGCAGAAGTACACGTATGGAGATATGCTCAACATCATATGTCACTGGGGAACTGCAAATTAAAATAGCAATGAGATACCAGTACACACCTATTAGAATGGGCAAAATCCCAAACACTGACAATGCTAAGTGCTGGTGAGGAGGTGGAGCCACAGAAACTCTCCTTCACTGCTGGTGGGAATACTCAATGATACAGCTTCTTTGGAAGACAGCTTGGTGGTTTCATGCAAAACTAAATATATTCTTATTACATGATCCAGAAGTCGTGCTCATTGACATTTACCCAAAGGCATTAAAAACTTGCGGCCACACAGAGGCCTGCATACAGATATTTACAGCAGCTTTATTCCGAGTTGCCCAAACTTGGAAGCAACTCAGATGTTCTTCAGGAGGTGAAGGGATGAGCAGCGGTACATCCGGACAATGGAATATTATTCAGTGCTGAAAGGAGATGAGCTATCAAGCCATGAAAAGATATGAGGGACATAAATGCATATTACTAAGAGAAAGACGCCAGTCTGAAGAGGCTACCTACTGTTATGATCCCACTTAAGTGACATTCTGGGAAAGGTAAAACTGTGGAGAGAGTGAAAATACCAGTGACCGCCAGGAGTTGTGGGGAGGGAAGGATGAACAGGCAGAGCACAGGGGTGGTTTAGGGCAGTGAGACTGTTCTGTGTGCTGTAACCCTGGATATGTGCCATTGTACATTTGTCAAAACCCATAGCATGTGGAATACCAAGAGGGAATCCTAACGTCAGCATGGGCTTTGGGTTTGTGGTGTATCACTTTGGATGATGGTGTATCACTGTAGGTTCATCAGTTGTAACAAAAGGACGGCTCTGATGAGGAAGGTTGGTAGTGGGGAGGCTGTGGTGTTGGGGGGCATGGATTATATGGGAAATCTCTGCACTTTCTGCTCAGTTTTGCTGTGAACCCAAAACTACCCTAAAAAATACTCTAGTAAAAAAAAATAAACAAATAGAAACCCAGCACTGTGGCTCACACCTGTAATCTCAGTGCTTCAGGAGGTCAAGGAGGGAAGATCATTTGAGGCTAGGAGTTTGAGGCCTGGGCAATATAGCAAGACCCTGTCTCTACAAAAAATAAAAATACAAAAACTTAGCTGAGTATGATGGTGTGAGCCTGTAGTTCTAGCTACCTGGGAGCATTGCTTGAAGCCAGGAGTTTGAGGCTGCAGTGAGCTATGATCGCACCACAGCACTACAGCATAGGCAACAGAGTGAGACTCTGCCTCTATTAAAATATATATATTTCTAGGGAATCATCATTAAAAAGGTTGTCACTGCAGACTCTGTCTTCATAATTCAGTAATAATGTTTCTATAGTCTGTCTATTTCCAACAAACATATGAAATGGTTTACAGTAAAAGATGCATATAACAGTACAAATAAAAAGCGAGTTTAAAAAAGTAAAGCTGTATGGAACAAAGAGAGAGACAGTTAATGCTAAACCTGGGCTAATGTGGTTTCTGGTATTGAATAGATTTACTTCTGAATCTCCTGAAAGTCAAGGCAAAATTTAAAATATCAAACATTAAAGTTTTTATTAAGTTTGTTGTTGAAAAACAAACAAACAAACCAGCTACCATTTTTAGGAAGCTCAAACTTTTTCCTGATAATCATTTTTAAATATATGAAGAGAACATCCATGCAATGACAGTCTTCAATTCCGGTTTTATTGGTGGCTGGGGCCAGGCAGTGCTCCCTGCGGCTCTCCAGCCTCTGCTGGGGGCCGGGGGTTGGGCGCAGGGCTGGGGCAAGATGCCTCTCGGTGATCCCTCCTCTCGTGCTTCCTCCCTCCTCTGAGGCTAAGGACTCCTGGGGACAGAGTGCAGCAGGGAGACCGCACAGTCTCATGCCCCATGCACAAAGCCCCATGCACAAAGCTCAGCGCTGCTTCACCGGGCCCCAGCTGTGCCCAAGTGCCTTCCTAAAGAGCGCGCCGCCTGCAGAACCGGAGGCCTCCTCCCTGCTTCGTCTTCTGCGCCCCCTCCTGCTCTCTGGATCCTCTCTGGCTGCTCTGATCATTTTATCTTGGATGAGGGTTCAACCTTTGAATTCCCTAAGACAGTATTTTAACTGACTCCTTACGATAACTTGTTTATTATGGTTTGAAACCGCGCCCCCACTGAAAGGGGACCAGTGCTGGCAGAACTTCAGGTACTGGCGAGAGGTTTGTAAAGGGGTAAGAGCATCCAAGCCGAGATGAAAAATACACCAAGCCTTCTGCTGACCTTCCGCCGCCAACAGCACCTTCTCTCCTAAGGATGCTCCCTGGCGGCCAGACTTTCTGTGCAGTGCGCAGCCTGTGTTCACTTGACAGGAAAGAGCGATTTCAGCGCGTGTCATTCTAAACAATGATTTCTTCTCCGTGTCTATGAAAAAACAAGGTTTTTTTTCTTTTTTTTTTCTATCGGATAAACAAAACAAAAACCCAAAACCAACACATAATCTAACCTTAATCACAAAGGTGGTCCGAGTTATTTAATAGGTACAGAGTAGAAAGACATGGTTAAGGCCGGGCGCGGTGGCTCACGCCTGTAATCCCAGCTCTTTGGGAGGCCCAGGCAGGCGGATCACCTGAGATCAGGAGTTCAAGACCAGCCTGACCAACATGGTGAAACCCTGTCTCTACTAAAAATACAAAATTAGCTGGGCGTGGTGGTGCGTGCCTGTAATTTCAGCTACTGAGGAGGCTGAGGCAGGAGAATCACTTGAACCCAGAAGGTGGAGGTTGCACTTCAGCCTGGGCAACAGAGTGAGACTCCGTCTCAAAAAAAAAAAAAAAAAAAAAAGATATGGTTAAATTTGCACAGCTACACTCTCAAATAAGAACATGATATGTTAATTTGTATATCGTTTTAAAATAGCACTGGCTCTCCACCAGACACATAAGAGATGTGATTTTCTAGCTTTTTAGTCATCTTCTGTACTGTCTCTGGTCAGCATAGTGGCTTTATCCACGTCTATATCTCGGCTTTCACTTCTCAGACGGGATTCCCTGCAAGCGGCACCTACTCAGTGAATTCTTCTCTGCTGGAAGACCCTGCAGGGCTCGTGCCTGCCCAGGTTGGCTCTTCCCTCACCTCCAGGTGTTAGCTCAGTACACCTGGCCACAGTCAGAGCATCCTTGGCCAGCACAGGCTCCTTCTCCATAGGAGCCCAGGATTCAGGGCGGGCTCCCGTGCAATGTGGGGGGCCTGTATCCCCAGCCCCCCACTGAGTTCCCTGCTCACACTTTCTCCGGGCTCCGCGGGTGGGCCACACCTGGTTCAGAACCTCCCTAGGCAGCCCTTTGCCTCAGGAGAATGCTGGAGGACATTGTTCCCTTTTCCTCCCTCCATTCGGTGCCCCAGGGCTGTGCTGAGGCACCCGAAGCCTTAAGGTGTGGCTGGTGCCAGCTGAGACCTGCTGTGAGTACAAGACACCCTGCATTTCAAATATTGGGTATACATAAAGGAATGTGAAATCTCAATCATTTTCATTTTGATTACACATTGAAACGATAGTATTTTGGGTACACTGGGATAAATAAAAGATTATTAAGACTAATTTTACCTGCTCCTTTTCAAAGTTTTACATGCAGCTACTAGAAACTTTAACATTACTCATGTGGCTGGCAGATCTTGCTGTTGGCGGTGTTGCCGAGAGGGACAGCAGGATGGAGGCAGTCCTCCCAGAGGCAGCTCCCAAAGTCCCCATTTCCAGGTCACCTTCCAGCTCCCAAGGGTGAAGGGGGCCAGGTGGCTCCCCCAGCAGTGCGCCTCCCTGCTCGCCGCGATGCTGACGGGACTGAAAGCACACACAGCAAGTGGGGTGTACAGCTGGCTGAGGGTTCCCCATCTCACAATGCATGTCTTTACCTCTGGTTTTCTGCCACAGACTCTGGATCCCAAGGGTCCAAAGGGAATTGCAAAGGGGAAGAATTCAGTCTTCCTTTTCTCCTCTGTGGCTTCCTGTGGCTGTGTTTGCAACTAGCCTGTTCCAGACACAGCTCCACAAAAGACAGCTTCCTCCCTGGTTGCTTGCTCGCTTATGTGCCCAGTGCCTGGGTCCGGCAGCCACACTTCTGTCTCTGCTGCATTTGTACTTGAGTTTCCTCAACACCCTCTAAGTGGCCAACACTAGTAATGAATGCAGAAACATGAAAGAATATTCTCTCAATACATTTCAGGGTGGGTACTCATCAGATGAACACATTTTCAGTTACTAAGTTAATGACAACAATTGAAGACATCGGAAATTTTTATTCATCTTTGCTTTACAACAGAACCAAAAGCGTCAACTTAAGAATTCATTTTACCTGCTGGTTTCCACAAGCTAGTTATGTGAACCATGTTTTACAAACAATAATAATATTCCAACAATAATTAAGGAGAAGTTAATTGGATAATAGAGCTTTTCCACAATTCAAGTAGAAACACAGAAGAAACTGGATAATTTTAAGTCCTCTAACTCGAGATGTGCTGGTGCAAGCCCGGCCTGCGAGGCCCCATTGCCTGCGTCTCCCGGGGGCCTTAGGAAAGACTGACAGCTCGCGTGCCTCTGGGGAAATATCTACACTACAGAAAATCTTTGGGTGTTCAGTAGTTCTCTAGAGATTTTAAGTGGTATCATAACAGCCCATCCGGAGAATTTATTTCTAAATAATTTGAAAAACAAACAAGAAACCATTAGGGTTTTTATGCAGAGCAGCCTCCAGAGCAACATTCTCTGAGAGGAAGAGTCGACCAGAGTGAGCTCTCCGTAGGGCCTGCTCTGCCCTCCCCTGCCCTGCTCTGCCCTCCGCTGCCCTGCTCTGCCCTCCGCTGCCCTGCTCTACCCTCTCCTGCCCTGCTCTGCCCTCCGCTGCCCTGCAGACGCTCTCCCAGGACTACGGGAACCCAAGCTCTCTCCTCTGGGCCAGACAAACAGTGCTCAGGCCACGCACCTCCTCAGAAAAGGGGGCATGGGTTGCCACATCTTCAGAGAGCTCTGAGTAAACTCCTTGGGCCCAGGGATGCAGAGGAACCTGGTTGTTGCTGCAGAGCCGGCCTCATGTTCCCCTAAACAACCTTTCTAAACTAGAGATTTCTAGACTAAGACAAAATCAACATGCATTCACACTTTATACTCTACTCCATTTTCAACCCCTTAGATTTAAACTCAGTGTGGAGAATCTGTGATAAGCACCTTCCAAATTCCTCCAGGATCATCTGCTCTGCCAGGCACTCGGAGCAGTGTTCTTTCTCGGCCTCTTCTCCCTGAGCCAGCAGGCAGGCGCATGTGGCCTCCACCACCTCCCAGGAGATGCATGAGGAAGGCCGCCTGTCAGAAACAGAGCAGTTAAAGGCCGCTCAACAGTGCACCGTTTCTACCTACAGTACTCTTTATATTCAACAGAACATTGCTTGTCCATGCTAGTTTAAAGAACATCATCCACTAAAATCTAACGTTGTCTTCCTCATACTGGAAACTATTAGGCTGGGCACAGTGGTCTGTAATCCCAGCACCTTGGGAGGCCAAGGCAGGAGGATGGTCTGAAGCCAGGAGTTCGAGACCAGCCTGGGCAACAAAGTGAGACCCTGTCTCTTTTTTTTTTTTTTTGATACTGAGTCCTGCTCTGTGGCCAGGCTGGAGTGCAATGTCACAATCTCGGCTCACTGCAACCTCCAACTCCCTGGTTCAAGTGACTCTCCTGCCTCAGCCTCCTGAGTAGCTGGGATTACAGGCATGCACCACCACGCCTGGCTAATTTTTGTATTTTTAGTAGAGACAGGGTTTTGCCATGTTGGCCAGGATGGTCTCGATCTCCTGACCTCATGATCTGCTGTCCTCGGCCTCTCAAAGTGCTAGGATTACAGGCGTGAGCTACCACACCCGGCGGAGAACCTGTCTTTAAAAAAAAAAAAAAAAGAAAAGAAAGAAAGGATTAACTGCTTTTAGAAGAATAACACAGAGGACAAGTAAATCTGTCAGTTTTTGACATCCCTCTCATGGCGGGTTTGAAATTTCCTCAAAATTAGATCCACTGACAAACCCAGAGGATCCCGGGCTACAGTGTCAAGCACGTGGGCCAGGCAGGAAATTGCAGAAGCAGGACTCTTAGCTGAGGCAGGGCATGGGGACAGGCTGGGCAGCTTTGCTCTGAGTCCTGTCCACGCTGGGTGTCTGCCTCTCCTCCCCACAGGATCATGTGCAGCCAGTGAAGGCCAAGTGTTCTGAGGACTCGCCTGTCAAGCCTTGGGGTCCTGCTGTCAGGACGGCCTTCCCCATCAATGCCACTTGGAGCTGTGAAAGAGGTTCTGAAAGACAAGTTGTACGGCATCACATAGGACCAGCTATTCTCCCCACTGAGCTCAGGGGGCAACTGTGGCTTAGCTAGATAGCAACCCAAGTGATGCTAAGTCGAAAAATTTTCAGGAAAACTTTATAAAAGATTAAAAAGTGTTGGATTATAAAAATAAAGCAAAAATGTTGGATTAAAGTCTCTCTATAAAGACAATACATGATGACTTTGGTTGAAGAAGAAAAGACAGGGCTGCCCTTGGGAAAAGAAGGGCTGTTAACACTGCAAGACAGGCTCCAATGTACAGGCCCCCGCCGGACTCCACAGAACACACATCCTGCTGCAGGCGATGACATTTTCACACATCACTTCACAGACAATGCAGCCAGGTTTTGGTAAATTTTTACTGATAAAGACCTCTGTGAGTCAGCTGGGTGCGGTGGCTTACGCCTGTAATCTCAGCACTTTGGGAGGCAGAGGTGGATGAATCACAGTTCAGGAGTTCGAGACCAATATGGTGAGACCCCATCTCCACAAAAAATAGAAAAATCAGCCGGATGTGGTGGCGCATGCCTGTAGTCCCAGCTACTCAGGAGGCTGAGGTGGGAGGATCACCTGAACCTGGGGAGGTTGAGGCTGCATGAGCTGTGATCGCACCACTGCACTCCAGCCTGGGCAACTGAGTGGAAACCCTGATCTCAAAAAAAAGACCCCTGAAGGCCACAATCATGAGTATTTCTGATATCTCTCTAACCAAACAAGCATGAATTTGGCTTTGCAAAATATTAATTAATGACATCTGGTACTTTATCATGATATGACCATTACATTGAACTCAAAGAAGTTTTTTTTAAACTAATGGAATCTAATAGATAGTAAAATTATGACTCAACCTTGAGAACTACTAGGATTACAATGTGGCTTCAAAACCGATAAATGCAAAATTATCCAACTAATCCGGATCCACAATCACTTAGTAAGGAAAACAATCTGGACCAAGTACAGCTCTTTGCTGCCACTTCCCACGATAAAGGATAGGGAGGTACGCGCTGTCTTTGCTGCCCCAGGTCGGTGTGGCTCTGTATTAACGCAAAGGCAGTGTTAGAACTCTGCTAGCCCTGCTGGTGATCCTGGCAGCAGGGCTCTTTTGTCTGGTACAAAACAGGAGTAACTCAGACAGTGAGGATGAAAAGGCCGAGCCGAGAAGACAAAGAGGACAAAACAGGTTTCCGCAGCCGGGCCTCTAAGGAAACACGGTGGCCACCCAGGATTAGCCCACGGTGGGAGGAATGGCTTCCCTCTGCCCCCGAACACACGCCAGCCCCTGCAGGCTCACACATTCTTTCCAGTGTATAAATTGTCCTTAATTCTCCTCTCATATTAACCTCTGTTCCCTCTATTAGCAGAGGTTAGTTCAAAGTACTTACCTATCTTGACCGAATTTTGGAAGTCCTGAAAATTTCATTGGTGGCAGATGATGGCTGCCTTCCAAACCTCCAGTCTGCATGTAGTTTGGCATGCTCATTAGTGTCTTTCGTTCTGGGCTTTCTTCATAATTTTTGCAACCAATGCATTTGCAAATAGAAGAACACATAATTTTGGCCTGGTAATATAAAATGCTTCAATAAAATTAGGTTGTTCCACAAGTCATCAAAAACTGACAAATTCTATTTGGACCTTAAATAATTATTCACGTATATTTGCCCATGAGAGAGAATGTGTGTGTGTCTGTGTGTGTTGAGTGTGAATGTGTGGGTGACAGCGTGTGTGTGTTGAGTGTGTATATGAGTGTGTGGGGGTGTGTGTGAGTGTGAATGTGTAGGTAAGAGTGTGTGTGTGTTGAGTGTGTATATGAGTGTGTGGGTGTGTGTGTGTTGAGTGTGAATGTGTGGGTGAGAGCGTGTGTGTGTTGAGTGTGTATATGAGTGTGTGGGGTGTGTGTGTGTTGAGTGTGAATGTGTGGGTAAGAGTGTGTGTGTGTTGAGTGTGTATATGAGTGTGTGGGGTGTGTGTGTGTGTTGAGTGTGAATGTGTGGGTAAGAGTGTGTGTGTGTTGAGTGTGTATATGAGTGTGTGGGGTGTGTGTGTGTTTTGAGTGTGAATGTGTAGGTAAGAGTGTGTGTGTGTTGAGTGTGAATGTGTGGGTGAGAGCATGTGTTGAACGTGAGTGTGTGTATGAGTGTGTGTGGGGGGTGTGTGTGTGTTGAGTGTGAATGTGTAGGTAAGAGTGTGTGTGTTGAGTGTGTATATGAGTGTGTGGGGGGTGTGTGTGTGTGTTGAGTGTGAATGTGTGGGTAAGAGTGTGTGTGTGTTGAGTGTGTATATGAGTGTGTGGGGGTGTGGGTGTGTGTTGAGTGTGAATGTGTAGGTAAGAGTGTGTGTGTGTTGAGTGTGTATATGAGTGTGTGGGGTGTGTGTGTGTGTGTTGAGTGTGAATGTGTAGGTAAGAGTGTGTGTGTGTTGAGTGTGTATATGAGTGTGTGGGGGTGTGTGTGTCGAGTGTGCGTGTGTGTGCATATGAGTGTATGTGGGGTTTGGGTATGTGAGTGTGTGTATATGTGTGAGTGAATGTGAATGTGTGTGTGACTGTGTGTGTTTGAATGTGTGCATTTGAGAGTGTGTGTGTGACCTGCAGTTATCATCACATGCTGCTGTTGTGGAGACGCAGTAGTCCTGCTGCTGACAGAGTGGAGGCCGAGTGTACGGGTGTGAGTCCCAAGCAGAGAGAGGGTGTTGCTCTCCCTTCTCTACCGGGGAGCCAACAGGCTGCTTCTTTGACTTGTTTTGAAGAAAGCCTGCCTTAGCTGATTATAAAACTCTAGCTTATGGTTCTCTTTCAGCATGTGAGGCTATTATGCTGGTTCCATGGGTGCAGAGAATGTACAAGAGAGTAGAATTCGAAACCTGCTCGAGAGCAGGCCTGTGGCTGGGAGCTGTCAGGGGAGACCTCTCCTGCTGCCTTGCGGGTGGATTTTGTTTCAAGCTTTTCCTGGCAATGTGATGCTCAGGGGGCCGGCGTGTCCCATCTGTACCCAGCAAGCCCCCTCTTGCCCCCTCATGCCAAATCCCTGCTCATGTGGGCCCCAGGGGCTGACCGAGAGCTGGCACTGCCAATCACTATGGTTTTTGGCTTTCTCTGTCCTTCAGCCCCCCGGGGATTTCCCTCTGTTCTTTCCAGCTGAGAGATGCATCTTCAGGGGGATGCGTTCTGTTTCATCTGCACCTCTGGGTGTTTTGAAGCAGGAGGCTTTTCAGAGTTTCTAGTCTACACGAATGCCAGAGACTAAAGGACAGTGCTATCCCTTTCCTCTGAGCCTGCACATTCTGTGGGCTGTGCCCAGCATAGGCTCTGCCTTGGGGTAGTGGGCTGAGCCACAGTTCTGTGGCAGCCAGTAAGGGCGTTTTGCAGGACAGAGGAGCTGCTGTGGGTGCGACTGGAAGTGGTTCCTCGGGGGTGAGGTCAGCCCCGTTTCAACTGTGCATCTCTGTCATGTTTTGACTGTGTTTTCCACATCCTAGCTTTGGGACAAAGCCACGCAGAGGGCACCCTCACTGTGTACTCAGGGCTGGGCTCAGGGGAAGCAACATGCTCCAGAAGGAGCCCTCAGCGAATTGACCTGGTTCACAAAGCTCAGCTGGTATTTGGGAAATTAATTCAGATTAATGTAAGTGCCCTTCTAGAAACTCTGGAAGAAAAAAATAATTATATTTATCTTTTTTAAATTACAGCAAAGTTTTTTAACCACAAAAGTTACTCAACATATTTACCTGTATTTTTTGTTAGTGAGTTAGAGAGCTGGGCACTAACCTCATAGCACTCGCAGTAATTCTTCAGGCAGCCTGACCTCCTGCAGTTGCACCCTTTGTTGTGCCGGGGCTTGACATTGCCCAACTGGCCCTTCCCAATTTTTGGCTGGAAAGCTTCTGGATTTCTACCAAGACATGCCTAGGGTAGAATGAGAAGCTCCATCAGGATGGATTTTATCATTCAAAACTCAGCTCAGTGAAGGGCATCTCATTTGAATCTGATTGTTGTAAAAGATGCCACAGTAAACAGAGTCTCTTTACATGGTTCTGAAGCTGCAGCCCCTTCTTGTTTGATTTCAATTTGCTTCCATACACAAAAAGGTATATTGTAGCTAAGGTTTCTTCATGTTTTGTTTTCTGAGTTTCCAAGTCTTACATATTTACTGTAAAAAAATAATAGATGGTAAAGATGCAAAGAAAATCATTATTGCCGTGTGGACACATTTCCATCCAGCATTTCTGGGGCCCTCTTTCCTAAGATGGTTGAGACCGTGGACCATACTAGCAGCTCACACTGCCTGATCACAACTCAACACAGCATGTGCCAGGCTTCTTTCCATGGGATTTATATATACATGCCCTCTCGTTTAATCCTCAGCAACTAACGTATGATTGTTTTATACCTGGAGAAACCCAGGCACCGAGAAGTTAAATAACTGCTGGTAAGTGGCGAGATCCTGATTCAAAGCCCCTCTGCTGACTTCAAAGCAGGTCTCAACCGCTGGGCCATGCCTTTCTCAAGCAACACACACGATTTGTTATCCAGGTCTATTTGTTGTCCCTTTTTAATCTATCTATACACACAAATACATACATATCTTTACACACAAAACGATTCAATGCTCTTTGTAAAAATTCAAATACAGAGGTCACAGTGGAAGTCCATGGCCTCCCTTCCCCCTCCTGGGGTGGACATTTGGAATTGGTGCTGTCCAGCAGCACAGCCCCTAGCACAGGGCCATCGCTGCAGAATGTGCTGCTGGACAGCCCCAGCCTGCGGTGTGCGGCTTTAGGCATTTTCACGGATCACTGAAGTGTGACAGGCAGTGGAGGCACACATCTGCAGCTGTGGCATGATGATCTTGTGCATGTGTGCACACCTGCGTACCTGCTACCAAGGTCAAGTTAGAAGACAGGCAGCCCCACAGGCTGCCCTGTGACTCCTCCTCAGTGGTGCACCCCCGCGGGGAACACTCTTCAGATGTAGAGGGCTTTAGGTTTGCCTATGCTGGTGCCTCAGGTAAGTGGAATCCCACAGCTTGTACTCCCGTGTCGGCTGCCTCCCTCAGATAACAACTGGGAGGTCCGTCTGCACTGCTGCACTTAGCGGTAGCTCCTGCTTTTCATCAGTGCGTCAGTTCATCCATTCTACCACGGATGGACGTTTGGGCTGTTTCCAGTGCCTGGCTACTGTGAATGAAGCTGCTGTGAACATTCCTGTACAAGTCTCCTGGTGGACATTGGCGCTCGTTTCTATTGGCTATATTTGTAGGAAGGAAATGGCTGGATCATAGCATACAAAGAGGTTTAGTTTTGGTAGCTATTATCAAACAGTTTCCCGAAGTGGTCGTGCCCCTTTATATTCCTATCAGCAATGTATGAGAATTCCAACCCTTTTTGTTTTACAGTTTTAATTGTAGATAATACTCTTTATCCCTAAGTAAAATGTACTAAAGTTTACATGCGTGACAATTTTCTTCTGTCTGGCTATATCAAAATTGGTAAGATATTTCAAGTCATTTATCCATAATTCAAGAGGAGAATTAAATTATTTTAGAAGACAATGCGGAGAGCAGCCACACCCTTATAATTGTGTTCTATTTGCACAGGACAGTCTCAGGTCTACAGTCGATGGCTCTCAATTTCCCTTCGTGAATGAGTGGGCACCGGAAGTGTCTCCCTGGAGTGGGTTGACAGCCTTGAGCCTAACTGCCCCTCCCTCCTCCCTGATTATCTTTTGTGCCTACAGAAAGGGATAAAAGCTGCAAGCTCCTGTGTTTAGCCTTCAGCAGAGTGGCCATCGGGGCCATAGAAGTAACCTTTTGCATCTCTGGGAAAACCTACCTTCTTCTCTTCTTCTGGAAGCTGAGGGGTGAAATTTAAATTGTTAAATTTTACAATTGAAAATGTAGGCTGCCTGAGCACTTTCCCCCAGCCTTGTCACGCAGTGGACTGTCTACACCTTTGCGGCTACACTGCTCCAGCTCATGCTTATCTGCTATGTAAGATGACCCCAAATGTCTAAACTCCAAGATAAAGTGAACATTTGCACTTTCTTGAATCAGAACCTTCCTAGACTGCTGCATCTCTGAAGCCTTCCCACATAATAAAAGGGAAAAGGCCTTTCTCTGCCTACCACTTTTATAACAGCCGCTTGTCATGGTTCAATACCCCCACCGGCAGGAATCAAGTCTTATTCAATGTAAATTCTTCAAAACTGTGGGTTTTTTCCAATGAGGAATCTCTGAAGATCATTTTATGAATACCTCAAACAGTTTGAAATGCTTTTAAAATGCATGCATTTAATGGACATTTATTACCTTAATGGCTTTAAACCGTTCAATTTCATGATGCAAGTTGTTGCAACAATTATTACAATTGCAGTTGTTGCAAAAGTCCCCACTGGCAAAGCAGTCACAGTACCTGTGAAGGAAAGGACAGAGTGAGTGGCAGGCACAGACGGCACAGTGAGTAGTGAAAAGAAGAGCACACACGTGTAAGGAAAGAACGGGCAATGTGCTGCAGTCAGAACACTGAACACTTTCATAGACAGCTCAGACTCCTTGTTATATGAGAACTAGATCAACTAGGATGATGCTCACCAGTGACTAACACAGAAGGGAGTAAAACTAGTTAAAACCATTCGTTTCATAATACAGGATTTTGCAAAGCAAAACAATTTCCTGTCAAATCCATTGCATCAATCAATCCTCCCTGGCCCCTAATCGCCCTCCGCCATTTTCCCAGGAGTGCAATAAGTTTGGTGGGCAGAAACATCAAGTAATGAAGAGCTGTCTTCCCATCAACCGCCCCAGTCCATCCAACATGACTGAAGGTGTGTTGACTTCTTCACCAGACCTTGACTTTGAGTGAAAACTAATGGGACCCAGAGGTGGAACCTGGCCTAGGCCTTATCTCGCTTTCATTCTATAAGGGGGAAGTGAATAGCAGAGGAAAGGGAAAGAACGGATGAGGTGGCTGCAGTCACACCTCTTGGTTGTAATGCGAGAATTGTTTGGGAATCCTGAGTCTAGTGAAGCCCTTGGAGTGCACACCACCATGCCCTGTGACTCCTGGGGCCACACAGGTGGGTGGCAGTGCTGCGGGTTGGCTCTGAGGGCTTCCTGGAAGAGCCGCCAGTGCTGGCAGACAGTCCCCCTCCTACGGTCTTGTAAGATGCCTGCTCCTGCGCTGTAAGGCAGAGGTGTTTAAGGGCACGTGCTTTACCCTTCCCAGGATGGGCAGAGGCGACACTCTCCTTAACTCATGTGAAAATGTAGCATTAAGGCCCCCTACTGTGCCGCCTACGACCCGCGCCCCGGAGAGCCACCCCATGGCTTCCACCTGTGACCAGAGAAGACCCCTGTCGCTGTCTTCTGTGAGCATGGTTCATCAAAAAGAGCTTCCAACTCGTTTTCCACATTGGCTCTGCCGCCTTCTCCCCATGTGCCAGTCAGCTTTGTAAGCTGTAGAGTGGGAATCGTGGTGTTCAGCCTCCCCGTCCCAAAGTGCTGCTGAGGGAAACCCTGGGCGTGTAAAGCTTCCCATAGTGCTGCAGGAACACAGCGAGGGCCGTGCAGGAGACCAGAGGTCTGCAGAAACCTCTCTGGGGCAGAACTCACAAACACAATTGTTTTCATAATTATTATTTTCATATTTTAAAATAATATTTTAATGTCAAGTCAACAGGAGAGTAAAGAGGATCATTAGAGGCCAAAAAGACAAGAAAGTGTGAACCCAGAGAGGCGAGTTCTGCAGCAGCTAAGTGCTGCCCTGGGGCATCTGCCAGTCCCTAGGGACCCGGAGCTTGGGTTCCAATGTGCTGGAGACAGGAGACAAAGTCTGGGCATCAGACCAGAGACCCCTCATAAAGTGTGGATCCCTGAAAGGCGAGCTCCCCAAGGAGCGAATTATTAGAGACACCTCCACTCCACAACAGGGGAGAGGAGACACATCCCCCACGGGGAGAAAGGGGAACTATAAAGGTCTCTCCTGAGCCTGCAAGCCACGCAGATGGAGAGAAGGGAAAGGGGACAGTGACAGAAGGTTTGGACGCCGGATAGCAGAGGGACGAGAGAACTGGCGTAGCAGAGGGACGAGAGAACTGGCGTGGCAGACTCAAGAATGCTGAACCTGAAGTCAGCAGGAAAGAGCTGGGAAGGAGCTGCGGAAGGCTCTGGAATGGGCAGCACTAGGTTCCTCCAAGGGAGAGCAAAGCCAGGTGAGATAAGAAGAGAACCAGGGGGATTCTCTGCAGGAAGGCACGAGTCCCCAGACGACTCCTCCTTCCTAAGCAGCTGGGACCCCCCTGCCACAGTGGCAGAGACTAAAAGTGACTCTCTTGGAGCAAAACCATTGGGTGTGGGATATGATAATGAACAAATCCAAGAAAAGTGATTGAGACCCCTAGGTTTCTTCTACTCAGCTTCTAGCATTCTAGCAGGAGACTAGAAAAGCCTTCTCTGAGGACTCTGACCAGCCCAGGAGAAAATATCTAGAATTTGACATTGAGTTTTCCCAATAAAATAGCTAAGTGACCACCCTGTGGTGAAGCTACAGTGACCAAGCCCTCAGCAGTGCACTTGCAGGCCCAGACAGCCCACTCCTCAGCTACAGCCCCCAGACAGCCCACCCCTTACCTACAACCCCCAGACAGCCCACTCCTCAGCTACAGCCCCCAGACAGCCTACTCCTCAGCTATAGCCCCCAGACAGCCCACCCCTCAGCTACAGCCCCAAGACAGCCCACACCTCAGCTACAGCCCCCAGACAGCCCACTCCTCAGCTACAGCCCCCCGGTCAGCCCACCCCTTACCTACAGCCCCCAGTCAGCCCACACCTCATTCTTAAGTATGAGCAGAGTGACACGTAGGGATCCGCAGACACGTTAGGAAATCTTCCAGAATGTGAAAGACAGAGGCCCAGAGAAACGGACTGTGCATGGAAAAGAAAACTAGGAGGAAAGTGGTATCAACAGCCTTAGAGAGACTAAGAAAAGTTATTGATCGATGAAACAGGGAAATAATTCTTATAAAAAACCTCAGGATATGAAAACAGATATTTTAGGAAGCAAAAAAGTAATCACAGTGATGAAAGACCTAGAAGGTATGAAAACTAGAACTAATCAGAGGAGAAAGCAACAGGGGGCCAGACTAGAAAATCCAACATTTATGTAGTAAGAATTTCAGAAATACTGAATATTAAGAATGAAGGGGATACAATAATTCCAGAACATTTCCCAGAACTAAAGGCCATGAGTTTCTGAAGGGAAAGGACCCACCTTGGGCTCTGCACAGTAGCTAGAAAAGAGACTGGAAGCAAGACAGCATGAGCACATTCTGCAGCACCGGGAATAAGAGATGATCCTCTATGGTTCTAGAAAGTGTAAAACAGTTTTCATACAGAGGATTAAGAAAAACAATGATGTTAAAATTCCACTAGCAACATTGGAAGCTAGAAGAAATGCAGCAAGGCCTTCAAAAGTCCAAAGAAAAACCATTTTCAACCTGAAGTTCTACTCCCAGTCTAAATTATCATCTAAGCATGAGGATAGACTAAGACATTTTTAGACACGTAAGGTCTGAAGAAATTACATCCCATGTACTCTTCCTCATGGAAGCTACCGGAGAAGGCACTGCACCAAAATGAGGCCGTGAATCCCACGAGGAAGATGCGGGCTCCAGGAGTCAGGAGCCCAAACATGACAAAGAAGCTGGTGAACCCCTTAGCATGATGGTAGAGGGGAGTCCAAGATGGGAGCTGCAAGCAGGCCTGGAAACCAGCCCCTCCATGGCAGGCCAGGCCAAGCAGCTTGGGAAAAGCCTTCACAACAGGACTGACAGTGCCCCCGTGTCTGGGCATGTTGAGAAGACCATTACACAACCAGAGGAGAGGTTAGGGCTACGTTAGTGTTGTGTGCATAGAAGACTAAGTACTGGGTATGAACGGAAAGGGAAAGGTAAAGAAGTTCAGGAAAGGATAATTCATGAAGGCTCAGCAGGGACCGGAGTTTTCATCGTCATAAAAATGTAAAGACTCAATGCTAATCTAACCAAGCCTATCTCATGTCTGGGTGTGGGAAATGTGTGTGTTGGTAGGGGTTGGTGTATGAGTGGGAGAGGAAATAAAGCTAAATCCACATTTCCCATAGTACAAAAACAATAGATCACACCAAACTGAAAAGCCAAGGAGTAATTCAGACCTGTTATTTAGACTTATGGAAGCAAATATTAAAAGATTCAGTTAAAAGAGTTGAAAGTTCCTGGGGGGCAGAAAATAAGGAACAATTGTCAGGGTACTACTTATGTTTTGTCATGAGCCTGGTACAATTATGTGGCTCTCTAAACTGTATGTGTATGTGATTTGGATAAAAATAATAAACTGAGAGTAAGACAGAATAAAAGATAAAGAAATTAGTCTAAATGCAGCACAGAAGACAGATTGCAAATATACAAGAGAGGTTAAGAGAAACAGTCAAGAGTTAGAGAGGCTAATGTGTCTCTCTAATGGTGAGCATTATGGAAGGAGAGAAGAGAGAAAATGGGGGAGAGGCATCTTTGGAGTGAGGATATCTGTGAGTTTTCTAGAACTGATGATAGCTGTCGATGCTCAGATTTAGGAAACCTAATGAACTCTAAGAAAGACAAACAAAAAGAAAAACCAAAGACAAAAAGAAAATCTCAAATGCACCAGAGAAGAAAGATACATTACCTAGACTCGCATCTGACTTCTTGTTAGAAATAATGGGAAACAGCAGACTATTTTCAAAGCATTGGCAGAAAAAAACCTGACAACCTAGAATTGCATACCCAGTAAAAGTGTGTTTACTCACCAAGGTCCAGGCTAGGCACATTTCTTTTTTTCACTGTACACTCTTTTGCTGAGTGATTTTATTAACTCTTGCCCTTTTAATCTTTTGAAGATTTTAAAATTTGTTTTCACCAAACCTGCTCTCTCTCCCACACTCCAGACCCTGAAATCCTTATCGTCTTATTTCCCAAACATAATGAAAGGGTGGGCTGTCCACATGTGCTCTTATCATTCCTCCTCTCCCATTCGTTCTTTAACCTATTGCATTCAGATTTCCTCCTCCTGCCCACAGACTCTCAAAGGCAATCAACCAGCTCCTTATTGGAAAACCCAGGGCTCTCTTCACTGTTCTTGAGAGCTTTAGACCCTACTGTGCTCCAGAACCACATCCCAGCTTCCAGTCAGAAATCTCTATCTTCAATTCAGCATGTCCACCCCCCCACCCACAGTCTTCACCTGCACCCCTCGTACTGCTCCAGTCACTCTCTCCTGCTGTGCTTGCTCTCCATCCATGGTGTTACCATCTGCCCAGTAACACAGCCCCTGCGTTGGTTCTGACAATTACCTTGCTCTCTTTCCCCACATCCAAGGGTTGCCAAATCTACTGATTCTGGCTCAGAAATGTCTTTTATTAATTTTATTTTTGATAAATGTAAATCATATTTATTGTGGAATTTTTAAAAATACAAATAAGTAAAAAGAAACAAATTACATCCAATCTGAATCTCATTCCCTAGAGATGATCATTTGATGAATATATTTCAGACTTTTTCTGTAAAACTACACATACTGAAATAAGTATATGTTGTTTGGTTACAGATTATATGTAAACAAAAATAAGATCATATTCTACAAAACTGTTTCAGTGTGCTTTTATTACTTATCAATAGAAGTAATAAAGATAACATCTTGCTTTTATTACTCATCAGTATGTTATGAATGTTTCCCATGTAAATAGATTTATATACCATTTTAATTGCTGTACATACCCCATACTATAGCAGCACCCTGATTTATTTAATAATTCACTTTATACTGAACATGTAGATGTTTTATATATCTTGGAAATATAAACAATACTATAGTAGTGGTGTTGGTCTTCTTTCTGTTCCTAGAACCATCCACCCTCCCTCTCTTGCCGCAGGGCTTTGCACCTGCTGTTTCCCCTGCCTACAACACTCTTAGCAACCACTTTCAATCTACTTCCACCCAGTGAACTCCCCCTAATCCAAACACACCTCCTCAGGGAAGCCTTCCCTGACTGCCATGCTTGCTCAACACGTCCCACCCCCTCAGCCCATTACTGCTCCTTTGCCACATTTTCCATGGTTCCACTCTGATCTTTAATTACGTGAAGATTCATACGGGAATAATCACTTTAGACTGCGAGTGCTGGGAGGGCAGGGACCGTAACTTTCTTGCTCACTCTGTCTTCCCTGTTCCTGAGATCATGGGCATTCAAAAATATTTATGGAATGAATGAATAAATGAGTGAAAAAATGATACAATGCATATGTTGGAAATGTCTCTGGAATCTGTGTTTTTTCCTTCATTGTTACCACTCCTGCCCGGGTTCAGGTCTGTGCTGCTGCAATGGCCTCCTAATTAACCTTGCTTTCAACTTCCTCCACTTCGCCATTAGCACTAATTTTCCAAAACATAAATCAGGCAAAAATAAGCACGAGAAAAAGCAGTAGTCAGAAAATGCAAAATAAGATGGTATTGTACATTCCTAGTAGGGGTGTAAAATGGTATGGCCACTATGGAAAGATATGGCAGTTCCTCAGAAAGTTACTATATGATCCAGCAATTCCACTTCTGGGTATGTATGCAAAAGGAGTGAAAGCAAGGACTCAACCAGATACCTGCTACATCAGTGTCCATTGCAGCATTAGGGTAAGCAAAACGTGATTCATCCATACAATGGAATATTATGCAGTCTTAAGAAGAAAGGACATTCTGACACATGCTACAACACGGATGGCACTTTAGAAACACTATGCTAAGTGAACTAAGCCAGATACAAAGGAGCAGATATTGTATGAGTCTATTTATGTGAAAGACTTAGAATAGTCAAAAGAAAGAAAGTAAAATAGGGGTTACCAGAGACTGGGGAAAGGGGATGATGGAGAGTTTGATGGGTATAGAATTTCTGTTTGGGATGATGAAAAAGTTCTGGAAAAATTCAGTGATGGTGGTTGTGCAACACTGTGAATATATTTCATGCCACTGAATTGTATATTTTAAAGGTTTAAAACACTAAATTTTATGTTATGCATATTTTGCCACAATCTTAAAAGATAAGGCACAGAGCAGAATATATGGAATGCTGACACCTGAATGGGAAAAAGGAACCTAAATAAAACTTAAAACTTCAAAAAAAAATAAGTTGTTACAAATAAGTCCCAACGTGTCAATAATCAGACAAAGAATGCAAACAGGTTAAAGAAAGCTATTGAACATGGGTTATTAGATTTGCTTTTTGAAAAATTCAGCTATATTTAACTTACAGAAGACACACCTAAAACAAAACTGCCACACAGAAGTGCAAAATTAAAGGAATGCTCTAAAGCATAACTCACTAATACTGCACTAGAGAAAGAAAACATGGTGCATCAACATTACCGTCGGACAGAAAAACAACTGAAGGCAAAATGCGCCAAGATACAGAGATATAGTCATTAACAACTGATGGAATAATTCACCAAAAAGATGTAACAATCAAGAATTTGTATGGCCTTCATGCTATAGATTTGAAATATATAAACAAAAATAGAATTATAAGGAAAAAGGAGACAAATTCATAATCTTAAGTGAGGGATCTCAACACATTTTTAGCAAAAACATAAAAATCACACAAAATTGAATAAGCAATTAGCAGATTTAAACAACAAAATAAGCCAGTGAATGGATAGATAACTGCCCCCAACAAATAGAGAATATACATGTTTTTCAAATTAATATAGAATATTTTCAAAATTGATTGCATTAAGTCATGAAGGGGAAGTCTTCATTAATTTCAAAGAATTGATGTACAAACTACATGATCTAACTATAGAGTAATTAAATGAAAAAAATTAACAACTAAAATATCATTTAAAATATATACATATACATACACATATATGTATATATAATACAAATGTGGACACTGTGAAATGTACATCTAAATAACTCATGAGGTAAAGAGAACATTACAATAAAAACGACAAGCTATTTCAAGTGGATGATAGTGAAAGTACTGCCTATCAACTCTTGTAGGATGCAGTAAAGTAGTCCATAGGGGTAATTTACAGCTTTAAATGCATTTCCTAAAAAAAAAAAAAAAAAAAAAAAAAAATTTAAAGATTGAAAATAATAAGGTAAGCAGTTAACACAAAAAGCTAGCAAAACAAGAGAAGGAAATAATAAATACAGCAGTAAAGAGCAGAAATTAATGTACTTCATGAACCACAACCAAGAAAATCAACAAAACCAGTCTGAGAAGGCTGACAAAATAGACAACCTCTCCTGGAACCGATCGAGAAAGTCTAGAAAAGGTCAAAGGCCATAATTATAGATACAGATGTCATCTTTAAATATAGGATATATGAATAGGAATATATGAATAAATTTGAAAGTTTTGAGAATTCAATACTTTTTAAGAAAAATATAAAATATCGAAATTGACTCAAGAAAAAACATAAAAAAGAAAACATAAACTACAAAAGAAAGTGAATGGGTAACCTATCACCTTCACCACTCCAACTCTGATAGACACCAGACCCAGACAGTTTTTCAGACAAGTTTTTTCAAACGTTCAATGAACAAATAAATCCTACCTTACCCCAACTTTTTTAGAGGCTAGAGAAAAAGAAGCCAGTGGGGTGGGGATGGGGAAGCCTAACTAACGCATTTTATTAGGCAATACAATAACTGATTGTATTGATACCAAATGATACCAAATGAAATTTGCTATCAAAATGATACCAAAATGAAAGAATATATGAGAAGGAAAAATTACAGTTCTATCTCACTTGTGAACAAAGATTCAAAAATCCTAAAGAGCTAAATCTTGCAGTAGATAATAATCAAATTGGGCTTAATCCCTGGAATGCAAAGGCAGATTAACATTGGAAAGTTTGTTGTCATATTATGAGATTAAAAGAGGAAAACAATCTGATCATTTCAACAAATACATAAAAAGGCACTCAATAAAATTCACCTGTCCTTTATTATAATTCTGATAATTATAATAATAGCAACTCCCTTAGGAAACTAGGAATAGAAGGAAGCATCCTTAACCTGAGAAGAGCACTTAGCAGAGAAGCCAGTCAGTCCTGCAACAGCCACTTCCCCTTATCCTACAGTGGCAGCAATTGTAGTGGAGCATATGGTTGGCTCACCTCAAGAGTGCATTTCCCAGCTTCCTATTCAGTTGGCCTGACCACATGACTAGGCTGTGGTCAAAGGGCTATCAGTGGAAGTGATTATGACAATGCTGGTCTTCCCATGAAAGGTTAAGGAGTGTGCACTCGCCCTCCTGTTTTCTCTTCCCCAGTGTCTGGAAGATGAACGTAAGGGTAGGGGCTGGTGCAGCCTTCTTAGACCACAAAATGGAAGCCCTCCATTGAAGAGTCAGGGCAACTAAGATAGACATCTGAGGCAATAACACTGATTAGCCACCATATTAGTCCTGAAATGGTTGTAGTTTTGAGTCTTTGTTATAGCATCTGAGTATGTATTCTACCTAATAAGGGCATCTCTCAAAAACCTACAGCAACTATCTTATTTAGGGCAAGGCAAGGGAATTTTAGAAGTATTTAGAATTTAGGAGCAATTCAACAGTGCCCCAAACCACAACTTCCATTCATCACTATGAGGTTCTAGCCAGTATAATAAGGCAAGGAAAAGGGAAAAGAGTACAAAGATGGGGAAGGTATCACGGTCCAATATCTGTGATAAGATCATTGTTTAAATAGAAAGTTGAAGGAAATCCACAGACAAATCATTACAAATAAGAAGCAGGATTCATGTCTGGAGCAGGATTGAGAACCCCAAATCAGACCCATATGTAATCAAACCCTGAGAGCTGATGGGGCTGCACTGCAGATATCATGGACTGTATCTGTGTTTTGCCATAAATAGTGCTAGACAATTAATTGTCCGTATGGAAAAAAATAAAATTGAATCCCTACCTAATGCCATTCACAAAAAATCAATTCCAGGTGTTTTAAAGCTCAATGACAAAAGCAGAAATGTAAAACATTTAGTAGAAATTCTAACATCACATTTATCCCACCTTGATCTAGGTTGCAGTGAGCATCATTCCATTAAAGACGCTGTCCTGGAGATGCAGATTGCCTCAGTGCTGGCACACTGGCAACACTGCAACACTTTTTGGGTCATCCTGCCCTGTGGCTTGCGGAGAGGGTGACGATACTGTTCAAGGAAATACTCATGATACCCTCTGTCAAATTCACTTCCCACAGGCATATTGAATCACGAAATTTTAGTCTTGGTTGTTGAAAAGACCTAAAATGACAGGTTTTTGTTGTTGTTGTTGTTGGAAACGGGTTCCATGTTGCCCAGTCTGGTCTCAAACTCCTCGGTTCAAACAATCCTCCTGCTTCAGCCTTCCGAAGTGCTGGGACTACAGGTGTGAGCTACCATGCCCAGCTCAATGACATATATTCTAAACTCACTCTTAATTCATTGGCCATCCTGACATATTGCTTGCTATAAAACACTTAATAACATAGAATTAAATATTTAAAACCTTTTAGATGGCTATTTGAGCTGATAAAAAATTAAGGAAACCCAACACAGGGCAAAATTCAGAGGGCCAAGCTAAAACTGAAGCCCGAAGTGACCTCTGAAGCATCTGCTGATCCCAGCAACCAAAGGCGCTGGTTTTAACTGCTGCGCGGAGGAGAAAGGGGGAACTATGGCAACCCTAACTGTGACAAACACTTACAAGGACATGTGCGATCTGCTGAGCTGTGCTCTAGGTACTTTACGTATATTAACCCCAGTCAAAGGCACACTCGGGGTAGAAGGTCTGCTGCAGGATCCACATGGACCAGAACTGCGGAGGGATCTACCCTGGGAACAAATGTCCTGAAAACAAACGGCAAGGAAATGTGTGTGTGATCCTGGCTGGTGGGAGGGGAGGAGGCTCACTTCAGGTTGAAATCTGAATTCACACTGTGCAGCCTAATAAAAAAAAAAAAAATTAGCCAAAAATTGTAAGTCATCTAAGTTGGAAGTGCCACCAAGCTCCAAGTGGAAGCAAACAAACCTTCTCCGAAGAGCACATTCTCAAAACAAGCCTCGAAGAACTCCCACAGGGAAAGCCCCAGTGATTATAATTCACAGTTTAAAAAAATCACAAAATATGTGAGGTCCCAAGCCATAAGGAGAAAAATTCAAGAGATGAAACAAACACACAATGAGACAGAGACTTTACTATAGTTATGAGCTACAGAGAAGATAATTATTTAATATTTTTAAATATAAAATAAGAAATCAAAAGTGTGAGCAAGCAACAAGAGACTACCAAAAAAATGACCATCCAGATTTGACCTTCTACTCCACAGAATTCTGGTGGCAATAATTAATCTAGTTAATCAGAGACAAAAGGCCACGTGAAGAAACAATATCGCAGACTGTACAATCTATGCCTGAAATCTTAGGGTTTGGGCTGGGTGCAGTGGCTTACACCTGTAATCCCAGCACTTTGGGATGCTGAGGTGGGAGGATTCCCTGAGCTCAGGAATTTGGGACCAGCCTGGGCAACATAATGAGACACTATTTCTAAAAAAAAAAAAAAAAAAAAAGCTGGCCTGTGATCTCACGAGGTTGAGGCAGGAGGATTGCTGGACCCCAGGAGGTCAAGGCTGCATTGAGCTATGATCATACCACCTTTGCATATCAATTCATCCAGCCTGGGTGACAGAGTGAGATCCTGTTTCAAAAAAAAAAAAAAAAAGAAATGAAACTGAGTCTGGATTTTCTTAAAGTCAATCAATATATGAAAGGGCTAATTAAAACTGTCCTAAAAGGCTGAGTGCAGTGGCTCACAGCTGTAATCCCAGCACTTTGGGAGGCCAAGGTAGGCGGATCACTTGAGGCCAGGAGTTCAAGACCAGCCTTGCCAACATGGCGAAAACCCATCTCTACTAAAAATACAAAAATTAGCTGGGCATGGTGGTGCATGCCTGTAATCCCAGCTACTCAGGGGGCTGAGGCACGAGAGAATTGCTTGAACTTGGGAGGTGAAGGCTACAGTAAGCCAAGATCACACCACTGCACTCCAGCCTGGTCAACAGAGCCAGACTTTGTCAAAAACAAAAACAAAACAAAAAAACAAAAAAACTGTCCTAAAAAATATCTACACTCATGGTATAAAACCAATTCCTGCTTTTCTGAGAGGAAGAGACCTCTCTCCATCCTACTGGACAGTGCTCCTTCTCACCCTATGAAATAATTGTCCAAAAATGTATAATTTAACACTTACAGGCAAACCTCATTTTATTGCACTTTGTTCTATCGGGCTTCACAGGTAATGCTTCTTTAATAAAACAAATTGAAGGTTTGTGTCAACTCTGCATCAAGCAAGTCTATCAGCTCCATTTTTCCAACAGCATGCGCTCACTTCATGTCTCTTTATCATATTCCTATAATTCTTGTAATGTTTCAAACCCTTTCATTATTGTTATGTCTGTTATAGTGATCTGCAATCCACGTTCTTTGATGTCACTAAGTGTAATTGTTTTGGAGTAACACGAGCCACATCCATATAAGAGCACGAACTTAAGTGCAATTGTTTTGGAGTACCACGAGCCATGTCCATATAAGAGCACGAACTTAACTGATGAATGCTGAGTGTGTTCTGACTGCTCCACCAACTGGCAGTTCCCTGTCTCTCTCCCTCTCCTCAGGCCTCTGTATTCCCTGAGACACAATATTGAAATTAGGCCAGTTAACAACTCTACAATGGCCTCTAAGTGTTCAAGAGAAAAGAAGAGTCCCACGTCTCTCACTTTAAATCAAAAGATTAAGCTTAGTGAGGAAGGCATGTCGAATGCCCAGATAGGCTGTGAATCAAAGGAAAAGCTTTTAGAGGAAATTAAAAATGTTACTCCAGTGAACACACAAATTATAAGAAGGCAAAACACTGCTGACATGAAGAAAGCCTGAGAGGTCTGGAGAGAAGATGAAACCGGACAAAGCCTAATCCAGAGCAAGGCCCTAATGCTTGTCAATTCCGTTAAGGCTGAGAGAGGTGAGGAAGCTGCACATCAAAAATTGGAAGCTAGCAGAGGCTGGTTCATGAGGTTGAAGGAAAGAAGCCATCCCCATAATGGAAAAGTACAAGGTGAAGCAGCAAGTGCTAATGGAGAAGCTGCAGCAAGTTCTCCAGAAGATCTCGCTGAGATCACTGATAAAGGTAGCTACACTGAACAACAGGTTTTCAGTGTAGATGAAGCAGCCTTCTACTAGAAGAAGATGCCACCTAGAACTTTTGCAGCTAGAGAAGAGAAGTCAATGCCTGGCTTCAACGCCTCAAAGGACAGGCTGGCTCTCTTATTGGGATATGGTACAGTTGGTGACCTTAAGTTGAAGCTAATGCTCATTTCCCATTCTGCAAATCCTAGGGCCTTTAAGAATGTTGCTAAAACTACTCTGCCTTGTGCTTTACAAATGGAACAACAAAGCCTGAATGACAGCACCTCTGTTTACAGCATGATTTACTGAACATTTTAAGTCCACCGTGGAGACCTACTACTCAGAAGAAGATTCCTTTCAAAATATTACTGCTCATTGACCAGGTACCTGGCCCCCCAAGAGCTCTGCTGGAGCTGTGCAACGAGATTAATATTGTTCTCATGCCTGCAAACACAATATCCATCCTGTAGCCCATGGATCAAGGTGTCATTTTGACTTTCAAGTCTCATTATTTAAGAAATACATTTCATAAATCTATAGCTGCTATTGATAGTGATTCCTCTGATGGATCTGGGCAAAGTCAATTGAAAACCTTCTGGAAATTATTCCATTCTGTGTGCCATTAAGAATATTCATGATTTATGGGAGGAAGTAAAAATATCAACATTGAAAGGAGG
Organism: Pongo pygmaeus; assembly: GCF_028885625.2. Lineage (NCBI taxonomy): Eukaryota > Metazoa > Chordata > Mammalia > Primates > Hominidae > Pongo > Pongo pygmaeus. The sequence goes on along the minus strand of NC_072382.2, from coordinate 6,194,112 downwards.
TTAGAAGTTGATTCTAACCAGCCGGGCGTGGTGGCTCATGCCTGTAATCCCAGCACTTTGGGAGGCCGAGGCAGGTGGATCATGAGGTCAGGAGATTGAGACCATCCTGGCCAACATGGTGAAACCCCATCTCTACTAAAAATACAAAAATTAGCTGGGCGTGGTGGTGGGTGCCTGTAATCCCAGCTACTTGGGAGGCTGAGCCAGGAGAATGGCTTGAACCTGGGAGGTGGAGGTTACAGTGAGCCAAAATCATGCCACTGCACTCTAGCCTGGTGACAGAGGAAGACTGTCTCAAAAAAAAAAAAGTTGATTCCAACCCTCATGGATGGCTTTGTGGGGTTCAAGACTTCAGTGGAGGAAGTCACTGCAGATGTAGAAATAGCAAGAGAATTAGAATTAGAAATGGAACCTGAAGATGTGACTGAATTGTTTCATTACCATGATAAAACTGTAATGAATGAGGAATTGACTCTTACAGATGAGCAGAGAAAGTGGTTTCTTGAGATGGAATCTGCTCCTGGTGAAGATGCTTTGAACACTGCTGAAATGACAATACAGGATCTAGAATATTCCATAAATTGAGTGGATAAAGCAGTGCAGGGCTTGAGAGGATTAACTCCAATTTTGAAAGTTCTACTGTGGGTAAAATGCTATCAAACAGCATCAAATACTATAGAGAAATCTTTCCTGAAAGGAAGAGTCAGTTGATGTGCCAAACTACATTGTTGTCTTATTTTCAGAAACTGCCACTGCAACCCCAGCCTTCAGTCCCCCACCACCCTCATCAGTCAATAGCCATGACATTAAGGCAAGACCCTCCACCAGCTAGAAGATGACAACTCGCTGAAGGCTCAGATGATTGTTAGCATTTCCTAGAAACAGTGTTTTTAAATTAAGGTATGTACTTTTTAGATAGAATGCTATTGCACACTGATTCAACTACAGCATGTTTATAGTTATATAAACATATCTTCTACATGCATTAGGAAACCAAAAACCTTGTGTGACTTGCTTTATTGTGATCTGCTCTGTTGTGGCTGTGGAGCTGAAGCTGCAGTACCTCCAATGCAAGCCTGTATGTTGCTGCCTATACCAAAATAGGCCTGTTATAAACGTTTTTATATTTTATGTTAAATTTTTAAGTTTTATATTTTACAGTTGCTTTAAAAAACTATGTAGCAAATCAATGTTTAACATATACAAAAATGATTAAGAAAGACCTTTGTAACAGTGCTGGAAAGGTAGATGTTAATTACTTAAAAAATCTGGCTGGGCGCAGTGACTCATGCCTGTAATCCCAGCACTTTGGGATGCCATGGCGGGCAGATCACCTGAGGTCAGGAGTTCGAGACCAGCCTGGCCAACATGGTGAAACCTCGTCTCTACTAAAAATACAAAAATTAGCTGGGCATGGTGGCGGGCGCCTATAATCTCAGCTACTCGGGAGGCTGAAGCAGTAGAACTGCTGGAACTTGGGAGGCGGAGGTTGCAGTGAGCCGAGATCGCGCCATTGCACTCCAGCCTGGGCCGACAACAGCCAGACTTTGTCTCAAAAAAAAAAAAAAAAATTAAAATCCATCAGTAAGTTTCCAATAAAATAATCAGAAAACATTTAACTACCTCTTCAGTTTACATCAACACCATTTTAATCATGCAGATTAATTTATCATTTAAAAATAATTCCCAACTTCTTATGGCTAATGAAACAATAACAACAAAAGGTTGGGGTACATTGTTTCAAGTTTCAGGGGTAAGGAACTAAGAGAGGAACTAAAAAGGGTAGTTCCAGCTCCACTTGGAGGAGGAAGATGAACGTGTAAAACGCTTGTCTACCACAGGAATAGGGCAGGAGACAATCTTTACAGGTGTGGAGGTTCCCCCAGGAAAACTGAAAGCAGAAGTTGCTAACAGTGGAAGCTTCTTGGAGGGAGACAGACTATGGGGAGAAGTGGAGCAGGGTACTATCACTTTCCACTGGAGCCTTGACTGTGGTAATCGATTTTTACCCATGCCATCACTAAAAACAAATACAAAAAATTAGCTGGGCATGAGGGCGCATGCCTGTAATTCCAGCTACTTTGGAGGCTGAGCTGGGAGGATCACCTGAGCCCAGGGGGTCAAGGCTGCAGTAAGCCACGATTGAGCCACTGCACACCAGCCTGGGTGACACAGTGAGACCCTGTCTGAAAAAAAAGTTATAAAATAAAATAAAAAATACTGTCGTGTGTTTTTCTTTCGATTGATGGCCAATTATAATAATAATCCCTCATAGCCTGTATGCAGCAGAGACTCCCATGAGAGTAGGACTAACTCACGCTAAGAAAATTACATTCCATTGCCTTGCGCTCATGACTTAGTTGCCGGGAGTAAAAAGGTAAAGGAAATGGAAAGCTGTTGATGGCGATGATGCCACAAGTGTGAGTGAAGCAAGCAACGGAGGATCCCCAGCTTATGTTCCTTCACCTGAGCCAAGTGTCTCCACATGAGGACAGGTGGCATGTATGGAGAGGCACCAGCATGAGGTCAGGGGTCTGCCACCAAGAGACCTCACTGCTTGGGTGAATTTACCTATTCCTTAGCTTTTCCAAAAACAGAACACAAACTTTACTAGTATTTCCAGAGATAACTGGTTTCTCAGTGACGGATTGATTCCAACCAAATCACAATGCATGATCAGAATGCCATGCGTCAATTTATGATGGAAATAACATCCTTTTCCAGTGCCCAAAATGTTCACATTGTCACTCCAAGGCCTCTCATTTCTCAGTATGGAGCTACTAGGAAGCTAAGTCAATGGCCAGACAGTTGCATGTTGAGCACAGAATTCGAGGTGTGTAGACATCGAGTAGATTGGGAGGGCTCTAAGTCTCTTGCCCACCGTACACAGCACTTCGTGGAGAAGGCAGCTCCGTGCCCTTACAGACAGTGCCTCTGTCGCCTGCCAGCACTGGACACACTCTGGGCCTCCTTTCCTCTGTTCCAATGCTGACCGAGCGCCCTCGTGATGGTACATTCTCTCTTACGTGTGTCGGTCGCCAATTAAGCTAGGAAGCTGCTTCTACACAAGAAGCTGTTTCTTTGGCCTTCCATTTTGACATAATTCAAGTTAAGCCTTTCTTAGAGTCATCTGGTTTCCAAGTCCTTAGGAGTTACCTCACTTTGTCCCCAGTTACAGTCTATACCCTGCTCTAGGCTTCATGGTCATTTGACCTGCCTGGTCCCCACACCCAGCCAGCAGCTGAGCAGCTCCCATCCCCAGGAGTCCACCACCCTGCACGGCTCTGTCCTCTGGACACCACCACATGGTCCTCCTCCACATCCGCATCTCCATCCGGGAAGGCTGCTCTGGCTTGATGGTGTCACAGGGTGCAGGCTTTCTCCCACTGTCCTTCCTCCTCCTTACCCAGAGCTGCGTCTTTAGTTTCCTCATCAGTCGTGTCATGGCGTTTCCAACGTTCAGAGAAGTATATGGCCTCATAGACTAAACCAATGATAGCTCAAATATTTTCAGACAGTCAACGCTAGACTGTCTGCAATTACTTTTTAAAAATCAATTTGTTTTTCCACTTTGGTTGTGTGAATTAAGTTTCACGGACTTCTGGATTTCTACCCACTGGTGCACCCCCACATCACTGTCCCATCACTGGGGCTCTCAGTGACTTCAGCAGGAGCTCTGCAATGGAAAAATCACGTGGAGACTGTGGTTAGGGTTGTTAGACATTGGGACTAGGACTTGTTCTCTCTTTTCAACATGTAGCTTAAGGCTAGGCAGATATAAGAGCAGAAAGTGAGCAGCCCACAGCAAGAGCTGAGGGAGGGCAGACAGCACAGACACCAGACGCCAACTTTGGCAGGGTGGCCAAGGAAACTGATGCACCCAGTGCTGTCAAGCATGGCAATGAGGTCCACCTCCTGCTTCAGCCACATTGTCTACTTCCAGCCCCTGACTCGATGTGACAATCAGCCCTACCATCCCTTGACCACACCTCCTGGCTGGGGGAGAACTTTCTGAGAAAATTTCAATGTAGAATAAACCAATTCATAAAACTTTTTAAAAATAGGATGTGGAAATATTACAGTTAATGCTCAACAATGACATGGTTAGCACTTATCTGAGGGGCTAGAGGATGCAAACCAAAACCCAAGAAAAATTACGCCCCTTGAAGTGTGAGCCACCAGTATCTTGACTAAATTAGTTGGCCGAGATAATACCAAAAATCCGTACCAGGTTCATGCAAAAGTGGCTGCTTCTCACTGTTTTGGTTGACAATGAGCATTAGGACAAGGTTGTTGAGAAGTAACTGTAACACGTGCAGTGCTAGCCATTCCGGTTTCTCTAGACTATGCTCCACTTACTGACTTCTAAGCAACCTTATTTCATATTTAATAATGAAGGATTTGTGATTACTTACAATTTTAGACACTGGGATTTGGTACAGTTACATGGCTTTTTAGACTTTGTGTCCCATGAACTAAGAGTTACTCTATAAAGATTAAAAAAGAAAATGTATTCAGATGGTTACTCCTTATACAGAGAATTAGCTAAGCATCTGGTGTTTTTCAACACATTGTGAGAATCTCAACACCAGATCGTTATAGGTATTATTGATAGATGCCTAATCATGAAGTGGGAGTTTCCAATGTGATGGAACTAGCGCCACCAAACACAGCCACACATGCCCAGGGAGTCAGTGTGCATGCAGAGCAGGGTTCTAAGGCTGTTCATCCTTCCCAAGATGTCTTCCAGGGAGTTAGTGGTGTGTGCGGAGCAGGGTCCTAAGGCTCTTCACCCTTCCCAAGATGTCTTCCTGGAGTTCTTCTCCCCCTGACCTATTTAAATCTCTATTTTTTGTGCTCCTTTCCCCACTAAACAGTTCTTTCCCCCCAAAATCTGAATGCTAATGGGAAGTACAAATTAAAGAATAGATAAAGTGTCGTTTGTCTTCAGATATACCAGTGCTAAAGCAGTCCACGCTGTAGTATTACTAACAATATCAAAGCATGTTAGTAATCACTTAAGTGTGCCATGTGATCACTGGGGACTTTCCTCATTTTAGGAAGGGATTATTACAACTCCCTCCTAACTGCATTTGGCGATTAGCTCAGAAGTCATCTTCAGGGGCATTAGAGAAGAAACAAACTCCTCTTCTAATGTGTCTCTGGGTGTTGCTAAACATGAGGGCGGCTGCACATTAAACCATCGGGAGAAGTTCCCAAGCATTGCTCAGAAGAGACACTCACCAAGGAGCTCAGAACATTTGCAATGGAAGTGGTTCAATAGGCTGTGATGACAAGGAGGGGCACGTGTACAAAACACCATGTGACAAAAACCAAACTAGATGAATTCTAAATGAATATTAGCATTGAATTTAGAATTATGTGACAGGGCTGTCCCTGTGCCCAGTGGGGGCATGCATCTCTATCAGTGTGCTCTTTGAGGTCATGTACACAGGCCTCATCTCTGCGACACCCTGGCCATTTCTGAGCAAGGCTGCATCTTAGTCTTGGGTTTTCTACCAGAGCTAGAACAGCACCTGGCACACAGTCCGTGCTTGCTCTCAGCCTCACACCATCTCATGGAGCATAGGGGTTGGTAACTAATACAAACGCCCTAAAGAGAGGCAAAGTCTTTGCCCTGTCCTCTGTGCTCCGAGTGCCCACACTTGGCTCTCTTGGCTGGCTGTCGGGGCTGAGGTCAGTCCCAAATCCCCCGCTCACTTGGCCTGCCCTCACCTCACTGCTCTGGTCTTCCGCCCCTGCTCTCACCACCTGTGCCTCTGTTTAGTGACCCATCCTGCTCCCCATGGGAAACAGCTCATGGCACCTGACATGGGGGCAAGCTGCTAACTTTGACTGCTTCTGGAGAGAGCTCCCATTTTAGAGGTAAAGACAATGTTGCTGAATGCTGTATTAATTGAGAATTCATCTAGTTTTTTTTCCTTTAGAGATAGAAGAGTTAAAGCTTTCTGCCCTCATGGGTGCCTAGAGGTGGCAGGTCTAGCTATCCTGCCACCTGGCCTGTCCACCTGTGGGTCAGACCTGGGCCTGTTCAGAGGGGGGCTCTGACAGCTACTTCACTGCTCTTGCCCTTGGCCCTCTCAGACCTGCCCTGAGCTGGGGCACAGGGTGGCCCGGCACTTCCTGTCCAGAGGAACGAAAACTGTTCCCTTGAGGAAGTGGTGTGGGGGCTTGCGGAGGCAGTCCAGTGGGGACCCACCGTAACTGTGGAGGGAGGGTGACAGGCCCATGAGTACTACAGAGTCAGGAGGAGGCTGGCAGGCATTTACTATAAATCACTGCGTGGCCAGGACTGTGGTTGGTGCTTCAGGGGACACCAAGGATAACTATCTGTTTAATATACAGTGCCTGTCCTGGAGGAATCCACCAAGTCAGCAGGGACACGAGACATAGGCAATGGAAACATGAGAGCACAGAAGAGAATAATCAACCAGCACACTGTCCTATACTGACTGTGCACATGGTGCCATATTGACTGTAAATGCCACAGAAACTCAGAATAATCAACCAGCACACTGTGCTATACCGACTGTAAATACTGCAGGAACTCAGAGGCAGCATAGTTCAGCACAGATGGAAGAAGTGAAAACCAAATGCTCTTGAAGGAGGTGGAACTTGACATCAACTTTTAAGGCGGTGAGGTTTCTTCACTATTACTCAACAGGACGGCCCAGTTGAAATAACAGCGTCAGCAAAGACACCCATCAGGAATGAGCACGGAGTGTGGGGGCAGTGAGGGCCTCTGACTGCAGTGGACACTAAGTGGAAACTCATTTCCACAGCTCCAGATGGACTGCTCTCTCAGTGCCCATCTAAAAATAAAGAGTTAGAAGAGATCTGGACAACTCTGCCTCAGAAAAGCATTCTAAACAAACTACACCACAACAAGATAACCTCATCTTTAGGAAAAAAATTTCCAGAGAAGCGGACTCTTGAATATTCTTTATTATGATGTTCATTATGTTACTAAAACCAGTAGCATCAACAATGTGTCAGAATTCACATTTATTACCAGATTGGTAATGGGATTATTAAAGCTACAGAATGTCAGGACATGGATTTATATTAAAGAGTTTTTATTAATATGATAAGCTAGTTAATAAGTTAGCCAGTTCACCCCCCAACCCTAAAAAATGACCATCGGGTCAGCTCGCACACTCAGCCTGCTGGCCTCCAGCCTGAGCTGAACTGCTTCTATGGCCTCTACTAGGTTAGATACGGCTGAACCACACTGGGCTGACAGAGTTTTGGTTGGGAACTCACACAGAATGAAACAACCAGCAAAAGGTTCTCTGACTGCTTCCTTACCACCAAAAATAAATTGGTAGAGATTCCAGTATATCATCAGTATTGTAGATGTCGAGATAAAAATCATCAGGCCCAATTAAGTGGAGAGACATTGGATTAAGTAATTATGTGCATAAAAAATACAAATACACATCTCATGTTTTTCCTGGCACACCGTTTACAATAGAGAAATATTTTGTAACATTCAAAATAAAGAAAAACATGTGACTGATTGAAAAAAATCTAAAATAGACACAGAAGGAGGAAAAGGAGAGAGGAAGAAGAGCAGGGGGAGGAGAACAAAGAGGAGGAGGAGGGGACGAGAAGAGGAAGGAGGAGGAGGAGAATGGGAAGTGGTGGGGGAGGAAAAGGGGGAAAAGGAGAAATAGCTGCCCTGGAAACGCTCTCATGACTGCTCCTCTGTGCAGATGCCCATCGGCTGCACCACATGGAAGCCTCAGAGGGCGCTGCAACTGGGAGAGCACTCAATTAAAGTATGAGAAGTATCAAATGTCCTTGAATGTTCTAGACACAATACAGCACAGAGTCAATACTATTGACCAGATGCCCCCAGATTACAAGATGAGTATCTTCAGAACAGTAGCCTTTTAGATCATCCTATGTAATGTATCAGCAGAATCTGGAAGTTGCTGAAGTCATTTTTGTTTGGTCCAGAAATGTTAACAGCCATGATGAGATGATCAGTTACAATCATAGCAACTGCACCCTCACCAATCCATCACACCCAGAGAGTAAAGCAAGCAGCATGGCCCACGGTCTTATTCTGTCAAACTCAGCAAAAGTTGTCAACAGCCTGGGCACAGAATTACAACAGCTGAAGGAGCTACTGCAGAAACTGAAGCAGCAGTGCCCAGGAGCAACCAACGCCCTTCAGCGACCATGAGAGCTGATAGCATTGATCGGTTCCAGTGTGTTTCCAGATTCACAGCCTTTCATTCCAGCCCCAAACCACTCTCCTCACACTTACCAAGGCCATCACGAAGCCATGCCGGATGACAGAACTCTGCAGGAGGCTGGAAAGCACTGGAGGCTGCGGGATCTATCCTGTAAGGTGTTTCACTGCTGTCTCTCAGGCCCAGGGTGTATGTTTGCCTTAGACTGTGGGCCAAAAGAACTCCTGCAGGCAGGCCGGGAATGCCTGTAATCCCAGCACTTTGGGAGGCTGAGACAGGCGGATCATCTGAGGTCAGGATTTCAAGACCAGCCTGGCCAACATGGTGAAACCCAGTCTGTACTAAAAAATACAAAAATTAGCCTGGTGTAGTGGTGTGCGCCTGTGGTCCTAGCTACTCGGGAGGCTGAGGCAGGAGAATTGCTTGAACCCAGGAGGCGGAGGTTGCAGTGAGCAGAGATCATGCCACTGTATTCTAGCCTGGGTGACAGAGCAAGAGTCTGTCTCAAAAAACAAACAAACAAACAAACAAACAAAAAAAAAACAAGAAAAAATGAACAAATACCTCCTGGAGGCAGGAATATGCTGATCTCCATAATCAACTACAGGGCTCAATGAATGGAGAGGGTTCCCCAAACCACTGTTAATACAAAAATGTTAGCCTGACAATTTCAACCAGCTGATTAGTTTAATTAGCAACAATTATAAACAAAAGACAAGGCAAGAAATAGCAAGACAAGGTCCCAGATAAGTGCAGCCTATGTCCACCTGGAGATGTGAAGACAGATCATGCATTAGCACCTGCCATAGAGCTCGAGCCAACTCAGCATGGAAGGCAGTGGGCGGAGGCAGCTGGAGGGCACTCTGCAGCCCCCCGTTCACGCTGCATGGCTGCCACGCCATTATTTCCATGGACAACAGCAAAAAAGAGAGGCCAGCACAGTTTGAATCAACATGGAATGAAGACAGAGCTATAAATGGCAACAAGCCTCAGAAACACCAACATAGGACAGCGGACAGGAGGACAGGGACAGATGCAGGTTATGGGCCAGACTTTCCAGCAGCTTTTGCAGCCCCAGTGAAACCAGACACAGACAGCAACACTGTTAGTGGCATTGCTGATGGTAAAAACATTTCTCAGAAGTCATGAAGCTGTGCAGTGAAGCTCATTTTATAGTATAGAAGAAAATTGTGAATGTATCCAAGAGTCTCTTAAATTATTACATTAGAGTGACAATGTATTGCTTCTAATCCTTACCCAGCCAAAGTTATTTTTGGTGGTCCTGGAAGAGTTGATCCCGAGGGGAAAGCAGACCCGTTGGCTACCGATGGTAAGGCTCCCTCAAGCTGTTCAAAGTCAAAGGCAAGGATATTTTGAATTAGCAAGGATTTTTAAAGTTCCAGTCAGCCAGCCCCCTAGATAAAAATGATTCTTTTTTTCCCTAAAGGTTTACATCACCATCCCTTTATAACCATGTCTGACCTTATTACCACAAGGAATTCACTGACATTCAGAAGGCTCTAGTGCCGAGGTGTGTCACAGGCCTGCCTGGAAGTGTGCAAAGATGCAGGGCTGGCCTCCACAGGCTGGAGGCCATCCATAGCTGTCACTCAGCTGACCAGGGGTATTGTCATGGAACTCCTTTTCATTTTTATAGACTATCAATTATGAAATAAATTTAATGACAAATTTCCATGAACTAGAAAGTTTCTTATACAGATCTTGACATTTGAAGTCTTGTTGGCAACCATGATTTTTCATGTATTCAAAAAAATATTTTGTAACCAGTTTTAACAAATTCAAAAGCAATGTCATCATCTCTGCATTGTCCATGTTCTTTGCTTTCCCAGGTCTCATCTTTCTTTATGTTACTCATTAGCATGGCCTGCGGAGGCTGTTCACAGGGAAAGGAACAGGCAGCAAAGCCATCACTGGCCTACTTCTCTTCTACTCAGTAGCTTGAAGAAATTAACAGTACTAAATACAATTAGGTTTTCAGATTATTTACATATATCACAGTTAAACCTCATATCCTTGTCCCTTCCTCTCTCCAAAAATGGAAATTTATCTTTAAATAAATTTATTTTTAAAGCTTTAAGAAGTATAGTCTTAGAAAAAAAAAATGCATCTTGTATTCATCCTCTGCACTTCCTCCATTCTGTGCTCGGTTTAAACTGTGTGTCATCACCATCCGTTAGGGGTGGAAGACACTGAGAAAGCCCCCTGGGTCCCACTGCCTCATTTACAATCAGTCTTAAGTCCCCAGGCTTCTTCCCGGGAAACCCCTTCCTGCTCTCCTCTTGCTCGTGCACAGAAGGGAGTGCTCACAAGGCCCTGAGACGGGTGTCTCTTTTGCCCTCACCTGGACACCTAATTGTTAGGCCCCTGTCTTCAAATGTCAGTCTGAAGAGTTTTGCATTCTTTTGGAGAAAGGATGTCATAGTTCTCAGGATTGAGGCAATTATTCACATAAACCAGGTAAAATTACTTTTTTTCCCCGCTTTGCTTATTTAGCCCCAAAGTAAAGCAGAGACATCTCTTATGTACTCCATAGATTGTAAATCCAGGGCAACTTTATGCTAGAATCCACGAGTTTCTTCAGCAATGTTTGGTCCTCTTGGAGTGAAGGAAGTCAACTTGGAGGCAGGGCTTCTCAGATTCTGCTATGTGCACAAGTCACCTGGGGCCTTTATGAAAATGCAAATCTGATTCAGGGGGTCTGAATCCCAGGTTTGGGGTGGAAACTGAGGTTCTGCACTTCTTAACAAGCTCCCAGGTGATCCCAACAGTTCTGGTCCATGCACCACACTTTGGGTGGTAACGCTCCAAAGAATAATACAGAACTGGGGTCTGGCAAGGAAGCAAAAGATTCTCAGGAAGCAGCAAATGCATTGCTAAAAGAATTGTCCTTGAGGTCCATGCTGGATAAGGGGCCAAAATGGGGACGATAATAAACAGTCAAGGAAAGGTGGGGGAAGGTGGGGAGACAGCAAGTTGTGGCCAAATGGGTGTTTCTCATGCAAGATCTTAGAGGTGAAAGAGCAAGTGCAATGTGTGCCTTCTGGACTGGTGGCTGAAACAGCAGAGAAAGGAAGGCCAGCAGTGTGGAGGGGGCCAGCGGGTAGGAGGGTTCTATGAGGTTCCAACACAGACTCCATCTGGGTGCTCGCCAGATCCTGACTTACACTCACCTCCTGCACTGATAACACTCTATCTTGGCCAATATATCACTTGAGAAGTATTTACTCACTCATTCAACAAATGTCTAACTCAATTTACACTCACTCCCTTTGAGATCTCATCTATTCACATGGCTTTCAATGCCATCTATACACTAGGACTCCCAATCTCAGCCCTGCTGCCCAGCCCTTCCTCACTCTAAACTCCTACGCAACATCTTCTGAGGCATCCCAAATTTAATATATCCAAACGGAACTCCTGGACGCCTTTGAAAAACTTGTACCATCTCATTTCTGTTGATGGAAACTCCATCTCTCCAATCATCCAGGCTGAAAATCTTGGGGGCATCCTTGACTCCTCTCTTTCTCTCACATCCCACATCCAATCCATCAGCAAATCCTGTTGACTCAAACTTCAAAGTATCCCTAGAAGCTATTTCTTGCCACCTCCACTGCCACCACCTGATCTGAGCGATCATCTCTCCCCGAGATTATTGCCATAACAGGCTCACCGTTCTCCTTGACCCCTTTTCCCCGCCAGCCCCCCTTTAGAGTGGAAGCCATAATCCTTCCAGTGCCTTGACTTCCTCCCTGCCCTGCTCCCCTAGCTCACACTATCCCAGGCCCAGTGGCCTCCTCGCTGCCACCACAGCAGGCATGACCCTATCCAAGGCCCGCCTGGGATGCTTCACAGCTTGCTTCACACGGCTCATTCCCTCATCTCTTTAAAGGCTTTGCTCAAATGTCACCTTCACAACAGAACCATGTCACCCTTTTTAAACCTGCAACTAGGCTTTTTCCCCATCAAATCCGCATCCCCCCAATCTCCTTCCTCTGCTCTCCTAACAGATGATGTAACTGGCTTCTTACTAGATTTGCTAATTGTGTATCTCCTGAACTAAAATGTAAGCTGCAGGAGGGCGGAGTTGTGTGTTTTGTTTTCTGAGGTTCACTTAACTCACAGATCAGTGCCCGCCCTTATTGAAGGGTGAGTGGGTGCCCTACATGGTCCAGACTTTGTGCTGATTCTCATTTTATAGAGATGAACAAGACACATATGGCCTCTGCCCCCATGGAGCCTGCATTCTCGTGGGTGGATGCAGACAAACCAACCAACCACAAAACGCAAGCCAGTGAGAGTGCCGTGCAGAGCAGGAGACAGCACTGTGACTGTGGCTGGAGGTCTATGCTGGGGAGTTAGGGAAGGCTCTTCCGGGGAGGTGACACTTCATAGCAAAACTCGGGAAAAAGAGCGTATTTGTCCTCTACTTATATGTAATATACGCATATCATGGTGTAATCATAAAAGCAAACTTTAAAAACATATTTCCATAACACTGAGGAAGGTGAGGAGTGTTCTGGACTGAGGAGGTGGAATATGCTGCTGGTGCGGTCACAGAGGACAAGTTAGCAAGTGTGGCAGAATGCTGGTCTGGAGGCTGCAAGGAAGGGCAAAAGGGCTTCATCAAGTTGGTGAAGAATAATCGTGTCTGAGACTGACTCCAGCCCACAGTGTCTGACACAGTGGGGCAGGGACTGAACACTTGGTAAGTATTTCACTATTGACTTTTAAATGGAAAATAAATTATATTTCCTGAGTAATTCCAACCATAACAATCAAAATTTTAAGAGACAATAATGCACAATTGTATTTTTTAAATTGAAACAATGACTCACTTGTTGTGTAATGAGATTTAATTTTGTTGATGCTGGCAAAAATCTCCCTACTAAAGCAGTCATTGGTTTAGGGACATCTGTAAGGAAGACAATTAAAAATTAATTGTAGCATCTATCGTTCCTCTTCCACTTACATATGGAAGAAACTACAAAAGTCTGTTATGGACGTATCCTGTGCAAAGTTATTTCAACTTGTCTTGATGCTAGTTACGTATTTTAGTCTCTAAAACCTTTCAAGTCAGTATTTTACTTAATATACTCATTTTTCTTTTCTTTTTTGGGGAGATGGTCATAAAGCTACTTGATCTGAGCTTCCAGGGTTGGTCTACTAGGCTAAAACAATGTTGTTAGTGCTCTGGTTCCCAAATTGTGTGCCAAGGTGCCCTGCGTTGCCACAGCAAACTCACTAGGGCAGCACTGGATTAAAAAAAATGTTTGAGATAGGGTCTCGCTATGTTGCCCAGGCTGGCTTCAAACTCCTGGGCTCAAGCAATCCTCCTGCCTCAGCCTCCTAAGTAGCTGAGCCTATAGGCATACCCAGCTTTGCTGGATATTTTATGTTTTCTTTTCTTTTCTTTTTTTTTGCTTTTTTGAGATAGGATCTTGCTCTGTTGCCCAGGCTGGAGTGCAGTGGCACTACCACGGTTCCCTGCAGCCTTGACCCCCCTAGGTTCAAGTGATCCTCCTGCCTCAGCCTCCCACATAGCTGAGACCACAGGCCTGTGCCACCGTGCCTGGCTAATGTTTTCATTTTTTGTAGAGACAGGATCTCGCCCCATTGACCAGACTGGTCTTGAACTACTGGGCTTGAGCAATCCTCCGGCCTGGCCTCACAAAGTGCTGAAATTACAGGTGTGAGCCAGCACTCCAGGCTAGTATTTTATGTTTTTAAAGAAAGCCCAGGGACATCTATTGGATACCACAGGAACTATTTTTTTTTTTTTTTTTGAGACAGGGTCTCACTTTGTCACTCAGGCTAGAGTGCAGTAGTGCGATGTTGGCTCACTGCAGCCTCAGCCTCAACCTTCTGGCCTCAAGCAATTCTCTCACCTCAGCCCCCCAACCAACTGGTACAACAGGTGCACACCACCAAGCCCAGCTCATTTTTTTGGTATTTCTTGTAGAGACAGGGTTTCGCCATGGTACCCAGGCTGGTCTTGAACTCCTGAGCTCAAGTGATTCACCTGCCTCAGCCTCCCAAAGTACTAGGATTATAGGCGTGAGCCACCGCAGCCAGCACTACTTTCGATTTATGTGTATGTTTTTTTTCAAGTGGTTACTAAGTTGTTTGGATATAAATACTTACTAAGCTATTTAGACTAAACTACTTAGTACTGGAACTGATAGGTACTTATTTGGTTTACAAGTGCCATGAAAAACATTCTTGAGACACTAAGGGTGTGTAAGCCTCTGTGCTCATGAGTTCAAGCAGAAGGAGAAATGTGTCTTACTCTCCTGAAGCACCTGAACACTTTTTCTTCTCCAGGCCTAGGCATCCTTTGAGTGAGGAAACTCAGATGCAGGCAGCAGGATGCACGTACTTTATGGTGATGTTTAATATGTGCACAGCATAACAAAGGAGATGCAGGTGGGGGGAGTATGATTATATGATAAAGAAATTGAACTGGAAAACACTATATAAACTCTCTCCTCCTGCAGACCTTAAGGCACTAGGATTTTGTCATGTGCCAGGAGGAAGGGGAGCAGGAAAGACCTTCTCCCTGCCTGTAGAGATCAGAGATGCAGCATGGACCTATAGGAGATGAGGCCAAAGGCCCAACCTCAGCTTCTTTGCTGTGAAAGAGTCAATGTCTTGAGGATATTTATTCTGTCCTTGGATAGGGAGACACTCAGGATGCAATGGGGAGATAGGGAGTCACACTTTGTCTTTTTGCCCTGGACTTCACAGGCCAGTGAAACTGCATCTGGATTTGCTATTGGTTTCAAGTTATAGGCAAGGTCAGGGAATCATCTGACAGTGAATATTCTCTCGTTACTCAAGATCTAGGGTAATGTGATTATGTGCAGTCCCCATAGAGCGGCCTAGTTTTCAAGAATTAGCATCTCACTTTTGTTAAACACAATCCTAAAATACATCATTTACTCTTTCTCTAATCATGCATAAGGCATTTCAGAACAATCAAGTAGTTACAGGTCATTTCTTATTATTGTGCTAGGTTAAAAAGTTTCTTAGTCAGATAAGAATGAATTTCTTAGAATGCATGTCAGACAAATCCTTTGTTATTTCAGAACTCATGGTGATTAAAGCAGAATGATAGTTCTCATTGATTACACTGAAATGTTTACATTAAAATGTAGGTGTTTAAACCACACCTGAAGTCAACCCATCAGGTCAGTCTGGGAAAGGCTGATGTTTCAATCTAGGCACATCGAGGCACCTATTTGTGGAATTCCTACGAATGCAGTGTTGGTCTGAGTCATCACCTGTTAGGATCACAAAGCTCTCAGCAGCTAGGTGACATGAGGGACAGCTATCCAAGAATTTGAGACAGTCAGTACAGGGTATAAAAATTAGTCTACAGATATATATTTTTATATTCTTAGCTTACTAATATGGACTACGAGGTTTGCCAAATTTCCTATTTAATATCCTGGTTGCCATTTCACTTTATATACAAAGCCAAACATATTCATTTACCAACTTACATATATGACATAGTTTTTTTATTAATTAACTTTGTACCTGACTGCAGATAATTATTTTGATCTTGATACTGAGGAACCAAATGGAGTGCTTTTAGTTCTCTTGTTCCAGAATTGTCTATACATAGCATTTGTGTGCCCCCTTTCAATTGGCATATCACCTAAAATGAAAAAGAACAATCGGGTTGCATTTTTGAAACATAATTCCAGTAATAATGAACCTAAATAAACTTAAATCTGAGAAAATAGCTTTAATCCAGAAGCTACGTTTTAATGGAGGATAGAAAACTATAGATCTGTTTTCAATTTCTTACTCTACACTAACATGCTCTTTGGAGACACCAAAGGGCAAAAAAAAAACAAAAAAAAAACCCAGAAATGTTTCCTGAGATGCGTTCAGTGTGCGAACAGAAAAAAGTTCCTCTGCCTGGTTTTCTCCACAGGTGTCTGATTTAGTTGGGGATCAGGTAGCCATGCCCTAGAGCTTCCTTTGTCCTGTCCTCACTCCACCATTGACATGAGCAGAAGAGGGTGCTACTCCGCCGAGCCCCAGCCCATTCAGCCCCAGTGGGCACTGAGGCCCTGGCAGCATGTCCCTGAGTCCCTGGGCACACACTTAAAATCCTCTCTAATTTTACTCCAGCTGTTCTTTCCTGCCACACACACGTCATTACTTAACACACGGGGTTTTAAAAACACATCTATTTTATTTCCTACAAGTACAGCTTAGAAAGGTTAATCCAAGAACTGTAAAGTTCTAAGAAGCCACACTGATCTGCCTGGGCCTGAGCAGCACTGTCAGACCCCCCTTGGATACTGACGGTAAATAAATGGTCGCAAGCCGGGTGGGTCTGCCAGTCCATCCCATCAGTCAAGCAAAAGCACTGAGGAAACTCACTGTGTGCCCAGCCCTGCTCCAGGCCGTGGCATGTGGGGATAGAAAGGCGAGAGATGCTGTGGCTTCTGCCTGGACACAGCTTCCAATTCTGCTGGCAGAACCACAACTACACAGAGCAGCTGTGCTTTATACACTTAAGTTGCTTATAATCTAGATAGGAGAACCCAAAGAACCATAAAGGACCAATGTTATCAAAGTAATACACATCGGACCTACTATGGTCACTGGGTCAATACTCCACATCATCCTGACATTTGATGAGAGGCCAGCATTCATGTTCAATTGGAGTTGTATTTGTATTTGGAGGATAAAGTTATATCTACACACACACACACACACACACACACACACACACACACACACACACACACACAGGAAAGGCTCAGAGTGAACTCTGCAGACCTGCCTCTACTGCACACTCCTGGGCCCCACCCACATGGGAGCCTTGGCTCTGCCCTCTGGGGAAATGTGCTAACATCACTCTGTGGTCTTGGGGAGTCAGAGAGTTCTCATCCTGCTGACCTGCTTTTAGGGTCCTGGAAAAACTGCTATCAGAACCCACAGCCCCAAATAGAACCACCGATGGAGAGGCTAATGTTAGTGTACACCACAGCTAACCCAAACTCATGACAGGCTCATTTTCAAGTATTTGCTTGTTAACGTCTACGCCTTACAGCAAGGGCCTCATTTCTAGGAATAAAGAATTGCTGGGGGAAAGGCAATGATCGGCTCTTGGACTCTGGGCGCTTTGCTAAGGGAATGCTGTGGGGGACACTCCCCCCATTCCTAGTCCTTGGCACATGAGATCTGGAGTCCCAGATGCACCACTTAACTATGAAGACCAATGTAGACGATGTAACATCTCTGTTTCTTATCCATAAAGTGGGGATAAAAAGAATGCCTATCCTACAGAGTTGTTAGGAGGATTAAATAAAGGTGCAAAAATATGACATAAACCACAGCTGTGACTGATCATGTACCCTATACAAGCGTTACCTGTTATCATGAGAGATTGGGGCACGAAGGAAGCAGGCTCTGCCCTGAAGCCACAGAACCGCGCCCCACACCAATATGCCAAACCATGAGGCTCAGCTGCAGTCCCTGACCCCAGCACTGCACTAACTGATGCGATTTGTGCTCGCTCTCCTTAATGAATATAGCAATGTCCTCATCTTTGTTCGATTTGCTAAGATGGAGTAGAAATGAGAATCTTAGAGGTGAGATGTGAAAGGCTGTAGCTGATGTCCCTGTTTTGCTAATGAGACAACCAAAAATGCTGATACAATACATATGTGAAATGAAAAATGAGTGAAATGATCAGTCGACTTAGTATTGATGGGGTCCAGCATTTAGTATAATGTTAGTCCTATACATCTGCTTTAGCATAATTACCATTGGGTTGGAATCTTTCTTAAGAGAACAGCAGGAGGCATCCTCTAGTTCCTGAGACGATGGGAACTTGCAACAGGATTCCTGAGCAAGAAGATTCTGCAAAGTTGCTTCTTCCGTATTATTACTTGTAATAGTACCACCTGCTTCCTTGATTTCAACCTAGAAAAAAGCAATAATTATTTTAGAGAACACATGGTGGACACTGGCTCTTGCAGTTGCATAATCTAGAAAATTGAAATCTCAGTGATAAGTAGAAGTTACATTTTAAAGAAAAGAGCACCCTTACTTAGTGCCTCTTCCTCACTGGTGCTTCTAAAACTATTAATTTCTCCTTGGTGAGGGGTGGGCAACAAGAAGGGGCAACAAATCATCTGACCCACCTTCCTGGGGACTGAGGACTCCGAAGACCAAAACCACTTGCCCATGAGTTGTGGAGATGTGATTTTCATGTGGCATTTGTGGTTATTTTAAAAACACACCTAAGTAACTGAGAAGAGTCCCCCGCTGGTTGTCTGCCTCTCATGCTGCTTAACAGTCCCCGACTCTGAGCTGAAGGCCTGCTCTTCCTTCAAGTCACTTAAAATGCTGCCCCTTCATCACACATTTTTTTTTTTGAGACAAAGTCTTGCTCCGTTGCTGAGGCTGGAATGCAGTGGTGTGATCTCAGCTCACTGCAACCTCCACCTCCTGGGTTCAAGTGATTCTCCTGCCTCAGCTTCCCGAGTAGCTGGGATTACAGGCTTACACCACCATGCCCGGCTAATTCTTGTACTTTCAATAGAGACAGGGTTTCACTGTGTTGGCCAGGCTGATCTCAAACTCTTGACCTCAGGTGATCCACCTGCCTCGGCCTCCCAAAGTGCTGGGATTACAGGTGTGAGCCACTGTGCCCAGCCCCATCACACATTCTTCCAGCATGCTCAGTAGTTTGAATTAGATGTTCTAGTCAATGGTTTTTTTCCTCAAAAAGCCCAAAATCCTTGGTAACGTTTTAATATTATTTATGATGTGTTTATAGGAAGATTTGTAATTAGGTAGCAGCCCTTTCCTGCCTTAATAGTAGGACAACAACGAACATGAAATGGTGGAGAGTAGGGAGAGGCTGCCAGCTTTGTGTTCAAGATGTCTTCTGTAACAACTGTCAACCCGATGACAAAATTACCAAAGATATGGAGAAATACAGGGATAATACTGAAAATCAATAGAATTTTTAAAAGTAAGAATCCTCGTGGCTAAAAAAAAATTACAATCAGGATTGTTTCAAAATTGGGATGCTGCTTTTTACAATCTGTAGGAATGTCAGGAGGACTGGGAAACCCATGCTTTGCATCCTCCCTCCCCTCCCCTCCCCTCCTCCTCCACCTGCACTTGCCCGAGCTGCCTGGACCAGAGGACAGTTGGGCTCCCCAAAGGCCAGGAGGCAGGCCACAGAGTCCTTCCAAAAAGATGGTGGCTCTAAGGTAACATACTAAAGACCTCAAATAAAAATCACAGAGCAGGTATCTTCCAAAATGCAGATCGTGACTCAAATTGGAGCTTGTCTAGCCCAATAAAATCAGGGGCCCAAACAAATCGTATTTCCCATATATGGGCAAATCACTCAGCACAGCAGACTAGTATCTAGGTATAAATCTTAAAAGAGATAAAGTTTAGCTATGTTTTAAGTAGCTTTATTTAGATATTTTAAATTTCATATAAATACAGATAAAATTTTCTTCTACTTGCTGCTTTGGGGGATGTGCTATGCACGTCATCCCAGTTTAGATTTAACTTATCTCCCTGTAATCAGCAAATACTACTATAATAAATCTATCATTTCCTCAGCCCTATGCAACTAATATCTGAACTACTTATACTAAAATTCCATTTCTGACCTTTCAAAACAAAGATCAATATGTGGGAATGAATTTCTAGAAAAAGGAAATTAGCAACTGATCCTGAATATTTACTGAAAATAATTCCATTCTGTTTAAACGATAAACATGTCTGTGCTGTATCTGGTCCATTTTATTAATGAATCAGAAAGCAGTCAATAAAAATTTAAAAAGCAAAGTCTCTAGTTTGTCAAACCAGCAATCTCTTAAAATTGGATTAAAGAGAATTTTACTATCTTTAACATCAGCGAATTCTCTTGTGTGTGTTTTGTTTGTTTTTTAAGACAGGGTCCCACTCTGTCGCTCAGGCTGGAGGGCAGTGGTGAAATCTCGGCTCACTGCAGCCTTTGCCTCCCAGGTTCAAGCGATTCTCCTGCCTCAGCCTCCCGAGTAGCTGGGATTACAGGTGTGTGCCACCACATCCGGTTAATTTTTGTATTATTTTCCCTGTTCTGATTAATGCTTTCTGACTCCACTCTGTGAGGAAATGAGCCAAGCTAGGACCTACGGGCAGGAGGCGCTGGGCAGGAGGCGCTGGACACGACTCTGGCTGGGCAGTAAAATGCAGTTCTTAACATTTCAAGCCCTCTGAGAAAGGCTGTGAGGAAGACCTCTGTCCTGGCAAAAGGCTGGGGGGACTGGTGAGCTCTATGGCTCCTCTGAGAACAAACAGAGGTCAGTGGAGGCCCCAGCCTCTGCCCATCCTTTTCCTGTACACTAAGGAGTGGCAATTACCATAACAGAAAACCAGAAGAGCAGAAATCCAAGCTCCTGCTGCTCTGGCTTATGATACAGGGTCAGGCTCCAGCCATCTCAACACTGACTCAAGCATTGTGTCCCACAAACGCTTCACCTACAACCTACTGAAACGACCTCATGGATGAGTGGTCTCGCCACAAACGCTTCACCTACAACCTACTGAAACGACCTCATGGATGAGTGGTCTCGCCACAAATGCTTCACCTACAACTTACTGAAACGACCTCATGGATGAGTGGTCGCGTTTTCTGAGCTGGGTCCTTTTTGAGGGGTCAAGAACACATTTTCCTGGGACCCTTTGTTTCCTTTGAAAACTCATTAGCTTTAACAAGAACAAAGTGGAAAATTATCAGTGGTCATCTACAGCTAGAGAGGGCAGTCGGCTGGGAGCTGGCAAGCATTTCTTTAGGCTCTGATTTACATTGCATATGCTTGAAGAGCTATTACTCAAAGGGAAGATCTCACATCTTGACTTCAAGGCCGGGAAAATCCAAGTATTTAACTCTGAGTCCTTGCTGTGGATTCCAAGCCTGGTAAAGTTAAAGAAAAAAAAAAATGCAAGATGCAAACATGCCAACCCTCCACCACATTGCGTTTGTTTTCACAGACAATAGCTATCAGCAGAAAGCGGGCCTCTCTCCTTAAGCCAAGGATAGCAACAGGGCCCCAAGGGAACACACGTCCTAGCTTTCCCCCGCTTTTTTTGTTGCCCGCTGTCTGCATGGTTAGGTCAGCTTTGGACGACTGGTGCAGGGCAGAACCCCCTCCAGGGGGAAGGGCTTGGCTGGGCCGATGCATGTTGGATTAGGAAGAGGACAGAGTATACGCTCTGCCGAGAATCAGTGACTCCGGTGGGCTCTGTGTGGTGTCACCAGGGAAAATGCTTGTAGAGGGAAATCCTGGGGTAGACTAGCAGCCTCAGATGGGTTGGGGAAGGGATGGAGGGGGAGCTGTGCCCACTCCCCAGGCGGTTCTTACTGGGATCACCCGGACGCCCGGGTGGGCGGCTCCTTCCAGGACCCAGGCGCCCAGGGGCAACACCGCCGGGCTGCGGTGCGCGGGCAGCAGCGAGGACAGGAAGTGCACGTTGCAGGCGGGAGGCTGCGGGGCCTGCGGGAGCGCGACGTCCTCCAGCGCGCTGAGCTCTGGCATCCCGGGGTACTCCCCGAGGAGCTCTCCGCCGTCGCTGTCGCCCACCGCGAGCTTCGCCTTGACCTGGCCCTTGCAGTCGGCGCCCAGCGCAGGGTTGAACGCGTGCAGGAGGGGTTCCTTGGGGTCCGCCGGGCCCAGGTACGCGTCTTTGAAGACGTGGAACTCGTCCTCCTCGTGCTTCACGGGGGCCTTCAGGCCGATGTTCTCCGAAACGAAAGGAACCTCGGGGCTGAAGAGCTCCGTCACTATCGCATCCTCGGGGCTGGGCAGCCCGCCCGGCAGAGGGCCCTCCTCCATGGCGCAGGGCGGCGGGGCGGGATGGCGGGGGCCGCGCACCTGCAACACGCGGCCGGGTGAGAGGCAGCCGGGGAGGGCACGAGGGGAGGGGCGGCCAGTAGAGGGGGCGAGGGGAGGGGCGGCTAAGGGAGGGGGGGCCTGGTGAGGGGGTCAGGTGAGGGGCGACCAGGTGAGGGGCGGCCGGGGAGGCGGTCAGGGGAGGAGCGGCCAGGGGAGAGGGTCGGGGTGTGAGGGGAGAGGGTCGGGGGGTGAGGGTCGGGGTGTGAGGGGAGAGGGTCGGGGGGTGAGAGGGTCGGGGGGTGAGGGTCGGGGGGTGAGAGGGTCGGGGGGTGAGGGTCGGGGGGTGAGAGGGTCGGGGGGTGAGGGTCGGGGGGTGAGAGGGTCGGGGGGTGAGGGTCGGGGGGTGAGAGGGTCGGGGGGTGAGGGTCGGGGGGTGAGAGGGTCGGGGGGTGAGGGTCGGGGGGTGAGAGGGTCCGGGGGTGAGGGGAGAGGGTCGGGGGGTGAGAGGGTCGGGGGGTGAGAGGGTCGGGGGGTGAGAGGGTCGGGGGGTGAGGGTCGGGGGGTGAGAGGGTCGGGGGGTGAGAGGGTCGGGGGGTGAGAGGGTCGGGGGGTGAGAGGGTCGGGGGGTGAGAGGGTCGGGGGGTGAGAGGGTCGGGGGGTGAGAGGGTCGGGGGGTGAGAGGGTCGGGGGGTGAGGGTCGGGGGGTGAGAGGGTCGGGGGGTGAGGGTCGGGGGGTGAGAGGGTCGGGGGGTGAGAGGGTCGGGGGGTGAGGGTCGGGGGGTGAGAGGGTCCGGGGGTGAGGGGAGAGGGTCGGGGGGTGAGAGGGTCGGGGGGTGAGAGGGTCGGGGGGTGAGAGGGTGGGGGGTGAGAGGGTCGGGGGGTGAGGGGAGAGGGTCGGGGGGTGAGGGTCGGGGGGTGAGAGGGTCGGGGGTGAGAGGGTCGGGGGGTGAGAGGGTCGGGGGGTGAGGGTCGGGGTGTGAGGGGAGAGGGTCGGGGGGTGAGGGTCGGGGGGTGAGAGGGTCGGGGGGTGAGAGGGTCGGGGGGTGAGAGGGTCGGGGGGTGAGGGTCGGGGGGTGAGAGGGTCCGGGGGTGAGAGGGTCGGGGGGTGGGTGAGAGGGTCGGGGGGTGAGAGGGTCGGGGGGTGAGGGTCGGGGGGTGAGAGGGTCGGGGGGTGAGGGTCGGGGGGTGAGAGGGTCCGGGGGTGAGAGGGTCGGGGGGTGAGAGGGTCGGGGGGTGAGGGTCGGGGGGTGAGAGGGTCGGGGGGTGAGAGGGTCGGGGGGTGAGGGTCGGGGGGTGAGAGGGTCGGGGGGTGAGGGTCGGGGGGTGAGAGGGTCCGGGGGTGAGGGGAGAGGGTCGGGGGGTGAGAGGGTCGGGGGGTGAGGGTCGGGGGGTGAGAGGGTCGGGGGGTGAGGGTCGGGGGGTGAGAGGGTCGGGGGGTGAGGGTCGGGGGGTGAGAGGGTCGGGGGGTGAGGGTCGGGGGGTGAGAGGGTCCGGGGGTGAGGGGAGAGGGTCGGGGGGTGAGAGGGTCGGGGGGTGAGAGGGTCCGGGGGTGAGGGGAGAGGGTCGGGGGGTGAGGGTCGGGGGGTGAGGGTCGGGGGGTGAGAGGGTCGGGGGGTGAGGGTCGGGGGGTGAGAGGGTCCGGGGGTGAGGGGAGAGGGTCGGGGGGTGAGAGGGTCGGGGGGTGAGAGGGTCGGGGGGTGAGAGGGTCGGGGGGTGAGGGTCGGGGGGTGAGAGGGTCCGGGGGTGAGGGGAGAGGGTCGGGGGGTGAGAGGGTCGGGGGGTGAGAGGGTCGGGGGGTGAGAGGGTCGGGGGGTGAGGGGAGAGGGTCGGGGGGTGAGGGGAGAGGGTCGGGGGGTGAGGGTCGGGGGGTGAGGGGTGAGGGTCGGGGGGTGAGAGGGTCGGGGGGTGAGGGTCGGGGGGTGAGGGTCGGGGGGTGAGAGGGTCGGGGGGAGAGGGTCGGGTCAGGTGAGGGGCGGCCGAGGAGGGGTCAGGTGAGGAGCGGCCAGGAGAGGGGCGACCAGGTGAGGAGCGGCCAGGAGAGGGGCGGCCAGAGGAGGGGCGACCAGGTGAGGGGCGACCAGGTGAGGGGCGACCAGGTGAGGGGCGGCCTCGCCCACCGCCCGCCGCCCACCCTCAGGGGCCCGACCCGGCCCGGCAGCCCCCATCCCAGCCTGCAGAGCCGAGGCCCAGCCCCGTCAGGCCTCCTCGGAGGGACGCACCTGGGGGCCGCCGGGGCTGCCGCAGCGTGGAGCGAGCGGGAGGGGGCGCGGGCCGGGCCTCAGGCGCAGGCGGCCGTTGGCGGTTGGAGAAGGAGGCAGAGTGAGGGGCAGGAACCTGGGGGGAGGGGAAGAGGCGCCCGGGGAGTGGGCGGGGCCTGGGCGTGGGGCGGAGTCGAGGTCAGGGCGGGGAGGTGAAGGCGGGGCCAGGGAGGTGTGGTGGGCGTGGCCTGGGGCGGGCGGAGACAGAGTCGCGAGGGGCGGGGCCTGGACTGCCGCGGTTGTCGAAGCGGGTCAGGGGATGCACTCCCAGGGCTCAGCCGATCCAGACTCAGGTGGGGAAACTGAGGCCCCCATCAACTCGGGCAGCGCTAAGTGGACTGCCCAGCTTGGCTTCTGTCCTTGGACTTCAGATATATTTTTCTGGCCAGGCGTGGTTGCTCACGCCTGTAGTCCCAGCACTTTGGGAGGCCGAGGCAGGCGGATTACTTGAGGTCAGGAGTTCAAAACCAGCCTGGGGAACATGGTGAAACCCCGTCTCTACTAAAAATACAAAAATTAGCTGGACGTGGTGGCACGCGCCTGTAATACCAGCTACTTGGAAGGCTGAGGCAGGAGAATCTCTTGAGTCCGGGAGGTGGAGGTTGCAGTGAGCCGAGATCCCGCCACTGCACTCCAGCCTGTGCCACAGAGCTAGACTCCGTCTGAAATAAAAAAATAAAATAAAATAATATAAAACATTTTTCTACACTCGAGCTCTCAGTACGGACCCCGGCCTGGGACGCTGCAGGTGGACAGAGGGCAGGGGCTTGCACCGCACGTTCCCAGCCTCGCATCCACTCCCGATCCTTGGTGACGCAGTTTACAGGTGCAACTGATGGAGCTGGTCCCGAAATAGAAGTAACAAATACGGCCAGTCGTGGTGGCTCACGTCTGTAATCCCAGCACTTTGGGAGGCCGAGGCGGGTGGATCACCTGAGTTCAGGAGTTCGAGACCAGCCTGGCCAATATATAGTGAAACGCCGTCTTTACTAAAAAATACAAAAACTAGCTGGCGTGGTGGCGCACGCCTGTAGTCCCAGCTACGCAGAAGGCTGAGGCTTGAACCTGGGAGATGGGGGTTGCAGTGAGCTGAGATAGTGCCACTGTACTCCAGCCTGGCCAACAGAGAAAGGCTCCCGATCAGGGGAAAAAAAAAAAAAAAAGTCACAAATACAATAAAAGTCTCAAATTTTGGGTGCGGAATGAGCTATTTCATCTTTAAGGAGTCAATAGATATCACTATTTAATCAAGAGAAGAGGTGAAAGTTTAATTCAAGTGATGGCGAAACCTGCAAAGGGTGTAGAGGGACTGGCAGGAGTGGGTGCTGGGGAGACAGCCTCGGGTACTGTCTACTCAGGTACTGTTTTGGTAAAAATAAAGAATGTAAAACATCAGCTTTCTAATCTCACTTTTAAAAATTAAATACTTTTCTAAATTTTTAAAGGGTAGTACCCAAGGCACAGCAACACCGTGTACTATTTAGTCGTACATTTAACATTCAAAAATCAAGAAAATTTTGCCTGGGGCTGGGCGTGGTGGCTCATGCCTGTAATCCCAGCACTCTGGGAGGCCAAGGTGGTCAGATCACTTGAGGTCAAGCGGTCAAGACCAGCCTGACCAACATGGTGAAACCCTGTCTCTACTAAAAATACAAAATTAGCCAGCCGTGGTGGTGCACACCTGTAATCCCAGCTATTTGTGAGGCTGAGGCAGGAGAATTGCTTGAACCTGGGAGGCGGAGGTTGCAGTGAGCTGAGATTGCACCACTGTACTCTAGCCTGGGCAAAAAGAGTGAAACTCCGTCTCAAAAATCAAACAAACAAACAAAAACAACAACAAGAAAAAACACTCACAAAAGCAGAAAAAACAATAAAAGTAATAAATCAAAGAGCCCAAGAATTATGCATAGCTTGAGTGGCCCGAGCAAGAGAGTATCCCACAAGGTCGCACCGTTCATTCGTTTACTAATCAGAATCAGACATCTACTGAGCAGCATCATGCCAGGCATACACAGCCACCTGTGGGGGTCGCCCACGGGTTGCAATCGAGCCTGGAGGCTCTGCACCTGCTGCTCCTAGACACTTGCTGACCTGCTGCACTGGCCGGGCTGGCTCCGTCGAGTCTCTCAGGTCTCAGCTCAACCCACTCTAAGTGGGTCACCCTCCCTGCCAGCTACCACCCCCTCCCAATGACCCTCTTAGTTGCCTCAGAACACTTAAAATCCTTCAGCTGGTTGGCTTGTTCTCTTTTTCCTCTGTGATATGGTTTGGCTCTGTGTTCCCACCCAAATCTCATCTTGAATTGTAATCCCTCTGTGTCAAGGGAGGGACCTGCTGGGAGGTGATTGGATCATGGAGGCGGTTTCCTCCACGCTGTTCTTGTAATAAGGAGTGAGTTCTCACAAGATCTGATGGCTTAAAAGTGTTTGGCAATTCCCCCTCACTCTCTCTCCTCTGCTGCCATGTAACAGATTTCTTGCTTCCCCTTCACCTTCTGCCATGATTATAAGTTTCCTGAGGCCTCCCCAGCCATGCTGAACTGAGTCAATTGACTGTCTTTCCTTTATACTTACCCAGTCTCAAGAAGTTCTTTATAGAAATGTGAAAATGGACTAATGAGACAGCCAGAACCTGATGGGGTCACTGCTGTCTCCCCAGTGCCTAGAACAGGCGCTGATATGGTTTGGATGTGTGTCCCCACCCAAATCTCAGGTTCAGTGGTAATCCCTGATGTTGGAGGTGGGGCCTGAAGGGAAGTGACTGGATCATGGGCGAGCGTTTCTCATGAATGGCACCATCCCTCTTGCTACTGTCCTCACCATAGAGTGCGTGAGTTCCTGTGAGATCTGGTTGTTTGCAAATGTGTAAGAGAGCACCTCCTTTCTTTCTCTCTCTCTCTGTCTCCTTTCGCCATGTAGAATGCCTGCTCCCCCTTTGCCTTCTGCCATGAGTAAAAAGCTGCTTGAGGCCTCCCCAGAAGCAGATGCCTCCATGCTTCCTGTATAGCCTGCAGAACTGAGAGCCAATTAAACCTCTTATAAATTACCCAGTCTCAGCTATTTCTTTATAGCAATGTGAGAATGGCCTAATACAGGTGCTCAAGAAAAACAGAAAAATGGAATTCATGCATTCCTTTAACATATTTATTGAGCATCTATTATGTGTCAGGCACTGTTCTCAGCACTGAGGCAATGGAATGGATGAATAAATGCACAGCAAGTGAAAATCAACAGGCTTTTCTTTCCAGCCCAGCACATGAACTTGGTGATGTTTATGGTCTCCTCCAAGGCCTTGTTTCCATATGCTGAGACTTTCCACTTTGTCTCAAGTATCTGAACTTGGTCCTTGACTTATAATCCCCTTAATATAACAAAAGACACAGAAACAAATCTTGTAGTAGACTGGGGTTAATGTTTTATTAATGATAACCTACATTCACACTGCATTTCTAAGATTTACATCCAAAGAACATATTGTATTTACATGCACCGGTCAGCCCAAGATAATAAATTCAAACCATGGCTGCGTTAAGACAATGGTTTGTTCCAAATTAAATTAAATAGATAATACTCTTATCACCCCCCTTGGACATGTACAATAAGACCCCTCTTTCTTCCCTCAAGGAATATAAAATTGCATTGATAACTGCACTGATGAGCAACAATTACATTTGAAACATTTAAAACCTGAGAGAGAAACCCAAATATGTTTAAGCACTCACGTCTACACTCAAAATGCCCTGTGAACTCTACAGTAACACAGATTGCTCAGTGGTCAACAGTGCATGACCTAGCTGGCTCTGGTAGGGACTGACGCCGGCTGCCGGCTTTTAACGGGAAGTGCTATTCTTGCCCAGGGCAGAGGGAGCTACATCCCCCCTGCCTGCTTGACTCGTACACCACGGACAGTCAGGGGCTTTTGTTGTTGGTTTTCGCTTTTTTTTTTTAGATGGAGTCTCGCTCTGTCACCCAGGCTGGAGTGCAGTGGTGCGATCTCGGCTCACTGCACGCTCCGCCTCCCGGGTTCACGCCATTCTCCTGCCTCAGCCTCCCGAGTAGCTGGGACTACAGGTGCCCGCCACCACGCCCGGCTAATTTTTTGAATTTTTAGTAGAGACAGAGTTTCACCGTGTTAGCCAGGATGGTCTCCATCTCCTGACCTCGTGATCTGCCCGCCTCGGCCTCCCAAAGTGCTGGGATTACAGGCATGAGCCACCGCGCCTGGCTGCTTTTTTTTTTTTCTTTTGTTTTCATTTTTTCTTGCTTTCAGGAGAAAAAAATCTTTGGCCCATAAAGGTGGGGTTTTTACATCACGAAGTACACATACATAAAACATACATGTGGGCCGGGCATGGTGGCTCACGCCTGTAATCCCAGCACTTTGGGAGGCTGAGGCAGGTGGATCACCTGAGGTCAGGAGTTCGAGACCAGCCTGACCAGTATGATGAAACCCCGTCTCTACTAAAAATACAAAAATTAGCAGGGCATGGTGTCGGGCGTGTAATCCCAGCTACTTGGGAGGCTGAGACAGGAGAATTGCTTGAACCTGTGAGGCAGAGGCTGCAGTGAGCTGAGATCGCACCATTGCACTCCAGCCTGGGCAACAAGAGTGAAACTCCATCTCAAAAAAAGAAAGAAAAAAAAAAGGCGTGTGTTCTCCGGCAAGCACCTTCCATTGACTCCAACAGTTCAGCCGTCGCTGTTGTACTGTCGGGGTGCAGGACCTGAAGGAGTCAGGCCCAGCTAGAATCAAGTGGTCAAAAAAATAAATACACGATTTAAAACAATGGACAGCTAAGCTTGTCATGACAGCCAGTGGGAATTTCATTCCATGATGCTTCATTTTTGCATTAATTACTGAAGATGACTCAGTGCATAATTGCTTTGTGGTCCATGAGACGCTTTGTGAAGGCACTCCTATCTGAAGGACAGGCTGGGTGAACACCTAGCACCGTCACTCGAGACATCTTGGCCGGTCACCAAGATGAGCCGGCATACTGTCTCCATCACCCTCCAGCGAGTCTTCCCCCTCACCGGGTGGGAGGAGAAGACCATCCCTTAGGGTCGTGGAGCCGCTCTCTCCTCACCACGGTGGGCTGCCCTCCCCTTCCCCACTTGCTGGTCCCTGCTCGGTGGCCAATGCCCTGCCCTCCTTGCTGTCACTTTGGGAAAGAGATCCTCCTGAGGCACGTGTCATGTTTTATTCTTGAGTGAATTATCTGACCATCACGGCCCTTGCTCCCCTGTTATGACATGTGCCTGTGATTTCTTTTGTTGCTTATGATGACAAGAAGGCAGTCCCGGGAGGGGAGTCTGGCACAGCTGCCCTTGGGAAGGAACTGGTGTTTCTGAGGGGGAGGGAGCCGGTGGGGTGTAGCAAATGCTTATGTAGGGTTATCCATACTCAGTCAATGGTGAAGGGAACAGTATACCCACAATTCCACCCAAAGACTCCACAAAATAAATCTTTCTCTCCATCTCCCTTACATTTAGGGCCTTTCATTTTTAAGGCACTGGGTTGTGAAGACTCGAAGACATACAAGGTCAGTAAAACTGAAGACATTGCATCCTGCTTGCTTCAAATGTGGAGAGGCAAACACAGGCTACTGGACCAGACGGGAACAGTTACCCACGGTGACAAAAGCAGGTCTCCAAAGCACAGCATTTTGGTTAGTGCATTCCAGATGTGTTAGCTACGACTGGGGACACCACCAACTTGAATAACACATTTTTCTTTTAACAAAACAAAAGTTTACCCTGCTTGGATGATGCTAAATGCCCTTAAGCACTAGGACTTCAGTTGCCACTGAGAAAGCACACCATTTCCATTCCATTGTGTGTGAAGCCACAACCCTACTAATTCCTTCATTAACTCAACAAGATTTGCATCCCTTAATAAATCCAAGCCGATGCCGAGACATCAGGGGAGACTTTATCAAATGTCCCCCAAGGGAGGGCAAGTCTGGAAGTAGTGGGGTTATGCTTCACAGGGTAGAGATACTGTTCTAGGAAAAAAAAAAACACCCAAATTTTCTGGAAGGAAAACTTCTGAGTTTTTTTAAGAGCAATTTTTCATCCCGAACTAAGATCAGGATTAATGCCTATTTTTCATTTGGTTTGTATCAGAAGAGCTCATTTTCCTTCCCAGCAGCTCCAGTGGAATTACTTTTTGGAATTAGAACTGAGATCAAACAAAGTGATGATGTCAATCATTGCTTCTTTCAGGTGCTTTCCAAAGCGATGAGAATCCTTTCATGTAAAAACAAAAACCAAAAACGTATTAAAACGTGGCCATCCCCACATTTCAAGCTTTTTCATTTGCAATCTGACCCAATGTTTCATTGAAATTCCTTTCTGCCAGTTCTCTAAGATCTGACCAACGTCTTAAAGCTTAACTTACACATTCCGGAGAAATGCTGATGGTAAAGAGGTGACAGCTGATGTGTTTGTGCGGGTGTGTTGTCGATCTAAGCCTTCCCCTAATGCCAATGCATTCATGCCACGGAAAACACAATGACCATCCTGAGCATGGTGGTTCATGCCTGTAATCCCAGCACTTTGGAATCTCTTGAGCCCAGGAGTTCAAGACCAGCCTGGGAAACATGGTGAAACCACGTTTTTACAAAAAATACAAAAATCAGCCAGTTGTGGTGGCACTCCCCTATAGTCTCAGCTACTCAGGAGGCTGAGGTAGGAGGATCCCCTGAGCCCAGGAGGCTGAAGCTGCAGTGAGCTGAGATCACACCACTGCACTCTAGCCTGGGTGGCAGAGTGAGACCCTGTCTAAAACAAACAAACAAGAAAAGAAAACCACAGTGAACAAATGAACCCCAACTTCCTCTGTTAACAGCGACAGTGGCATGGGTTGCCAGGCTATGTACGACAAGGAAAGCAGAATATAAATGAGGGCAATGTGCCACGCTAGGGAGGAGGTCCCTTTTTCCATCTACAGAGGAAGCCAGGGGTCCCCTGCTCTGTATGCAGATTTCTTAGCGTGTACCCATTATTCTTAGTTCACCTTCCAAGTGCTAAAGAGTCTGAAAGTTACAGCAGCACTCCAACATTAAGCTTCAAAACCATTGCTGCCAACAGAGGTAAACATGTTAAACCAAATTAGATACATTTTCTTTTTTTTTTTTTTCCTGAGACGGAGTCTCACTCCATCACCCAGGCTGGAGTGCAGTGGCATGATCCTGGCTCACTACAACCTCCATCTCCCAGGTTCAAGCGATTCTCCTGCCTCAGCCTCCCTAGTAGCTGGGATTACAGGTGTGTGCCACCACACCAGCTGAATTTTGTATTTTTAGTAGAGGCAGGGTTTCTCCATGTTGGCCAGGATGGTTTCAAACTCCTCACCTCAAGTGATTGGCCAGCCTCAGCCTCCCAAAGTGCTGAGATTACAGATGTGAGCCACTGTGCCCGGCTGAGATACATTTCTTTAAAACTAGGTAAAGAGAATTTTGAAATTCACTTATGGCTGGGCACAGTGGCTGAAGCCTGTAATCCCAACACTGGGAGGCTGAGGTAAGAGGATCGTGTGAGCCCAGGAGTTCGAGACTCGCCTGGGAAATGTGGGGAGACCCTGTCTGTACAAATAATTTTTTAATTAAAAAAATTTAGGCCAGGCGCGGTGGCTCATGCCGGTAATCCCAGCGCTTTGGGAGGCCGAGGCAGGTGGATCATCTGAGGTCAGGAGTTCGAGACCAGCCTGCCCAACATGGTGAAACCCCATCTCTACTAAAAATACAAAAAAATTAGCCGGGCGTAGTGGCGGGCGCCTGTAGTCCCAGCTACTCGGGAGGCTAAGGCAGGAGAATCACTTGAACCCGGGAGGCAGAGGTTGCAGTGAGCCAAGATCTCGCCCCTGCACTCCAGCCTGCACGACAGAGTGAGACTATGTCTCCAAAAAAAAAAAATTTTTTTAAAAAGCAGTCCATTTACGTGAAAATGCCCAAACCAAGTAAAAGCAGGCAGTTGAACTGACTTTTTCTGTCAAATTAAAGATGTGTTTCCTTAAAAAGAATAAAGTAAAAATAACCCATCTTCAGAAAAAGGAACTTCTTTTCATACATACCGTCTCAGGGCAAGAGAACTTGGAAGAAATGTGGAAATTGATGAGGTTCTCTCCCACAAGGATGTATGACACACCATAGCCGTCGTCAGCAACCTGGAGGACGAGGAAATTTGAATTTGTTGCTGGGAAATGAGACGATGTGAAAAAGGGACTTTCTAATGTTCTAAATGCAACACTGGCCGGGCTTGGTGGCTCCTCCTTGTAATCCTAGCACTTTGGGAGGCTGAGGCAGGCGGGTCACTTGAGCCCAGGGGTTCGAGACCAGCCTGGACAACATGGCGAAACCCTGTCTCTACAAAACACACACACACACACACACACACAAATTAGCTGGGCATGGTGGCATGCATCTGTAGTCCCAGCTACTCAGGAGGTGGAGGTGGGAGGATCACCTGAGATAGGGGAGATTCAGGCTGCCATGAGCCATGATCATGCTTACTGCACTCCAGCCTGGG
This sequence comes from Pongo pygmaeus, assembly GCF_028885625.2. Classification (NCBI taxonomy): domain Eukaryota; kingdom Metazoa; phylum Chordata; class Mammalia; order Primates; family Hominidae; genus Pongo; species Pongo pygmaeus. The sequence continues at coordinate 6,161,212 of NC_072382.2, read as the reverse complement.
TGACGGAGTGAGACCTTGTCTCAAAAAAAATAAAAAATAAGTGCAAGACTGCCAAGGACATCCATAGCAATGATCGGCAGTAATTCCTTTACAGCGGTAGAACCGCAAGGTAACGGGGGCACCCAGCACAGAGATGGGCCCATTACACCCCATTACCTATCCCATCACCACGCCCCACTGCGCCTCACCCAGCTCCGCTGCACTCACCGGTCCAAAGCCCCCTCCGCTGGACACGTACTCTGGGTTATTCTCCAAGTCAAACAGCTCCACTTGCTGCTGAGGGGTCTGGCTTGTTGATAATCTCCAAGGCTCAGATAAAACCTATTGAGTGAAACAGGGAAATGTTCCAACGACACTTTTCCTAACCCCTCCTCTACCGTCTCTCAGGAGTCGCCTTGGGAAGATGAGAAAAGCCTGGCTTGGTCTTTTGATTGTTCCAGACACCACAAGTCTATGTCTCCGAAGGCCTCGCTGGCTCAGGCAGCATCTGCAGAGAGGATGCGGGGTGGGTGGGGCCTCCAGACTGGGGCACGGAGTGCGGGGCGGGGGTGGGGGGCATACCAGCAAATAGCATCTCAGACAGTGAAGGTAACGGATATATCGAGTAAGATCCAGAACGGGGACAGAGGTGTCAGACTTGTACCAACTCCCACGAGCCAGCTGCCATATTTTCAGAGAATTTTCAAGCTGGCTGTTAAATACAGCCACTATTAAAAATTAAATTTGCCAGGCACAATGGTTCATGTCTGTAATCCCAGCACTTTGGGAGGTCGAGGCAGGCAGATTGCCTGAGCTCAGGAGTTCGAGACCAGCCTGGGCAACACGGTGAAACCCCTCTCTACTAAAATACAAAAAAAAAGAAAAAAATTAGCCAGGCATGGCAGCGTGTGCCTGTAATCCCAGCCACTCGGGAGGCTGAGGCAGGAGAATAGCTTGAACCCGGGAGGCAGAGGTTTCAGTGAGCGAAGATGGCGCCACTGCACTCCAGCCTGGGTGACAGAGCGAGACTCCATCTCCAAAAAATAAAAAATAAAATAAATAAATAAATAAATAAATAAATAAAAATTAAATTAAATTTGAGCTGGGCACAGTGGTGCACATCAGCTACTCAGAAGGCTAAGGATAAAGAATTGCTTGTGTCTAGGAGTTTGAGACCAGCCTGGGCAACACTGTGAGACCCTGTCTCAAAAAATAATAATAATACATTTCATAAACTTACAATAAAATAAAGGATTTTAAAAACAAAGGTGGTACGCATTCACAGCTCATCAGCCCCTAGTTACTTCCGTGCGTCTTACTGTGAGTAAGCTCTCGAGGTCTTCGGGTCTATTAAGTCAGGGGCTACGTGTGACAGCGAAGTTACTGAAGAAACGCGGTACTAAACGCGCTGCTCACATTTTCCATTTTATGACAGCTACGCCCACAGACCCTTTTTTTTTCAAATGCCCACTATGACATGAAAACAAGTTCATGCAAGGCTGTAGTAATTTACTAAGTTTTGGTCTAGCCAATACAACTGACGGAAGAAGTGGAAGAGACTTACTTCCTTAAGGAAAGGGGACTCCACGGCGAGATATTTAGACACCACGTAAAGGCAGAAGAGGTGACGATCGATCCCAGAGCCGGTCATGGCGAGGCGATACATATGCTGATGTTTCTCAGACGCCAACTTGAACAATTTCAGCCTCTGTTCCACCTGAGTGACAAAAGTTGGGATGGACATATGTTGCCTGTCTCAAGTTGAGCGGTTACGGATCTAGGTTAGCCACCACACCTGGCTAATATTTTTTGTTATTTTTAGTAGAGACGGGGTTTCAACATGTTGCCCAGGGTGGTTTCGAACTCCTGAGCTCAGGCAATCCGCCCGCCTCATCCTCCCAAAGTACTGGGATTACAGGTGTGAGTCACCGCGCCCGGTCTGACAGCCTTTCCAGATTGAAGTTTGTCTCGGAAAAAAGAGCCCTGGCCTGTGTCTCCTCTGGGGATCAGCAGAAAGCACCTGCACGCTGGAGTCAGGTGGACCCAGTGGCCTGGGTCTGACCTCGGCCATTAATGAGCGGAATGGCCCAGCAGCTGCTGAGTTCATCTAGGCCTCCGTTTCTTTATCTATGGAAATGAACTGATGACACTTCTCAGGACCACTGCTAAGAAAATTTAAAGGACAATGTACAGAACACCCCCAGGCCCCCAGCCTGGCACTTGGGGCCCAGCGTGGCAATGGCTCTAATAACCAATGGAAGGTCTCCGTGTGGCAGTCACAGCTCACCTACCCTGACACCAACTACCTGTTCAGTTCCAAAGCAGCCACCTGCTATGCCTTTCCTCACTGTGGTGTCCTGGCCTAATTTAAAGACTCTTGGGAAGTAGAATATGATTTGGAGAAGTATCATTTGTAACGTGCGTCTCTGTCCTTGTCCCTACCTTTACCTTTTAATATTTTAATACCTTCTGTACCCTTGAAAGGGGCAGAGGAAAGAAGCTGAATTGAGCACCCCTGAAGAAGAAGGTACAGGAATGATGAGATCAGAGAAGCTGGAGTGACGGCCTCCAGAAGCCTTTTAGGGAAGCGTGACAAGCATGCTGTGTCCTCAGCCTGATGGCACATTACCGTCTGGGCCGGGTCCACCATGGCCCGTACGAAGTCACACGACTCAGTGGTGCAGGAGCGCACGGTCTCCGTCCTCCCCTCTCGGAAGAGCCGGGTCATGGAGGCCTCGTATGTGAGGCAAAACTTGCCCATGTCCTGGGGAAAGAGAAGTACTTTAGTGCACGGCAGGGCATGCTGATCTGTCTAAAACGTAAGGAAGGATTGGGTAAGGTTGGCAAGGAGAAGTGGACTTCATCATCAACATTTTTTTGAGACGGGGTCTTGCTGTCAACCAGGCTGGCGTGCAATAGCATAATCACAGCTCACTGCAGCCTCAACCTCCCCCCGCTCAGGTGATCCCCCCACCTCGGCCTCCTGAGTAGCTGGGACTACAGGTGCATGCCACCATGCCGGGCTAATTTTTTTAAAAATTTTTTTGTAAAGACAGGGTTTCACCACATTGCCCAGGCTGGTCTTAAACTCCTGGCTCAAGCGATCCACCTGCCTTGGCTTCCCGAAGTGCTGGGATTACAGATGTGAGCCACTGTGCCCAGCCTATTGTCAATTTATGTTTTCAGTCTCTGGCTGCTTTTACATGTGGGTAGTTATGTGGCAGCAGACAGAGGTGTCACTGGCTTCAGGAAGGGCCTGGTGGAGGTGGGTCAGTTTCTAGGTTAACGAGGTTTCTGTTTCAAGATGTAACTGATACCATGACACCCCCCCCAACCCCCGAGTCCAACACACCTCCACTGCATTCCCTTCAGGCTAAGGTGCAGCCTGCAGCAGTGTACAGAAGGAATGCTGTGCACAGCAGGGGATCTGTGTTTGAAATAATTTAAAGACACAACGTATTGCCTGGAGCAATTCCACTGCATCTGGAAGATGGTGAGAATGATCTGGGAGAGACTGTGCTGGGGTGCAGGAGGAATGTCTTTAGCAGGAGGGCGGGAAGTGGGTGGGGCCGGAGCCCGAAGCACAGCCACTGCCCCTGTTAGACGGGAAGCCTCAGGTGGGCTGGCAGATGCACAGGGAAGGTCTCTTCCAAAAGCTCTGGGTGAAACAGAAGAAAGTGGGCCTGCTGAGGGCTGGGCTGGGGAGGAGGTGCTGGCAGCGCGAGAGGGGTGTGACGTGGCATTCAGGGGCATGGAAACACGGTGCCCGGGCCCACCGGGGTCAGCGCTCCTTCATGGGGAGGGGAGACAAGCCAGCTGTTGAATGCTTTTTTTCCAGCTAGGCCGGTTCCTTGGGAACAGAATCACAGCAGCTGGAGAGCTGGGCTGAACCCGGCAGCCTCTGCAGGCTCCCCAGGTGAGTTCAGGGGGACCAGGGAGCCGAGGTAAGGGATGGTCCCAAAGAACGATGGAACCCATGCCCAGCGAAGAGAAAACGGAGGGCAGGGAAGGACAAGGGGATGGGGTCAAGGAACGTGGGCATCTGGGCCTAAAGAGGACAGCACAGCAGGAGGGGCTGATGCCCCTGAGGCTGAGCCTTGGTGGAGATGCTGGGATAGTGCAGCAAGGGCCCCTGCTGGGAACAGCAGATGGTGGATAAGGACAGAGACAGAGTCCAAGGCAGCAAGCAGCTATGGGAGGAACAGCATCTGCGCGCTCTGCCCCAAGAGGGGGCCTGGGGCCACCAGGCCAGCTCAAAGAGGACCAGGTTCCAAGTGGGGATGAGACGGTGATAAGCAGCAGTTTATGGACCCAAGTGATTCCTGACTAGATACATCCCTGGACATTAGGGTGCACCCTGGCACAGGCCCTGGTGGCCCCAGGGTGGCAGACCTGCCAATCTGCAGAGGACACCATGTGGCAGGCTGACACTGTCAAACGAACCCAGAAGAGGGTGCCAGAGGCAAGGCTGGGCTGAGCACAGGGCCCGCTCAGCCTGGGAAGGGGGAGTTGGACAGAGCACAGGGCCCACTCAGCCTGGGGAAGGGACAGCCGGACAGAGCACAGGACCTACTCAGCTGGGGAATGGGGAGCCGGACAGAGCACAGGACCGGCTCAGCTGGGGAAGGCCTGGCACCTGCACACAGGCCCAGCTGAAGTCAGGCTCCTTACGGTGTAGCCAAGATCTCTGGAGGAGAGGAGGCCCCTGAAAGGCAGAAGGAAGCGTGCAGGCCCAGGGCCCTGTGAAATGAGAGCGCAACAGCCAGCAGAAAAAAGAAACTGAAGGTGTCGACAAGAACAGCAGCTTTGCAGAGAGAAGCGTCTAGAGACCGTGGGAGCACGTTGGACACCAGTGCCAAGTAGCACTTGCAGTGAGGACCTGGCTGAGCCCCCAGGATCCCCCCAGCATAGCTGGCCGCCTTGGGGAGCTCTCTCCCCCAACCCACAGATGCCACCAACCCTGGGGGCATGACACAACACTCAAGATTCCCTTGGGAGCGAGGGTCACAGGCCTGGGGCCTGCCATGAGGCCACGGGGCCTCCTGCTTCCCATGCTGATAGCAAACGCGCTTTCAGAGCACTTCCTGCATCTCCTCACTGCAGAGCACTTCACAGGCGCTCGTGATGAAGAAGTGGGGAGAGGGAGAGAAGCAGATAAAAGGGAAAGCGGAAATGTGGCATTTTAGTTATTTAATAAAGGTAAACTTGAAGTATATGATGCAATGATCCATTTGAACTCAACGTTCCAATATCAAACTTTAATTGTGTAAGTTATGAGAACAGTCATGCTTTGTGCCCACAGTTTAAAAGATAGTCATCTAAAAAACTTCTTGGCAAATGCATTGAATATTAGTGTACAAGCCCCACTTGAGCTCAGACGCCATCAAAGAGCCAAACCAGGTTACAACTGCGGCACCCTTGACCCACTGTGACCAGCCGCCATCAGGGGGATGGGCCTTCGCTGCCACCAAAACATCTCCAGTTTCTAAGAAGCAGGATTCAAAGACAGTCTATAGATATACTAACATATGCGGCATCACACGCTAGCACTGTTACTATGGGGCTAATGACTCAGGTTGGTAGGGCCTGGGGATTTTTCACCTCTCTAGTTTCAAAAAAAAAAAAAAGATTCCAAAGCAGGAGGCAAATAACTGCTGCAGACTAGAATTAACACCACTGTCTAGTGTCAGCATTCAATCCATATTCAATATTCAATACTGATTTACTAATGCTCCCGGCTCAGGCAATACTGTTGTAAGACAGATCATGCCTTTGCCCTCAATGAGCAAACATTCTAGCAGGAGAGAGGGATGAACAGAAAAACTGTATCACATCAAGTCAGGCCACTGAATAGAAATAACACAGGAACAGGAAGCAAGGGAACAGAGCAATGGGGGAGGGCCTAATTTTTTTTTTTTTTTTTTTTTTTGGAGACAGAGTCTCACTCTGTTGCCCAGGCTAGAGTGCAATGGTGTGATCTCGGCTTACTGCAACCTCTGCCTCCCGGGTTCAAGCAATTCTCGTGCCTCAGCCTCCTGAGTAGCTGGGATTAGAGATGCATGCCACCATACCTGGATAATTTTTGTATTTTTAGTAGAGATGGGTTTCCCCATGTTGGCCAGGCTGGTCTCAAACTCCTGACCTCAAGTGATCCACCTGCCTCAGCCTCCCAAAGTGCTGGGATTACAGGTGTGAGCCACTGTGCCCAGCCCAGGTAGGGGCTACTTTAAAAAGGAAATGGTAACATTACTGCCCTAACCAACTATATTGCAATTTGGCTGAGAGCAGCTGCCCCGGCAGAGCAAGTGCGAAGGTTAAGGCAGGAGGGACCTTGGCATACGTAAGAGCAGCAGAAGGCCAGTGTGGGAAAGCAGGATGAATAAGGCTGAAAGAGGTATTCGAGAAGGGTGGAGGGACAGACCAACAGCTGCTAACCTTGGGGAGATGTGAACTTGGTTGGGAAATGTATATTTATTTTAATTTCCTGTAAGCTCAAACTGGAAGACAGCACTTAGAAGCACAGGCAATAAACCACAGTAATCACTGGCAGTGCCTGTGAGTTTGAATAGAAAACCACAGGTGTTTTCATGTCAAATTATGGTTGGTGCAGTATCTATCCCAAGATCTTATTTATACACATCACTACTTCAATATTACAGCAGTTATCAGATCCACCGCCCGATCTTATTATTTAATGCATCAATAAAGAATTATACTTACTGTGCCACGAATATATGTTTAATATTTTGGCATATGCACTTTAACTGGTTACTCTTGTAACCTTGTGTATTTCATTTTATGCTTTATAAACATTAGTCTGAGAAGGGGTCCCCAGGCTCTCCCAGGCTGCCCAAGGGGTCCAGGGCAGAAAGAAGGCTCAGAAGTTTAGAAGAGACCCTCAGGGCCACAGCAGGGGTTCTGGATTTATGGAAAACCACAGGGAGGCTCTGCAGCTCCCAGCTGGGTTGAGATCGGTCTGAATGTTAATTTTTGAATGAATAAATCTGATGTATACTTTTAACAGATCACTTTAATGGATCTGTCATTTTTATTTTATTTTTTATCTTTTTGAGACAGAGTCTCACTCTATCGCCCATGCTGGAGTGTAGTGGTGTGATCTCAGCTCACTGTAACCTCCGCCTCCCGGGTTCAAGGGATTCTCCTGCCTCAGCCTCCCAAGCAGCTGGGATTACAGGTACCTGCCACCATGCCTGGCTAATTTTTTGCATTTTTTCGTACAGGCAGGGTTTCACCATGTTGGCCAGGCTGGTCTCGAACTTCTGACCTCAGGTGATCCACCTGCCTCAGCCTCCCAAACTGCTGGGATTACGGGCGTCAACTACCACGCCCGGCACTCCAGCCTGGGCAACAGAGTGACACTCCGTCAAGGAGGAAAAAAAAAAAAAAAAAAAAGAAAAGAAAAAGGAAACTTCACAACACCACCTGCTAATATTTTGCATTTATCCTTTCTAGACTTTGCATATAATGAAGCAAGGGTTGGGAAACTTCTGTAAAATGCAGAACAGGCTGTGCGGGCCAGGTGCTCTCTGTGGCAACTACTCTGCTCTCCCACTGGAGTGAGAATAGCACAGACAACATGTGAAAGCCGGGCATGGCCGTGCCCAGAACGCTTCACTGATGAACACTGAGACTTCACATAATTTTCACATGTCACAAAGTATTGGTTGCCTTTTGATTGCTTTTCAACTATTAAATATGTGAAACCATTCTTAGCTTTCTAAGCCACAAAAACAAAAACGAAAACAAAAACATGTGAAGGGCCAGGTTTGGCCTATGAGCCAGTCTGCAGATCATTGTAAGAAACACCTGATTTTCACATACTGCTTTTATGACTAAATATTTTTCCATATAATACGCCATAGATGGCCGGGCGTGGTGGCTCACACCTGTAATCCCAGCACTTTGAGAGGCCAAGGATTGCTTGAGCCTAGGAGTTCGAGACCAGCCTGGAAAACAAGGTGAAACCCCATCTCTACAAAAAATACAAAAATTAGACGGGCCTGGTGGTAAATGCCTATAGTCCCAGCTACCCGGGAGACTGAGGTGGGAGGATCGCCTGCACCCAGGGAGGTCGAGGATGCAGTGAGCCGTGATTGTGCTACTGTACTCCAGCCTGGGCAAGAGTGAGACCCTGTCTCAAAAATACATATACAAATATATATGCTATAGACATCACTTAATAGCTATATAATATTCCGCTGTATGAAAATACCATATTTTAATTTAGTATCATGAAAGGAAGAGTCACTCTGCCGAAACGAAAGGATTACACTGAAAACTTCGTGCAGGAAGCTGTCTTTCCTTTTGTTCCCAAGCAGAGAGCGACGGATAAAAGGCGAAATGTCTCCACTCTGTGTTCACCGGATTTTGTGTAACGAATATGTAACTGACGATTCCCCTACTGCCCCTTTTCTCTTGCATCATGGGAATTCCGTAACGTGGCCACGCCCTCCCTCCTTCCCCTTCTGCCTGCTTTTCCCTTTAAATACAGAAGCCTTCAAAACCACCTTTGGAGGAAGGCACAGGCCTGTCTCCCGGGCACGCATCCTTAACCTTGGCAAAATCAACTTCTAAATAAATTGAGACCTGTCTCAGATACTTTCTGGTTTCCAGCATTAACTTTTTTTTCTTTTTTTTTTCTGTGAGACGGAGTCTTGCTCTGTCACCCAGGCTGGAGTGCAGGGCGCGATCTCGGCTCACTGCAAGCTCCGCCTCCTGGGTTCATGCCATTCTCCTGCCTCAGCCTCCCGATTAACTGGGACTACAGGCACCCACCGCCACACCCAGCTAATTTTTTGTATTTTTAGTAGAGACGGAGTTTCATCGTGTTAGCCAGGATGGTCTCCATCTTCTGACCTCATGATCCGCCCATCTCGGCCTCCCAAAGTGCTGGGATTACTGGCGTGACCCACTGTGCCCGGCCTGCCAGCATTAACTTTTAAGATTTCTTCTTCTTCTTTTTTTATTCTTTGAGACGGAGTTTTGTTCTTATTGCTCAGGTTGGAGTGCAGTGGTGCGATCTTGGCGGCTCACTGCAACCTCCACCTCCCACGTTCAAGCGATTCTCCAGCCTCAGCCTCTCAAGTAGCTGGGATTACACGTGTGCGCCACCACCCGGCTAATCTTGTATTTTTAGCAGAGATGGGGTTTTACCACGTTGTCCTGGCTGGTCTCGAACTCCTGACCTCAAGTGATCCACCTGCCTAGGCCTCCCAAAGTGCTGGGTTTACAGGCACGAGCCACTGCGCCTGGCCAGATTTCCTCACATTTTTACAGTAAGCTTGCTCACACATGTTTTTTGTGTACCTACCCTTTTTCATGGATCACGTGCAGGGTCAAAGTTATTCTTCCCCAATGCATGTTTCCAACTGTGTGGTCTGTGCTGCTCCCAGGCCTGCCATGGGGCCCCTAAATTTATTAAAACTATTCCCAGCTGCTGCTATGAACATCCCTGCCTCAGTCCACCCTCACCAACATGAAAAAAAGTCTTTACCAACCCCATAGGCAAAAATCTAGTCTTGTTTAAGTTGCACTTGTTAGATTCTTGGTAAGATTAAGCTTATTACCTACACTCATTGACTGTATTATTCCTCTCTTGTGAACCACAGTTTCTGCTCTGACTCCTTATTTCTCTTGGATTATTTTTTTCCAAAGGCAACCACTTAGCCAGATTTCCCAACCCCATTTACTCACCAGCTCCCCGTCCCCCACTGATGTCAAATGCTCCCTCCATTACACGTTATTTCCCGGGCCTGCTTTTGTACAAGGACTGCAGCATTTTATTTTTATTAAAAACATTTTTTTTAAAGATAGGGTCTCATTGTCATCCAGGCTGTAGTGCAGTGGCACGATCACGGCTCACTGTAGCCTCCACCTCCAGGGCTCCAGTGATCCTCTCACCTTAGCCTCTGGAGTACCTTGGATTACAGGCATGCACCACCATGCTGGGATAATTTTTTTTTTTTTTTTGTATTTTTTGTACAGACAGAGTCTCACCATATTGCCCAGTCTGGTCTCAAACTCCTGGGCTCATGTGATCCACCTGCCTCAGCCTCCCAAAGTGCTGGGATTATAGGAGTGAGACCACTTTAATCACAACAGTCTTCTAACTCCTACACTTTGAGTTTTAGGATTTGAAAAAGTACATGTCCACCTCCCCCTGTCCCGCCTCCGCCTGATTGCTTTTCTTTTCAAAAACGTTACAGGTGACTCTCAAATGTTAGCCTTTTCAAGCTTCAAGATCAACTGGGCAAGCTCCTCTCCTGAAGCCCCTGCCTGACCTTCACTGTGTTCATATTAAATGTGTGAACTGGGCCAGGCATGGTGGCTCACGCCTGTAATCCCAGCACTTTTGGAGGCTGAGGCAGGCAGATCACTTGAGGTCAGGAGTTTGAGACCAGCCTGGCCAACATGGTGAAACTCCGTCTCTACTAAAGATACAAAAATTAGCCGGGTGTGGTGGCAGGTGCCTGTAGTTCCAGCTACTCGAGGGGCTGAGGCAGGAGAATCACTTGAACCTGGCAGCCGAGTGAGCAGCCGAGGCTGCAGTGAGCCGAGATCATGCCACTGCACTCCAGCCTGGGCAACAGAGTAAGGCTCCGTCTTAAAAAAAAAAAAAAAGTGTGAACTGGGAACATCCCTTCCTCTATAGTTCTGAAGTTTTTTTTCATTCAAAATCATGGCTTTTTCTCCCTCTCCCTGGGGAGGAGTTGGGGGGCGAGTGCTCCTCGGCCTTCTTCCCAGAGTCCAGTCTGCTTTATACATGTATGCCTGGAGGGTGGGGCCCCAGATTCTCGTTTCTATTACTTTCTCTTATTATAGTTCCCACTTGGCCATCGTCCTTATGCAAGAAAGCTGGTGGTCTTTGTGCGACTCTGCGCTGGGCCAGCTCACTGAGTGTGCCTCTTAATCGTCAAAGCCTTTCTGCTGTTCCGTCTCCTGAGCAGACATAAATGTTCCTCCTGCCCAATTACCCTGTCAGCTGCTAGAGGCATCCTCATCTTTCTTGTTTTAATGGGACTGCCTCCCACACTTTTACCTTGAAGCAGTAGCTAGCTATTAATACAAGATGCCATTTATCCTGTTAAGGAAAGAGCCCTATTACTAAGCCCCTTGACCAAGAGCTCTTATCAGGAATGGATGTTAAACGTGAAACGTCTTCTTAGGATCTGTGAAACTCACTATCCAGGCTCTTCTCTGACCCAACAGTATGGTTTAGTGTATGACTGGATTTACTGACACAAAACCAGCCTCTCACCGCTGGTGTACGCCACTGTTGGTGACTATTCTTTTCCTACAGTGCTGGATTCTAGTTGCTAAGATTTTATGGAGGGTCTCTGTACTTCCATTCATGAGGGAAGCTGGTCTGTGCTTCCTTTTTCTGTGTTTACCTGCGGCACAGTGGTGAAAGCCACAGGTTCTGGAACAAGCCTGCCTGGTTCCGATCTCGGTCCTGCTGCGTAGGAGCTGGAGCCCTCAGGCAAGATGCTTCACCTCCGAGTGTGGAAAGCAGAGATGAAGAGATGCCCTCCTCAGGGCTGTCCTGAAGTTTCGCTCGCTCCTGCCAAGTACTTGGCACAGTGGTGGGTGCCCCTTGCACCTCATTCCCATGCCAGGGCCCTGTGGGTTCTGGGGAGCAGATGGGGTGGCTTCATTTCTTTGTGGAATCTCTTAGCTGCAAGCTCTTTGGAGCCATGAGGGTGGCTCCCTGACAACGTCTCACTTTGGTCCACGGACCAGAGACCTTTTCAGGTTTTCTACCTTGAGTCAACGTCACTAATTTGTACTGCTTGCAGAATAGTCATTTCATCAAGTTTTAAAATGTACAAAACTGGAGCGTGGCATTCCCTTACTAAACTCCTCTCTGAGTCCTGCACTTACTTGCAGGGAATTCTTTTAAAAAAGAAAAAAATTTAAAAAGATAAAATAACATCCTTTCTGTAGGTAAGGTATCAACTGCTTGCATGCCCTCATACTGCACGTTTATGGGCGAAATCTGCTCATCAATTCTCAAAATCCAGCTCATTGATTCTGAGATGCGATGCCTCTATTCCATGTCACCTTTTAATCACGTGATCTTTAGTCAATGTTCTGTCACAGACAGGAGCTTGTCACTGTGCTCCTGGTGCTCTGCCCAGCTGCTTCTGGTTTACGCATAGCGAGCATGTTACTTGGGAAAGCAAAGCTTCGTAACTGTGACAGTCTTTACAGAACTGTATTAGCATACATTTTAAATATGATTTTGGCCCATTCATTCCAGTTCATCTGATATTAACACTGCCTCTTACTTCTCTGTAACTGTTTATTTTCTTAACTTTAGGTGGAGAGAGCACAGACTCTGGAGCTGCCGGCCAGCTTTATCCCTGCCTAGTGCCACCCTGGCAAGCACCTGGTCTCTCTGCACCTGTTTCCTCACCTGTAAAATGGGATAACGAGAGTTTCTGGGGCATAATGGGGACTTGTAAATTTTTAAAAATGGGATAACAAGAGTGCCTCCCAGGTGGAGAGACAGTGAAGTATGATGTACGTGATGCACCAAGCAAAACTCAACAATGGTACAATCGTTACCAAGGTTGGGGGGCAGTGCCACACGCTGCATATGTGTACAGCACTCAAGTTTTAAAACAAGGCCGGGCACAGTGGCTCACACCTATAATCCCAGCACTTTGGGAAGCCAAGGCGGGTGGATCACCTGAGGCCAGGAGCTCGAGACCAGCCTGGCCAACATGGTGAAACCCCATCTCTACTAAAAATACAAAAAATTAGCTGGGCATGGTGGTGCACACCTGTAATCCCAGCTACTCGGGAGGCTGAGGCAGGAGAATTGCTTGAACCCGGGAGGTGGAGGTTGCAGTGAGCCGAGATCATGCCATTGCACTCCAGCCTGGGCAACAAAAGTGAGATTCTGTCTCAAAAAAAATGCTGGGAATATCTCAAGCCAATGCCACGATGACTTCTGCTGCCCCTGGAAACCAAGGGCCCCCTCTCTGGGATGGAATGCTCCCTCCAATGGACAAGAAGACCCATTTATGTCCCTACTAGGGGTTCAGGCTGCTCCTCCAACAGGGGTTGCCAGGTGCAAGCCAAAATATGGCCGGTGCTCAGAAAAAGGAGATGGAAATGCCACGTGTATACAGGGGATCCAGCCCATGGCACCTCCAAGTGGCTGGAGTTTCTCCTTTTATGGAAGGGGATGTCAAAGGCCAGAGACGTTAAGTAATTTGCCCACAGCCATCACTTAATAGCTATATAATATTCCACTGTATGAAAATACCATAATTTAATTTAGTATCGTGAAAGGAAGATTTACTCTGCCAAAAGGAAAGGATTAAGCTGAAAGCTGAGTCATGCAAGAAGCTTCTTTTTATTTTGTTCCCAAGCAGAGAGCGACAGATGAAACGTGGACCATGTCCACTCTGTACTCACCTGACCTGTGTAAAGTGCAGATCTACCGAGCGCCAGACGAATACGTAACTGACTATTCCCCCACCTGCCCACACTATTTCCACTTTAGCAAATGCTAGGATTCGGGGCTTATTTTGGGGCTTAACTCTCCCTCTGCACAGTGATGAGATCTCACTTTGTCCCCATCCTCCAGATTCTCCCTCTTGCATGTCAGCTGGGAATCTACGCCTGCTGGAGGGGGATTTGCGAACTTCGCCCGCGTGCGTGGTGAAACACCCCACGCCACCCGGCCCCCGGAGACCGGGGTGGTGGGGGGAGCTGTGCTGCTCCTATGCCGGGTTTCGGGCCTTCCCTCCCCACTGGGTGAACAGTCTTGGGCAGGTGTAGGAACCCCCAAAGTGCTCACGACAAAACCCTAGGCGGTCGGTTCTTACCTTGTAGTGCGCCAGCTGGAGGGCCAGCTGCACAAAGGCGTCCGGGCTCGTGCGACATTTCTTGATGATTCCTTTACCAAAGGCAACGAATGGGAAGGAATGGAAATCCACGTCGTTTGCCAGAAGATTTGCGGTGTTCAGGGAGGTCTCTATAACCTCTTGACACTTGAGAGAAAGAAGAAAAAGGTTTTACGGAACGAGGGGAGAAAAGTACTGACGCACACCCAGAAGGAAATCGGAGGCTGGCTTTTAGTGCAGCTACAAACTCGGTACTGGGAAGTACACAAATGTTTTCCTGACCCAGAAGCCCTAGTAAGTTAGGGGCATGGCTCCCTGACCCCGGAGGAGCAGCTGCAATGTTACAGTAGGTAGCGGGTCTGACATGAGCAGGCCAGGAGAGGGCTTCCTCCGACACACACTGGGAATGTCAGGCGACCATCAGTGATGGTCAGGTGGTTGTGAACTGTCTCTCTAAAATAATAATCGGTCACAGCCGGTGCCAGGGAAAGACAGTCTCCCAGTAGATAGAAATGGAGCTGGTGACCAGCAACTTCCCGATAAGATCTCAAGCGTTGGGCGAGTAGGCTCGAGCATGCGCACTGAGAAGCAAAATGGCGGAATCTAACTGGAGTATGAGCTTCCTCTAGAATGCTAGACAGGCAAGGGAAGAACACCTCAAGTGAGCATGCGCACAACTCCAGTAAACACACGGCGCATGCTCCCTTCCCAAGCGCTGGCAGCCACTGTGCATGCGGACAGCCCACAACAAGGGAGGAATCGGGAGAAGTAACACAAGACCCTGGAAGCATGCCAGTGTATAAAACTTCAAGTCAAGAGGTCAAACCTCGCACTTAATCTCCCAAGTTGGCCGCTTGGCCCTTTTCCAAATGTACTTTCCTTCTTTCGTTCCTAAAGTTTTTTTAATAAACTTTCCTGCTCTTAAACTTGGTCTCTCCTGCCTTCTGCCTCACAGTCAAATTCGTTCTGAGAAGGCAAGAGTTGAGGTTGCTGCAGACCCGTACAGATATGTTCTGCTGCTAACAGGAACACGGGTAGGGGACGGGGCCACCCTGGCTTCCAGTGTGACCCCAAAGGGTGTTTCAAATAGTCACACGTCATCTTATGATGACGTCATCACAGTGGCAATAAAGAAACACATTTTTTACTTTTTATTATTTATTTATTTTTATTTATTTGAGACAGGGTCTCGCTCTGTTGCCCAGGCTGGAGTGCAGTGGCGCCATCTCTGCTCACTGCACCCTGTGCCTCCCCTGGTTCAAGCCATTCTCCTGCCTCAGCCTCCCGAGTAGCTGGGACTACAGGCACTTACCACTATGCCCGGCTAATTTTTGTATTTTTTGTAGAGACGAGGTTTCACCATGTTGGCCAGGCTGGTCTCGAACTCCTGACCTCAGGTGATCCCCCCACATCGGCCTCTCAAAGTGCTGGAATTACAGGCATGAGTCACTGCGCCCGGCCAAGAAACACATTTTTAAAAATAAATCTTAGGCCGGGCGTGGTGGCCCATGCCTGTATTCCAGCACTTTTGGGGGCCGAGGCGGGTGGATCACGAGGTCAGGAGATCAAGACCATCCTGGCTAACACGGTGAAACCCCATCTCTACTAAAAGTACAAAAAGAATTAGCCGGGCATGGTGGCAGGCACCTGTAGTTCCCAGCCACTCAGGAGGTTGAGGCAGGAGAATGGTGTAAACCCGGGAGGCAGAGCTTGCACTGAGCCCACATTGCGCCATGGCACTCCAGCCTGGGTGACAGAGCGAGACTCCATCTCTAAATAAATAAATACATACATACATAAATCTTAGAAAATAAATGGACAACCATACAATGAAATATTCAACACTAGACATAAATGAGCCATAAAACTATGAAAAGACTTGGAGGAAATTTAAACGCTTATTACTAAGTGAAAGAAGCCAATCTGAAAAAGCTACACACGGATGATTCCAATTACAGCAGCAACGCTTCATCCATGTGGATCCATTCTAAGACCCCCTGTAGATGTCTGAAACTTCAGATAGTGCCAAACATTATATATACAGTGTTATCTCAATCTCGTAACCAAGACAGCCACTAAATGGGTAGCACCTACGGCACGGACACACTGGACAAAGGGATGATTCCACCCTGGGTGGGACCGCACAGGACAGCAGGAACTTTCATCACACTACTCAGAATAGCATGCAACTTGAAACTCATGAATTGCTTACTCCTGGAATTTTCTGTTTAATATTTTCGGACCTTGGAATTGAAATCTCAGAAGGTGAAACCTCAGCTAATGGGGGGAACTACTGTATGTGACATTCTGGAAAAGGTAAAACTATGGGGACAGTGAATATGATTCGTGGTTGCCAGGGGCTAGCAGGAAGGAAGAATACATAGGCGAAGCACAGAAGATGTTTAGGGCAGTGAAACGATTCTGTATGTCACTGTAATGGCAGACACAGGGCATTGTACATGTGTCAAAACCCAGACAATGTACAACACCAACAGTAAATCCACCATGGGCCTTGGTTGGTGCAGGTGTGTCAGTTGTAACAAATGCATCGCTCTGTTGGGGATGTGGATAGTTGGGGAGGCTGTGTATGTGCAGGGAGAGGGGTGTATGGGAACTCAGTTTTGCTATGAACCCAAAACTGTTCTAAAAAATAAAGTTTGTTAAAAGAAATTTTTAAAAACTAAGTGGTAAGTGACTTGGTGAGCTACCAGGACTCTAAGCCCAAGTGCTCTGCAGAGGTTTCAGCTCTCTGCAGAATCCACACCAGCCCTGCAGCCACAGGGCAAGCAGACGCAATGGGCTACGACCACAGCACACAGTACTTCACTACGTGGAAAATTATTTCTGGCCCGGGCGCGGTGGCTTACGCCTATAATCCCAACACTTTGGGAGGCCAGACGGGTGGCTTGCTTGAGCTCAGGAGTCTGAGACCAGCCTGGGCAACGTGGCAAGACCCTGTCTCTACCAAAAATATAAAAATTAGCTGGGTGCGGTGGCGTGCACCTGTGGTCCCGGATACTCAGGAGGCTGAGGTGGGAGGATTGCTGGACCTGGGGAAGTTGAGGCTGCGGTGAGCTGTGACCACACCACTGCACTCCAGCCTAAATGACAGAGCATGACCCTGTCTCAAATAAATAAATAAATAAATTTAAAAAGAAAATGGTGGGCCGGGTGCAGTGGCTCACGCCTGTAATCTCAGCACTTTGGGAGGCCGAGGCAGGCAGATCACGAGGTCAGGAGTTCGAGACCAGCCTGGCCAACGTGATGAAAACCCGTCTCCATTAAAAATACAAAAATGAGCTGGGCATGGTGGCAGGCGCCTGTAATCCTAGCTACTTGGGAGGCTGAAGCAGGAGAATTGTTTGAACCTGGGAGGCAGAGGTTGCAGTGAGCTGAGATGGCGCGATTGCACTCCAGCCTGGGTGACAGTATGAGACTACGTCTCAAAAAAAAAAAAAAAAAAATGGTATCTTAGACTCCAGGGAATTTCTCCTTGGATTAAGTGAACTAGGATTTGGTATTTGCAACCCTAAAATTCCTTCCCAAAAGGGCTCCTGTGAATGGGCTGCCTCTGGGTGTGTTTAAGAGGTACCAAAATGAATTAAACTTTGAGAATTATAAATGAGCAATTTAGAGGCTTTCAGCTCTAACCTATGTGATTTTGGCTTTTAGTTTTTGATTATGAGCATTTTGTAGATGTCTAGTTAAGTTTGAGCTGGAAATCACACTGACAATCTTAGCCAGAAGCTTCAAACAGAAGAAGAAATATTTACCGAGGCTTCCGAGGCAACAGGAGCTGTGACAGCCCCGCAGACCCACGGAACTCCCTGAGCAAACAACTTTCAGCCTCAGTGGTCTTCAACTGAGCTCATGATAGGGCAGGAACTACAGTTGGAAAATTAATCTGTAAGACTTCAAATGTGTTTCCCATCCCAGGTAAGTAACAATGGTTGGATAATCCGGACTTACTTCCCCCGGGATGTCCCACTGCAGCCTGGTGGGGTACGGAATGTTCGGATTGGTGTCGCCTTTGCAGTGACCATCCTCTGCATAGCCCAGCTGGAGGCTGTCAGTGGACATGACGTACTGTCAAAAGAACGAAATTATTACAACTAACAGTGGTACACAAAACACATTAACCTCCAACATGAACAGAGGGTTGTTCTTTGCAGAGATGTTACAAAGTTTGCACCACAGCTGTTAATGCTTCCAGTATGCTCAGCACCTAATGAGGTGGATCTTATCTCCATGTCAGATGTGACAGAGAGAGGACAGACGAGGGCTAAGGGCTTGCTCAAGTTTGTGACGCTCTCCTTTCACTGGCAAGTAAACCTAAGCCAATTTATTCAACGGTGTTTATTGGGCACCTACTATGGGTCGGAACCACTGTAGCACCAGCGGCATCCAGGCCCTGGTGACAGCGCAGACAAGAACTACGTTTTGTGAACAAAACAGACAAGAATTCTTGCCCTTCCTTAAAAAGTGAAATATACCTGTATGACCCAGCAGTTCCACTCCTAGGTATATACTCAATGAAATGAAATGAATAGATGTTCACACAAAAACTTGTACAGAATGTTCAGAGCAGCATTATTCATAATAACCAAAGAGTGGAAACAACACAAATGCCTATCAACTGATGAAGAGATAAACAAAGTGTGGTCAATCCATACAATGAGATATTATCCAGCCCTAGAAAGGAATGAATTCCAGGTACATGTTACAACGTGTTAAACCTTGAAAACATTATGCTGAGTGAAAAGAAGCAGGCAGGCGCGGTGCCTCACTTCAGTAATCCCAGCACTTTGGGAGGCCAAGTTGGGAGGACTGCTGGAGGCCAGGAGTTCCAAACCAGCTGGGCAACATAGTGAGATCTTATCTCTACAAGAAATTTAAAAAATTAGCCAGGTGTGGTGGCACATGGCTGTACTCCCAGTTACTGAGGAGGCTGAGGTGGGAAGACCACTTGAGCCCAGGAGGTCATGGTTTCAGTGAGTCATGACTGTGCCACTGCACTCCAGCCTGGGCGACAGAGCAAGACCCTGTCTCTAAAAAAGAAAGAAAAGAAAGCGAAAGAAAAGAAAGAGAAAGAAAAGAAAAAAGAAGTCAGACATTGAAGACCACATATTGTATGATTCTATCTATATAAGATGTCCAAAATAGGCACATACATACACACAGAAACATTAGTGGTTATCAGGAACCTGGGGGAGAAAGGAATGAGGGGTTTCTTTTGGAGGTGATAAAAATAGTACAGAATTAGGCTGGGCTCCGTGGCTCACGACTGTAATCCTAGTGCTTTGGGAGGCCAAGGCGGGCAGATCACTTTAGGTCAGGAGTTCGAGACCAAGCTGCCAACAAGGGCAAACCCTGCCTCTACCAAAAATACAAAAATTAGGTGGGTGTGGCGATGCATGCCTGTAATCCCAGCTACTCGGGAGGCTAAGCTGTGATTGTTGCACAAGCACCTCGTGAATATACTAAAACCCACTGAATTGTATAATTTTTTTTTTTTTTTTTTGAGATGGAGTCTCGCTCTGTCGCCCAGGCTGGAGTGCAGTGGTGTGATCTCGGCTCACTGCAAGCTCCGCCTCCCGGGTTCACGCCATTCTCCTGCCTCAGCCTCCCGAGTAGCTGGGACTACAGGCGCCGCCACCACGCCCGGCTAATTTTTTTGTATTTTTAATAGAGATGGAGTTTCACCATGTTAGCCAGGGTGGTCTTGATCTCCTGACCTCGTGATCTGCCCGCCCTGGCCTCCCAAAGTGCTGGGATTACAGGCGTAAGCCACGGCGCCTGGCCGAATTGGATACTTTTAAAGGGTGGATTTTAAGGTATGTGACTTATATCTCAACTAAAAAAATTAATTTTTTTAAAAAGAGGAATCCCTGTGCTCAGGAAGCTTACATTCTAGCGAGGGAGGTAAAAACAACAACACAAGTTCAGGGTAACTGTCAGCTGGTGAGGGGGTGGGGTGGGTGGAAGGCGCCGCTAATACTTGGGGGTCACGATCCAGGCTGACCTGAGCCAGCGAACGAACAGACTTGATCAGGTTCCACCTGCTCTGGGTCAGAGCTCCAGAAGAGCCCGACACAGAAACATCAGAAATAAATCAAGAGCAAGATTGGGTGTGGTGGCTCATGTTTGTAATCCCAGCATGTTGGGAGGCCGAGGCAGGCAGATTGTTTGAAGCCAGGAGTTCCGGACCAGCCTGGGCAACGTGGCAAAACCCCATCTCTACAAAAAATACAAGAATTAGCTGGGCGTGGTGGTGCACACCTGTGGTCCCAGCTACTCGGGAGGCTGAGGTGGGAAAATCACTTGAACCCAGGAGTTGGAGGTTGCAGTGAGCTGAGATTGCACCACTGCCTTCCAGCCTGGGCAGCAGAGCAAGAACCTGTCTCAAAAAATAAAAAATAAAAATAGAACAAGAACAAGAACAAACAGACTCAAGTTTGACTAGATCTGTCTTTAAGGGACTGCACTGGGCCTCCATGTGAGACTAGGTCAGTCCCCATCTGTGTCTGGATCACATGAGCCCCCAGCCAGGGGCCCCTGGAGTCAGGCCATCCTGTCTGCTGGACGCTAACAGCTAAATACCACTACTTCTACAGGGCCACCCTGGTCTAAGACGAAATCCCTTTATCCTTATCTGGAGAACTTTGAAAAACAAGCCTGATCTTGTAAATATCCAGTAGATTTCTCTACTTTATAAACATACCCTGTGTGATCCAGCTGCCTATGGTCCCGACTCTTTTTCTTTTGCCAAACAACAGCTCTTAGGCATAGGTAGGACACGGGAAGTCCTTGGCCTGGGGTATAACAAGCCTGGGCTATTATGCTGTGCAGAGATTTATTAAAGCATGCCTTCTTGCCATGTCCAGAGACACTGAAGGCAGCTTGATCTTCAATGCGCTCTGTAGCTAAAAGGCTCTCTCAGCTTTTGTCGGCATCGCCAAAGAACCCTGGTGGTGGTGAAAAGCCCTTTTAATATTGGCTGCTTTTTATCAGGTATTAATGTCCTAGGGTCATACTGGTGTCTTAAAGCCTAGAGTACTCTGTTTTTTTTTCCTTTTTATCCTTTTTCCTACATAGAAAACCTCCCTTGGCTGAAGGAGTGGCTGGAGGTTTTGCCAAGACTCCAACCAGAGGTAAGACAATTAAAAGAGGTAGAGGAAGATGAGACAGGAGCCCCTAACCTAGTCTTGGGAGAGGGTAGCAGGACAGGGCCACTCCTAGGGGAAGTGAGGTCAGCTGAGACCTAAAGAAGACCCGACGGGGCCAGGAGCCAGGGGAAGCCAGGGGGAAAAACCTTCCAGGCAGAGAGGAGGGTGAGTGCGAAGACTTTGCAAGAAAAAAATGGCACCAGAATTTGTTTATCTCTAGGGGAAAAAATAGACAGACACAATATTATAAAAAGAAACGTCAATGCCAGGCATGGTGGCTCACGCCATAATCCCAGCACTTTGAGAGGCCAAGGCAGGTGGATCACTTGAGGTCAGGTTTATACATATATAAAAATTATCTGGGCATAGTGGCGTGTGCCTATAATCCCAGCTACTCCGGAGGCTGAGGCAGGAGAATCACTTGAACCGGGGAGGCAGAGGTGGCAGTGAGCTGAGATCGCACCACTGCACACCAGCCTGGGTGACAGAACGAGACTCCATCTCAAAAAAAAAGTCAAAATTCAAAACATTTACAGAAGTTTAAAGAAAAAAAAAAGGTCATACATTATGATGTCTTCACAAGTTTACTACTAATTTCTTTCTTTTTTTTTTTTGAGACGGAGTCTCACTCTTTCGTCCAGGCTGGAGTGCAGTGGCGTGATCTCGGCTCACTGCAAGCTCTGCCTCCCAGATTCATGCCATTCTCCTGCCTCAGCCTCCTGAGTAGCTGGGACTACAGGCGCCAGCCACCACGCCCGGCTAATTTTTGTATTTTTAGTAGAGACAGGGTTTCACCGTGTTAGCCAGGATGGTCTCATTCTCTTGACCTCGTGATCCGCCCGCCTCGGCCTCCCAAAGTGCTGGGATTACAGGCGTGAGCCACTGCGCCCGGCCACTACTAATTCCTAATTTCAGACACACAAACCTGGCTCCATGCCCTATCAAGAACAGCGAGGTGCTCAGCCTGCAGCTGGGCCCTGTCTCCTACACAAGATGTGACTTTAAGGTCATTTTATTCCACTTCATTTATTAGGCCAGCAGGAAAATGTAAAAGACTGCAAAAAGATGGTCTTTATAGTCAATGTGAATCTCAAAGGGGCTTGTTGCTTTAAAAGAAAAAGATCTCAAGTCTCATCACAACAAGTGACCACAGTATTTTCTGTGTCGTCTACGGATGATGATCCTAGAATTTAGCAACTTTAAACAAGAACCTGACCGGTGAGTTAAGGAAACAAAACTTTCATTTAACTTCTCATGCCAAACATGGAACAGGTCAAACAGTTCAGAGTAACGAATTATTAAAAAAAAAAAAAAGGCTGGGTGTGGTGGCTCACACCTGTAATCCCAGCACTTTGGGAGGCCCAGGCAGGCAGATCCCCTGTGCCCAGGAGTTCAAGACCAGCCTGGGCAACATGGGGAAACCTTGTTTCTACAAAAAATACAAAAATTAGCTGGGCATGGTGGCACACAGCTGTAGTCCCAGCTACTTGGGAGGCTGAGGTGGGAGAATCTCTTGAGCCTGGGAGGTCAAGGCTACAGTGAGCTATGATTGTGCCACTGCACTCCAGTCTGAGTGACAGAGTAAGACCCTGTCTCAAAAAACAAAAGCAAAAACAAAAACAACGGTAGAGGCCAATCCACAGGTGCAGGCAGGGGGACAGGGGTTTGTGGTTTTCAAATAACCTGGTAATTTTAAGAATTAAAATGATGTCTTAGGTAAAAGACACGCTGCATGTTTATAAACCCAGATTTTCACATGCTTGTTTCTATTTGGCCTAAAAAATGCGGTAGGTAGGAAACACTAGGAAATCCAGCACATAAGGGATAGTTTATTCCAGGAAAAACTGAGCTTCACTTCTGCTGTGAAGCTGCGGCCTGAGAGTCAACTGCCATTTCACTCTTTTGTTCCCTAAGGAGATGGCAGTAGATGCACTGCTGTTCAAGGGACCTAAGTTATGGGAAAGGAAGACAGGGATGCCTTTAATTTAGTGATTTAACTTCATGTGCATTACTAGTACGAGTGAAAAATTCATATTCTATAATCACGCAAATATTATAAAACTAAATTCACTGTGGGGTTCGGATTATCTTTTTTGTTTTTTCTTTTTGAGACAGTCTCGCTCTGTCGCCCAGGCTGGAGTGCAGTGGCACGATCTCGGCTCACTGCAACCTCTGTCTCCTGGGTTCAATCGATTTCTCCTGCCTCAGCCTCCCAAGTAGCTGGGGCTACAGGCATGTGCCACCATGCCCGGCTAATTTTTGTATTTTTAGTAGAGACGGGGTTTCGCCATGTTGGCCAGGCTGGTCTTGAACTCCTGACCTCAGGTGATCTGCCCGCCTCGGCCTCCCAAAGTGCTGGGATTACAGGCGTGAGCCACTGCGCCTAGCCAGGTTTGGATTTTCAAAAGCAACTTCACATTCAAGTGAAAAGTGTGAAAACTCACCTCCCAAAGGTGGGCCATGATCGGCGCATCTGCCCAGGAGTGTTCCGCGTTGAGGCCCATCTTCCCGTTTTTGAAGACAATAAACGTGAACGACTTGTCAAACCACCTACGTGAAACACACATGTGTGGAACTTAAGTGTTCAAAGAGGCAAAAATGAGGAGACATTGCACCTCTCTGCTTCATCCTGGATGGACTAATTCACTTTGCACCTGTCCCTCTAACAGTGAGCAGACGCTCAGTCTCTGTGGAGTGAGGGTGAAAGTACAAACGGGACACTGAATCACTCATTTCTTCCCTGTCCCAGACACAAAGATGAGCGCTTATATCCTGGGAGCCTGAAGTCAGGACCTGGTGTTTTCGCAAGGCAACTGGCGAGAGGTGGGAGGTTCTTCCTGTGGGCCCATGACCCCTTTTTCAGCCAATCCTTGGCCCCACCCTGCGGGGGGGCGGGGCTGGCCAACACTTTACAGATAAGGAAAAGAGGACTTGAGATAGCCACATGCCAACACCCTGGCCTAACCCTGTGCCCAGCCCTGTTTGCCACTCTCCCGTGCCTGAGTCCAGGGACCTGGCAGCCCTGCGTCTCACGAGCATCTCCAAACAAAGGTGGTCACGCACAGAGGAGGGAAGAATCTCAGATTTGCAGCTCAGGCTGTGTATGTGTGACAGTTTTGGCGGAGGGAAGAAAACTGAAGGTTGGCCAGGCGCGGTGGCTCACATTTGTAATCTCAGCACTTTGAGAGGCTGAGGTGGGTGGATCACTTGAGATCAGGAGTTCATAACCAGCCTGGCCAACGTGGTGAAATCCTGTCTCTACTAAAAATATAAAAATTAGCCAGGCGTGGCGGCGGGTGCGCCTGTAATCCCAGCTACTTGGGAGGCTAAGGAGGAGAATCGCTTGAACACGGGAGGCGGAGGTTGCAGTGAGCCGAGATCAAGCCACTGCACTCCAGCCTGGGTGACAGAGCAAGACTCCATTTCAAAAAAATAAAATAAAATAAAACTGAAGGTTATATTTTTATGCCACCTTCTTTCTTAGCATTATAGATACTTAGGGGTGAGTGTCAGGCACACAGGGTATTTCTTCCAGGCTCATGGGCAAACTCCCGTCTCTCAGAAGGTAAGGATGGTACCTGTCGTAACATCGGCCATGTAGCAGAGATTTGGCGTAGCTGTCCATCGACGTATCCGGGTCTTCACTTCTGTATCCTTCTTCAGTTTCATCTAACGTCACGAAGAACGCTGCTTTCTCCACGGCATCAAGAGACTGCTTATTTTTCCCACGTCCAAAATAGGCCTGGCGACACCTGGCCCAGGGAACTCTGCGGTGAAGATGAAATACGATTAAAGGCAGCCGGACCTGCAGCAATGGCGTGTGATGTTTGAAATGACACAATCAAACCTTTGCAGTTTTTCAGAATTTCTCGAAGGAAAACTCCATGTTGATGATGTTCCCCATGTGAGACTGTTTGCTGGAAGGACTCTCACCTTCTCCTGGTCTCCAGACCACAACACAGGGAACGGTGGGTAATTTTTGTTCAATAAATGCTGACTAAATGAACAGCCAGATTGCAGGCTGGCCCTGTGGGCAAAGCCGCCAGGAAGCAGCAGACCCAGATCACCGTGTTCCATGCTCCCTGACACGCCCTCCCTCCCCTCCACAGGAACCACCCTAGGTAAGTTCGGGCAGCCCAGGTCACAGTAAGTGCGTAAGAGTGCGTCCCTCATGCCAGGCTCTGCTCCAAACCTTTTCAGTGTACCAACTCACTGATCTTCTCAATGCTACTGTACCCATTTTTCAGATGAGAAAACTGAAGCACGGAAAGATTAGGTCACAGCTATTTTGAGGCGGAGTCGGAACCCAGGCCATCAGCCCCCAGGTGCATGCCACAGATGCCCATGTGACCCCTCCACAAGGAGGTCTCCGTGCCCGTCTTATTCGAATACACAGAACTGATGTGACGCCCACTTCCTTCTTGGAAGACCCACCAGCTGGGCTTCCTCGAGTGCTCCCGGGTCCCTCTCACTCCAGCTCCTCCAGGGCCCTCTGCCACTGCCCACCCTTCCAGATCGGGGCCATCTGGCTCTCTCCCCACCTTCTTCTCTCTACGAGTGCTTGGCTACGGCGGCCCGCAGGGCGAAGAAGCCTAGAAACACGCCAGGCCCCAGTGCACCCCGCTCGGGGAACAAAGGTGACGGTAGCCGGCATGTACGGAGCCCTTCCTGCAAAGGACTCCCGCGGGTAAGATGCTGATCTGGCCCTAGCCAGAGGGGGCATCGGGACCGAGGCGCCTACAGACCCACAGGGAGCCCAGGCCCCACGCGCCTGCTCAGGCTCCCCACGTCTCCTCCACTGGGGATTCCAGGCTCTCAGAGGAGCCCATCGGATGAGCGCATCTTCACCTGAGATGCATCTCCTGCCACCGCTCTTTCCAGCCTTGTCAACACCACAGCGGATACCAAACAACGCCGGCTTCCCCGTACACATCCTCCTCCGTCCCGCTCCTGCTCCCGGGCCTGGCCCTCTTTCAGGCCCTCACTACTTGGGCCACCAGAAAGCATCCCTGTGTCCAGGGCCCCTCCTCCCTGCCCAACCAGAAGAATCTCCCGCATTAACCTACTCATACACCCCCGGCCCCACCCCACCCTACACCACCTGAAGCGGCACCCAGTCGCAGAATCAAGCTCAAATATGGTTGGGTGCCTGGGCCCCTCCCCAGCTTGGCACCGTGGCCCAGCCGCCCAGCCCACTCCACGGCTCCTGCCTGCTCTGCTGCCCCGGGGCATGCGGCTCCACCCCCTGGACACCCACTGACCTCCTGGTCTGCTGCCGCCCTCTGCAAGACACAGCCCACCTGCGGCCGCTCCACGCAGCACAGAACCTCTCCTGATCTTTGCAGAAGGGGCCCCAACACCTGCCCCTCCCGCCTTACTCCCAGCGATAGCGTAGCAGTTGTCACACTGCTGGAACGCAGCAGCTCTCAGCTGGGGACAACAGTGTCCCCCCGATGCTGGGCAATGTCTGCGACACTTCTGGTTGTCACACAGGTTGCTGCTAGCAGCTGGTGGGCAGAGGCCGGGGCTGCTGCTCAGCATCCGATGCTGCACAGCGCAGTGCCCCCCACAAAGAGGTACCTGGCCCTGAGTGTGCACAGCGCTGAGGTGAGAAACCCTCGTATACACTACACACCACACCCTCGAGAAAACCAAGCTCGGGCTGATTCTCTTTCTTTTTTATGTTTTGAGACAGGGTTTCACTCTGTCACCCAGGGTGGAGTGCAGTGCCTCGATTATGGCTTACTGCAGCCTCGACTTCCTGGGCTCAAGCAATCCTTCCGCCTTAGCCTCCTGAGTAGCTGGGACTACAGGCACGCACCACCAAGCCTGGCTAATTTTTTGGTAGAGATGGGGTCTCACTCTGTTGCCCAGGCTGGTCTCAAACCCCTAGGCTCAAGTGACCCTCCTGCCTTGGTCTCCTAAAGCAATGGAATTATAGGTGTGAGCCACTGCGCCTGGCCTGATTCTTTTTCACTGAGGCAAGGAAATGTAACCCTAACACAGGGGCCTTGGTTTCAATTTGTTCTGTTTCCTAAATTAATAAATATGCCCGCAGCCCCGTAAGAAAGGCTAATCCTGGCCAGGCATATGGTTCATGCCTGTAATCCCAGAACCTTGGGAGGCCAAGGTGGGTGGATCACTTGAGGTCAGGAGTTTGAGACCAGCCTGGCCAACATGGTGAAACCCTGTTTCTCCTAGGCATGGTGGCGCACTCCCAGCTACTGGAGAGGTTGAGGCAGGAGAATTGCTTGAACCTGGGAGGCGGAGGTTGCTGTGAGCTGAGATAGTGCCATTGCACTCCAGCCTGGGCGACAGAGCGAGACTTCGTCTCAAAAAAAAAAAAAAAAAAAAAAAAAGAAAGCCTAATTCTAATCCTCACTTCTCCCTGTCCTGGACTCTGGAGTGTTTCCACACACATTTGCCTGACACACACACAGGGGTGGCCAGGGACCCCCCACCATGTCCCCACTGCTCTTGAGACCTGCCAAGCCGGGAGACCCCAGAGCAAAACAGAGCCGAGGTGGGGAGCCCCGTGCCAGTATTCCCACAGGCCCCGACAGGGATGGGCCCCGATGAGGAAGAGCACCTCCACCACCCCCCAAAACAGGACAAGGGACCCGGGCTGCGCACCTGTCTCCTGCGGTGAGGGCTGCCAGCCTGGCCTCCCCGGGCTGAGGCTCCGAGGTGTTGTCCAGGATCCTCTGCATCTGCTGCTCCATCTCCCGGGGCTTCAGCAACCGCCCGTCATGGTAGAGCCAGACCTTGAAGTAGCGTCCTCGATGGTACACGACGATGTGCTTGCTGTCTCTCATGTGCTGGATGGTGTCTGAGCCAGCCGCGGGTTGGAGACACAAAACCAAGAGTCCCAAGTTCAGCACGTGCTGAGACGGCCGTACCCAGACTCTGCAAAGGGCATGGGAGTTCCTGCTCTGTGTCCCTCCAGGCAGCCTCAGGAACCTATTCCTCAAGACGTTTTAAATGATTAAGGACAGCATGGAGTTAAAGCTCTGGATCGGAGAGGCCTGACTTCTGAGCTCAGCTTAGTCACTCATTAGATTATGACCTCAAACAAATTACCCGAGGTCAGGCGCAGTGGGAGGCTGGGAGTGGTGGCTCACGCCTGTAATCCCAGCACGTTGGGTGAGGTGAAAGGATCATTTGAGGTCAGGAGTTCGAGACCAGCCTGGCCAACATGGTGAAATCTCGCCTCTACTAAAAATACAAAAATTAGCCAGGTGTGGTGACATGCGCCTCTAGTCCCAGCTACTCGGGAGGCTGAGGCAGGAGAATCGCTTGAAACCAGGAGGTGGAGGTTGCAGTGAGCCGAGATCACACCACTGCACTCCAGCCTGGGTAACAGAGCGATACTCCATCTCAGGAAAAAAAAAAAAAAGCATGCTTAGCAAAATGGAATATTATCATTAAAAAAAAAAAAAAGAAATTACTCAACCCTCCCTAAGCCTCTCCTCAGTAAAATGGAAATCATATGTTCCCCATATGCACTGTGCAAGAATTAAGAGACGATATCCATAAAGCCCATGTAAATAGGCATTCGATCCGTGTAGTAACTTTTTATTAATTAATGACAATAGGGCAACTTAGAAAATATTCTGAGAAACATTCCGAGAATTGTTTCTGAGAGCTCGAGAAATGTTCTGAGAAAGGAAGTGGAAAATTACGAAACCAAGCCATTCCGTAAAAACTACTAAAACAGAGTAAGTTAAGCTCCTCAGTAAACTTAAACATCACAGAAATGTGATGAAGTACATTCACTCCACGAATATTTATCAAGTCCTCTTAAGCACTCTCAGTGGGGACGCACAGCGACAGCTGATCAAGGCAGATCGTCTAGTGAGGAAGACGTAATAAATGCATGATTAAAAATAGGACAAGCTACCAGGAGCAGTGGCTCACCCTGTATTCCCAGCACTTCAGGAGGCTGAGGAGGGAGGATTGCTTGAGCCCAGGAGTTTGGGATCAGCCTGGGCAACATGGCGAAACCCTATCTCTACAAAAAAATACAAAAATTAGCTGGGTGTGGTGGTGTGCGCCTGTAGTCCCAGTTATTCTGGAGCTGAGATGGGAGGATCACTTGAGCCTGGGGGTCAGAGGCTGCAGTGAACTGAAATTGCACCACTGCACTCCAGCCTGGGTGACAGAGCAAGACCCTATCTCAAACAAACAAAAACAAAATAGGACAAGTGTCACAAAAGGCTAGAAAGTGTAGGACTGGGACCAACCTAGCCTGGAGATGTGAGAAAGCCCTTCCACCCCCACTAAGGAAGTGATGTTTAAGAAGAACCCGGCCAGATGAAGAACAGAATTCATCAATATTATGCCCTATCTCATTTTTTTTTTGAGACGGAGTCTCGTTCTTATCGCCCAGGCTGGAGTGCAGTGGCGCGATCTCGGCTCACTGCAACCTCTGCCTCCTGGGTTCAAGCTTCTCCTGCCTCAGCTTCCTGAGTAGGTGGGATTACAGGCACCTGCCACCACGCCCGGCTAATTTTTGTACTTTTAGTAGAGACGGGGTTTCGCCATGTTGGCCAGGCTGGTCTTGAACTCCTGGCCTCAGGTGATCCACCCGCCTCGGCCTCCCAAAGTGCTGGGATTACAGGTATGAGCCACTGCGCCTGGCCTCCCCGCTCTCATTTTTAAAATCTTTACCAAACCAAGGATGGAGGAGACCTGCTTTGGTTTGCTGAAGGTTTCCTACCAGAAACTTGGACCAAACGGCATTTGGAGCCTTCGCTTTAAAGTCACAAACAAGACAAGAATGCACACCATGACTATGTATATTCCACATTACACTCAGGATGCTGGCTGGGCAATAAAATAAGAAACAAATAAAAGATAAAGGATTGAAAGGGAAATATCAAAGGTGTCATTTGCAGCTATGATTAGCATGTAGAAAATCCAAGAAAACCTATCAGCTGTTTAAGCCAATAAGAATACAGCTGGGTAGTGGCTGGATGCAGTGGCTCACGCCTGTAAACCCAGCACTTTGGGAGGCCGAGGCAGGCGGATCACGAGGTCAGGAGATCAAGACCATCCTAGCTAATATGGTGAAACCCCATCTCTACTAAAAATACAAAAAATTAGCCGGGCATGGTGGCATGTGCCTGTAGTCCCAGCTACTCAGGAGGCTGAGGCAGGAGAAGCTTGAACCCAGGAGGCGGAGGTTGCAGTGAGCCGAGATCATGCCACTGCACTCCAGCCTGGGCGACAGCAAGACTCTTGTCTCAAAAAAAAAAAAAAAAAAAAAAGAATACAGCTGGGTAGAAACACAGTTTATAAAAACCTTTCATGTTCCTATACCCCAGGGCACAGGCTGAACTGTGCCCCCCCATTCATATATTGAAGTCCTAACCCCAGCACCTCAGAATGTGACCTCATTTGGAGATGGGGTCTTTAAAGAGGTATAAACATAAAGCAAGGTCATTAGGGTGTGCCTGAATCCTATGTGACTGCGTCCTTTTAAGAAGAGGAGTTTAGGGTTGGGCGCGGTGGCTCACATCTGTAATCCCAGCACTTTGGGAGACCGAGGTGGGCAGATCGCCTGAGGTCTGGAGTTCGAGACCAGCCTGGCCAACATGGTGAAAACTTGTCTCTACTAAAAAATTACAAAAATTAGCCAGGTGTAGTGGCGGACACCTGTAGTCCCAGCTACTTGGGAGGCTGGAGCAGGAGAATCACTTGAACTCAGGAGGCAGAGGTTTCAGTGAGCCGAGATTGTGCACTGCACTCCAGCCTGGGTGACAGAATGAGACTCAGTCTCAAAAAAAAAGGGAGTTTAGGACACGCACAGAGGGACGACCATGTAAGGACACAGGGAGCAGATAATTATCCAAGGAGAGAGGCCTACAGAAGGAACCACCTCTGCCGACACCTTGATGTTGGAGTTCCAGCCTCCAGAATTGTGAGAAAATAGCTGTCTGTTGCTTAAGCCGTGTAGTCTGTGGTATTTGTTATGGTGGCCTGAGCAAACTTACATGCTGCATAACCAACAACTTGAAAATATTCTTGAAAAGGAACAAAACAATAAAGGTGCTTAGAAACAGCTCGAACAAATGATGTGCAAGACCTTTATGGAGAAAAGTATGACATTTTATTAAAATTGCCTAAAAAACAAAAAAGGGGCCAGGCGCAGTGGCTCATGCCTGTAATCCCAGCACTTTGGGAGGCCAAGGTGGGAGGATCACTTGAGGCCGGGAGTTTGAGATCAGCCTAGCCAACACGGCAAAACCCTGTCTCTACTAAAAATACAAAAATTAGCTGGGCATGGTGGCACATGCCTGTAATCCCATCTACTAGGGAGGCTGAGGCAGGAGAATTGCTTGAACCTGGGAGGTGGGGTTTGCAGTAAGCCAAGATTGCACCACTGCACTCCAGCCTCGGCAACAGAGTGAGACTCAGTTTCAAAAAAACAAAAACAAACAAACAAACAAAAATAAAAAATAAAAGCAGAATGTCTGGAATATATAAAGACTTTCTACAAATCAATAAGGAAAAGATATACACCCATTTTTAAAAAATATACAAAATATATGAACAATATTCTCAACAGAAGAAACCCAAGTGTCCAGTTAACATTTTAAAAGTTGCTAACCCTTTTGGCAAAAATGAAGGGAAAAGGGTATTTTATAGATTGCTGGGGACGCGAAAGTTGGTAAAATCACTTTGAGGGTAATTTGTCCATGCCAGTAAGACTGGAAATGTCCACCAGGGCAGCCGGCAAGCCAATTCTAGGTGCCTGCTCTACAGACGGTTTAACCAATGCACGCAGGGGAGAAACATACACAGAATTCACTGAGCGTCACTTAGAAAGGAAAACAGGAAAGAAAGAAAAGCGTTCACTTACTGGAATTGTTTTGATACTATAATGAAGTACACCATAAATGTCAATAATGATTGTACTGGAGTGGTGAGATTAGGGCTGTATCTTCTGCTAAAAGATTTTCTAAATTTTGGTAGTAATTCCATTATATAGCAATATATATTATTAAATAGAAAAATGACAGAACTTAAGACCCTTAAGATAAGTCTTTCCCTTTTTTTTATTTTGGGGAATTTGAATGGCCTAATTGGTGAGGATTGTGACTGATGGGATCCTCCGGTGGGGACATCTGAGAAAGGGGGTGGGGCTTTGCCCACTGATCACCAAGGAATGGTATTGCACACGGTCATATACATTTACATTTCTTTCTTTATTTTTTTGACAGGGTCTTGCTCTGTCGCCCAGGCTGGAGTGCAGTGGTGTGATCTCAGCTTACTGCAACCTCCTCCTCCCAGGTTCAAGTGATTCTCCTGCCTCAGCCTCCTGAGTAGCTGGGACTACAGACATCTGCTACCACGCCTGGCTAATTTTTGTGGGTTTTTTTTTTTTTGGTAAAGGTGGGGTTTCCCCATGTTGGCCAGGATGGTCTCGAACTCCTGACCTCAAGTGATCCACCCGCCTCAGCCTCCCAAAGTGCTGGAATTACAAGCGTGAGCCACTGCGCCCAGCTTCTGACATTTACATTTCTTTTTCTGTTTTTCTTTGTCTTTTTTTGAGACGGGGTCTCTGATATAGTTTGGCTCTGTGTCCCCACCCAAATTTCATCTCGAATTGTAATCCCCACACGTTGAGGGAGGGACCTATAATCCTCACGTGTCAAGGGAGCGGGTGTTTGGATCATGGGGGTGGCGGGTGATGATTGGATCATGGGGGTGGAGGGTGATTGGATCATGGGGGTGGCGGGTGATTGGATCATGGAGGTGGCAGGTGATTGGATCATGGGGGTGGCGGGTGATTGGATCATGGAGGTGGCAGGTGATGATTGGATCATGGGGGTGGAGGGTGATTGGGTCATGGAGGTGGCAGGTGATGACTGGGTCATGGGGGTGGAGGGTGATGATTGGGTCATGGGGGTGGAGGGTGATTGGATCGTGGGGGTGGAGGGTGATTGGATCATGAGGGCGGCTTCCCCCACGCTGTCCTCGTGAGTGAGTGAGTTCTCACGAGATCGGTGGTTTTATAAGTGTTTGGAAGTTCCTCCTTCACCCTTCTCTTTCCTTTCCATTTGTGAGGAAAGTGTCCGCTTCACCTTCCACCATGATTGTAAGTTTCTGAGGCCTCCCCAGCCATGCAGAACTGTGAATCAATTAAACCTCTTTCCTTTATAAATGACCTGGTCTCAGGTATTTCTCCACAGCAGTGTGGAGAGGGACTAATATAGTCTCTCTCTGTTGCCCAGGCTGGAGTGCAGTGGTGCCATCACGGCTCACTGAGGCCTCAACCTCCTGGGCTCAAGCGATCCTCCCGCCTCAGCCTCCCAAGTAGGTGGGACTACAGATGCACCACCATGCCCAGGTAATTTTTTTTGTATTTGTTGTAGAGATGAGGTTTCACCATCTTGTCCAGACTGGTCTCAGACTCCTAGACTCAGGCAATCCACCCATCGCGGCCTCCCAAAGTGCTGGGATTACAGGCATGAGCCACCACTCCCAGCCTTTGTATTTACATTTCTTTCATTCCCAGTGATGTTGAATGCTTTTCTATAACTCATTAAACATTCCTCCTTCCAGGGATGCCCATCATTTCCTTTCCAATTAGGATCTTCATGGTTTTCTGGCAGATTTATAAGAACTCTTTATATATTAACCCTGTTCTCTGTTGTGAGCACTTACCCTCAATTTTGTTATCTACCTTTTAAAACAGTTTGAAGTATTTTTGAAATATAGAAAACTAAAATCTTTACATTACAATATCTGGGTTTTTCCATTGTTATAATGAGTTGAGCTGTGTCTCCCCAAAAGATATGTCCATGTTCTAGCCCTGGTACCTGTGAGAACCTTATTTCTTAATCGGAAGTAGGATCTTTTTTTTCTTTTTTTGAGACAGGGTCTCATTCTGTCACTCAGGCTAAGTGCAGTGGTGTGATCACAGCTCAGTTCACTACAGTCTCCACCTCCCAGGCTCAAGTGATCCTCCCTCCTCAGCCTCCTGAGTAGCTGGGACCACAGGTACACGTCACTATGTCCAACTAATTTTTGTATTTTTTGTAGAGATGGGGTTTTGCCATGTTGCCCAGGCTGGTCTCAAACTCCTGGGCTCAGGTGATTTACCCACCTCAGCCAGGCATGAGCCACATCTGGCCTGGAAATAGGGTCTTTGCTGATATAGTTCAATATTAAGATAAGGTCATACTGGACTAGGGTGGACCCCAAATCCAATGACTGTTGTCCTTGTAAGAGAGACACACAAACACAGAGGTGACGGCCAAGGTGACATGGAGTCAGAGATCAGAGTGATGTGTCTACAAGCCAAGGAGCACCTGGACCCCCCAGAAGCTGGAAGAGGCATAAAGGCCTCCCCCAGAGCCTTCAAAAAGAGCATGGCCCTGCTGACACCTTGATCTCGGACTCTGGCTTCCAGAGCTGTGGCAGAAGAAACTTCTTTCATCTTAAGACGTCCAGTTTGTGGTCATTTATTCCAGCAGCCCCAGGAAACTGATTCAGGTATCATGCTCAGAATGGCTGTCCAGGTACACTAAGTAACTAGGTTTTATCCCAGCATTTCCCTTGTTTATTGACTTATTTTATTTTTATTTTATATACATATTTTTTTGAGATGGAGTCTCACTCTGTCACTCAAGCTGGAGTGCAGTGGCATGATCTTGGCTCACTGCAACCTCCACCTCCCAGGTTCAAGCAATCCTCCTACCTCTGCCTCCTGAGTAGCTGAGATTACAGGTATGCGCCACCACACGCAGCTAATTTTTGTATTTTTAGTAGAGATGGGGTTTCACCATGTTGGCCAGGCTGGTGTCGAACTCCTAACCTCAGGTGATCCACCTGCCTCGGCCTCCCAAAGTGATGAGATTACAGGAATGAGCCTTTGTGCCTGGCCTCCCTTGTTTATTTTTTTAAACACATAAATATTTACCTCCTGGAATCACTGTCAGTGTAGGCCGCATGTCTCAAACTTAAATGATCTTAAGGACGTCCCTATACCACGGTGCTGACTGAGAGCAGGTGACAGCCTCCCCAAGACACCCTGACCTGCTTCCCTTTGGGGACACTGCCTGCCCTGGTCAGTGAAGGGGCAACTGCCCCTCCAATCAGGGGGACACTGTGAGAGGATGGAGAGAACCAACTTCACTTTCCTCCACCTCGTTGCCTAACTGCCCCAGGACTGCTGTTGGCCAACACATCTGTTTTTCACGTGTTGAGCTGCAGGACAATGGACGACAGCGTGTGGCAGGAAGGCAGGAGGGGTTTAGCCAGAAACACTGTGAAATCCGTGAACACACATAGAGTGGGTTCTTTTTTGTTTTTTTGAGATGGAGTTTCGCTCTTGTTGCCCAGGCTGGAGTGCAGTGGCACAATCTCAGTTCACTGCAAGCTCCACCGCCCATGTTCAAGTGATTCTCCTGCCTCAGCCTCCCAAGTAGCTGGGATTACGGGCGCCCACCACCATACCTGGCTAATTTCATATTTTTAGTAGAGATGGGGTTTTGTAGACCAGTAGTAGGCTGGTCTTGAACTCCTGACCTTAGGTGATCCGCCCACCTCGGCCTCCCAAAATGCTGGGATTACATGCGTAAGCCACAGCGCCTGGCCAGAATGGGTTTTTAGAGAACCTCTGAAGGCAGGATCAGAGGAAAGGGGAGAATCTGCTTAGGAAAGCCCACTCAGAGGCCAGCTTTTGTGCAAGGATACAGCAAAGCCTCCCCAACGACCACCACAGTGCACACTACTGACTAGGGCTTAGTCTGGAATATTGACTAGGGCTTGGTCTGGAATACTGACTAGGGCTTGGTCTGGAATACTGACTAGGGCTTGGTCTGGAATACTGACTAGGGCTTGGTCTGGAATATTGACTAGGGCTTGGTCTGGAAGGACTGGGCTGCAACAAGACACTCAAAACTGCGGGTCAGGCCGGGCGCGGTGGCTCACACCTGTAATCCCAGCATTTTGGAAGGCCGAGGCGGGCGGATCACCTGAGGTCAGGAGATTGAGACCATCCTGGCTAACACGGTGAAACCGGTCTCTACTAAAAATGTAAAAAATTAGCCGGGCGTGGTGGCAGGCGCCTGTAGTCTCAGCTACTCGGGAGGCTGAGGCAGGAGAATGGCATGAACCCGGGAGGCAGAGGTTGCAGTGAGCTGAGATCGCGCCACTGCACCCCAACCTGGGCGACAGAGCAAGACTCCGTCTCAAAACAAAACAAAACAAATCTGCGGGTCAGCTCTGGCCCTTTCCAGCCAGCTTCCCAAGCAGCCCCGAGGCCCGCCCATCATACAGGCCTGCCATGGTGGTCTTGGGCTGTAGCTCATCAAGTGTCTCTGGGTAGTTCCCCATCCACAGGCACCTGGGGAAATGGATGCCATGGACAGCACAGCCTGGGCCCGGGCCTGGCCTGGATGTTCCCCACGGTGCCTGTTCTCCCTCCCTGTCATTCTCAAGGACGTCCCGGTTTGGACGGTGGCTTATGTGGCCACCCTGCCCAGGTCAGGCAGCTGATAAAGGAGTGGCTGGAACACAAATCCACCTTTCTGAGCACTACCCAGTGTGCGTTCCATCACAAATCCTGCCTGTGAGCCGGAGCAAAACGCCCCTGAGAAATCCATACTCAGGAAAAAACACTCAGCTGTGCGTGACTCACGCCTGTAATCCCAGCACTTCGGGAGGCCGAAGCGGGCGGATCACTTAAGTCCAGGAGTTTGAGATCAGCCTGGGCAACACGGCAAAACCTCATCTCTATAAAAAAATGCAAAAATTAGCCAGGCATGATGCATGTGCCTGTGGTCTCAGCTACTGGGGAGGCTAAGATGGGAGGATTCCTTGAGCTCAGGAGGTGGAGGCTGAAGTGAGCTGTGATCATGTCACTGCACTCCAGCCTGGGTGGCAGAGAGAAACCTCATCTCAAAATAAATAAATAAATCAAACACTCTATAAGACAGTCGACAGTCTTCAACCAAAGAGTAATTAAAATCTGGAAATGAGTCAACGACAGTGTCCAGGCCTAAGAAAGACAAAGGAAATTCAGCAGAAGGAAAGTTCACCAGCCTACAATCTCAGGAAGGGTCAGCAAAAATCAATTTGGCCCCTTTGACACTTCCTAATTCTGAGCACAGGGATGGAAAGTGCCGATTCCCCAGGGAGTCCCGAAGAAGCTTCACTCACCTGTCTCCTCTCCTGGGATCCGGGAAGTATTAAACATCCGCTCCCACTGAGCGGAGCAGAGTGGAATTGTGGATCCCAAAAGACGAATCTGTAACAAAAATATATTTCAAACCAACAATGAAAATCCCACAGAAGAAAAGCAGCAAGTTGGCCGGGTGTGGTGGCTCATGCCTGTAATCCCAGCACTTTGGGAGGCCGAGGCGGGCGGATCACGAGGTCAGGAGATCGAGACCATCCTGGCTAACACAGTGAAACCCCGTCTCTACTAAAAATACAAAAAAATTAGCTGGGCGTGGTGTCAGGTGACTGTAGTCCCAGTTACTTGGGAGGTTGAGGCAGGAGAATGGCGTGAACCCGGGAGGCGGAGCCTGCAGTGAGCCGAGATCGCGCCACTGCACTCCAGCCTGGGCAACAGAGCAAGACTCTGTCTCAAAAAAAAAAAGAAAAGAAAAGAAAAGCAGCAAGCAGCAAGTTAAGACCACATGGAAATGCTGAATGTGTTTTCTGTGCAAATTGCTTCGTTTGACTTCCTCTTTTCCAATGGTTCCCTGGAATGACTCGTTGGGGGGACTCATTAAACCATGCCAGGGTGCAACTTCCTGCACAGTTAAATCCTAAATAACACATTCTAATTGATTATTGATAACTGACACTTAAAACCAAAGAAATATTCCGGGAAGAAAAGGCTTGTTTCTTATGAGCAACTCACCAGCTAGTATTAGTTCAAAAACATCAAGGGCTTCTCCGAAGGGCAGATTACAGAACTAAAGTACAACAGATGTATATTCATTTAGGAGACACAAGGAGAATTAAATCTCAAAATAATTAGGCTGGGTGACAGAAACTAGAATTTAGAAAAAAAGAGTGCATACTGTATGATTCCACTTACATAAAGCTTTAAAAATTGCAAACTAATCTAGAGTGACAGATAGTAGACTGGGGGGTCCAGGACCAGATGGGAGGGAGAGATGACAAAGGGCAGAGGGGTTTTTGGGTTGACTGATGTATTCACCATCCTGACTGCAGTGATGATGGTTTCTCAGATGCATCAATATACACACATCAGAAGTTATCAAACTCTACACTTTATTTTTTATTTATTTATTTTTTTTGAGATGGAGTTTCACTCTTATAACCCAGGCTGGAGTGCAGTGGCATAATCTCGGCTCGCTGCAACCTCTGCCTCCCGGGTTCAAGCGGTTCTCCTGCATCAGCCTCCTGAGTAGCTGGGATTACAGGCGCGTGCCACCACGCCCAGCTAATTTTTGTATTTTTAGTAGAGACGGGGTTTCACTATGTTGGCCAGGCTGGTCTTGAACTGCTAACCTCAGATGATCTGCCTGCTTTGGCCTCCCAAAGTGCCAAGATTACAGGCGTGAGACACTGGGCCCGGCCACAAACTGTATATTTTAAACATGTGCAATATGTCAATTATATCTCTGTAAAGCTGTTTGAAAATAATTTTTTAAAGCAATTTGTTTGCCTACTGGTTTGATTTCCTCCCGGTCCAGTTTCCGCCTGTAAAGCAGGATGGCATGGATGGCGTTGCCAGCTCTTGCTGCCTGAATGTGAGTTGGAAGGATATACAGCAGATCCTGAAAAGCGAAAAAGGTGACATGGAGAGAATTTGCATAGGGAAAGATAAGCAAATTTAAATACATCACAGCACATCCTGCACGCTGTCACAATATTTCTAGAGATGCATCAATATACACACATATTCGGTTACATCTGTGATGCTACAAAATAAATGGTAATTTGATTTTCTACACTTTGTCTTTGACTTTGTAAATGTTTTATGAGAACATAAGTCCTCTAAAACTCTTGGGCTATTAAAGATAACTATTTGTACCAAATACCCTCATATAACACAGAGAAAGGAAAGCAAAAATTAGTCGGGGAGCAATTAGACAATCATGAAGTTTTCTGGAAGAGACACAATGAAAGGTTGAAATAATTGTTTATATAGAGCTGTGTGTGCAGCTTTCTAAATTTTGAGACCCTGTTCTAAATGTCTACATTTTCCACAATTGGAAGAAAAGGCCAAGGAACACAGGTCTAACCTACATTTTGGAAGAGTCTATGTCCACACCATGTCCGCATTGATGCAGAAAGTGCCTCTGTTTGTGGGAAATAAACACAGGTCTCCTGGCGGAAAGGGCATCAGATAAATAGCTCATTTCCAAATAGAGCAGGAAAAGAAGTTCTACGGACTACACTGACGGTTTTTCTTTCAGTCTGAGATTATTTCAGATGGGAAAAAAAAAGTTAAGAGAAAAAGAAAGGACAATTTTGAAACGAAGAAAAACAGAAAGAAAAAGCAAATGATAGGCCGGGTGCTCATGCCTGTAATCCAGCACTTTGGGAGACCAAAGCGCATGGATCACCTGAAGTCAGGAGTTTGAGACTAGCCTGGCCAACATGGCGAAACCCCGTTTCTACTAAAAATACAAAAATTAGCTGGGCGTTGTGGCAGGTGCCTGTAATCCCAGCTACTCGGGAGGCTGAGGCAGGAGAATCGCTGGAACCCGGGAGGCGGAGGCTGCAGTGAGATGAATTGCACCAGTGCACTCCAGCCTCCGCGACAGAGCGAGACTCTATCTCAAAAAAAAAAGAAAAAGTAAATGATTAAAAAATAAACGAGGGAAAAAAATAAAAGGAAGTGAAGGAATGGAAGGAAAAGGAAAGAGAAGAGTTACATTTGCCAGTTATTAAAGCAGTGGTCGAGAACCCAAATCGAGGGGCCTTCTAACCATCCATGCTTTGAAAGACAAAGCCCAGGAAACCAGAAACTACCGTCGATGCACACCCCTCTGGCGTCTCAGAAAACAGTAGGGTGAAGTGCAGCGCGCTGGTGGCAGGATCTTGGCCAACCCACTGTCCCTGAGCTCTAGGGGTTCTGCAGGGATCTTAAGGCTGCTGTGGCACTAAGTTCCAGTGCTAAGCCATAAAAACAGCAGGACAGGCTGGGCACGGTGGCTCACACTTGTAATCTCAGCACTTAGGGAGGCTGAGGCAAGTGGATCACCTGAGGTCAGGAGTTCGAGACCAGCCTGGATAACATGGTGAAACCCTGTCTCTACTAAAAATACAAAAATTAGCCAGACGTGGTGGTGGGCACCTGTAATCCCAGCTACTTTGGAGGCTGAGGCAGGAGAATCACTTGAACCCGGGAGGCAGAGGCTGCAGTGAGCCAAGATTGTGCCATTGCACTCCAGCCTGGGGGACAAGAGCAAAGTTCCATCTCAAAACAAAACAAAACAAAACAAAAAAACAGCAGGACAGGTACAGCACAGTGGGGAATTCCTGTTTGCCAGAAACTTATTTTTGCAACCCAAATCCCCCTGCCATAGCAGAGCACCCTGGGCTACTAGGCTAATACTGAAGGGTACTCACAGGGTCCTCCGGCCTGGAAGCAGGACAGAGAGGAGCATGAGCCAATCCCCAGAGCTTTCCCAGGCCGTCCACAGGCCTGTGAAGACACCACCTCTGTGGACAGACCCGCCGCCCCACCGTCCTCGTCAGACAGCAGCCCGGGCGGGGGGACTCACCATGGCATAGTAGTTGCTGTTCACCATGAGCGGCCCTCGTCCTCGGAGGTAGATGTACTCCTCCCACCAGTCGCTCACCTAGTAGGCGCAAACACCAGACAAACCCGCAGACTCAGCAGGGGCCATGCAGGCTCCCTGGCAGCAGCCCAGAGCCGCGGGGAAGGGCAGGCAGTGCTTTTGGCAGACATTTCGGCGTCTAACGGGGGCCATTCCAGAACAGGGAATGCAGTCCTAACTAGACAGAATGCAACACCGTGGGAAATGAAAAATGTTCTTTTTAAGTTGAGACAGGCAGAAAGAAGGTACATCACCTTCATTTTGTAGATGGTTCAAAAGGGACAAAAAAAGCCAAAACGGGAGGACTGCTTGAGACCAGGAGTTCGAGACCAGGCTAGGCAACATAGCAAGGCTCTAGATCAACATTCAAAATAAAAATAATAAATAAAATAAAAATTTAAAAATGTTTAAAGGATCAAATGGAAAGGAAATCATAAACGTTTGACTGCTAACATGTTTTAAAAACCAGTACTATGGGCTAAGCATGGTGGCTCACACCTGTAATCTCAGTACTTTGGGAGGCTGAGACAGGAAGATTGCTTGATGCCAGGAGTTTGAAGCCAGCCTGGGCAACATAGCAAGGTTCCATCTCTCCAAAAAAAAATTTAAGAAATTAGCCAGGTGTGGTGGCTCACGCCTGTAGTCTCAGCTACCTGGGAGGCTAAGGCAGGAGGGTCACTTGAGCCCAGGGGTTTGAGGCAACAGTGAGCTATGATCGTGCCACTGCATTCCCGCCCGGGCAACAGAGCAAGACCCTTTCTCAAATAAAAGAAAACAGAAACAAAGGCCAGGTGCGGTGGCTCACGCCTGTCATCCCAGCACTTTGGGAGACTGAGGCAGGCTGATCACTTGAGGTTAGGAGTTCCGGACCTGCCTGGCCAGCATGATGAAACCC
Organism: Pongo pygmaeus; assembly: GCF_028885625.2. Classification (NCBI taxonomy): domain Eukaryota; kingdom Metazoa; phylum Chordata; class Mammalia; order Primates; family Hominidae; genus Pongo; species Pongo pygmaeus. The sequence continues at coordinate 6,119,514 of NC_072382.2, read as the reverse complement.
CATCTCTACTAAAAATACAAAAATTAGCCAGGAGTAGTGGCGGGCGCCTGTAGTCCCAGCTACTCAGGAGGCTGAGGCAGGAGAATTGCTTGAACCTGGGAGGCGGAGCTTGCAGTGAGCCGAGCTTGCTCCACTGCACTCCAGCCTGGGTGACGAGTGAGACTTTGTCTCAGAAACAAAAGAAAAGAAAAGAAAACAACAACGAAAAAACCAGTGTTATGCAAAACTGCTCCACAGACTGCTTGTCTTCCTGCTTCCCAGGTCTCCCTGAAGAAGCCACCATCCCAGTCCGTGGCACTAACCTGGCATTCCGCAGGGTGTTGTCTCTATTCCCTGGCACATGTGTCCTAAGGCCACCCAGAGGCAGTGCCCCCCAACCACCTCACAGCTGCTGTCCCTTCACAGCCTGCTGGACCCAGGGATCGCTTCCTTTTCAGCTTTGTGCTGAAACACACGTACCTACAGAACAGTGCCCACGCAAGGGTCTCATGTGTGGAGAGCTGTGCAGAGAGCTAATGTTTACCAGTCCAGCACACCCGTGTAGCCAGCGAACATGCCCGGCCCCCTGGGGCTCGAGAGACCCCTCCAGGCACTGCCCATCCACCCACGATGCAACTTCTAGCACCACCTGCTGGTTCTGTCAGGGTCACTTTGGACACCTTCTCTTCCGTGTTAGTTGTTCCTCAAAGCTAGATTCCCTCCCTTGCTTTGTCTGCTGGAGGCCTGCTCTTGCCCTCCCAGCACGTGGAAGCCCAGCCAGCTCCCCGCACACAGGGTGCCAGCTAAGACGCTTCATTGGAGGAGATGCTCCTGGGACCACCGGGCCACACTCAACCCCAGGGAGGGGCATTCAGCACCGCCCTATCCCACACCATCCCTGCATCCACCAGCGAGCTCGGGAAGGATGCCCTTGGAATCAAGATAAACCAAAGAGGAGGATGGGAGCAGGTCTCTGGGGCAGCATGGCACTGCTGCAGGAGAAACAGCTCACAGGAGGACTCTCTGGGGAAGAGGGAATCAAAACTGTCGTTTCAGCCCTGTTATCCCTGCCCCTCAAAATTAGCGTCTTCATATAGAAAAATTTCATCAAGAAAAACTGTGTATACAGACTTACGTAATTTGTAGCCCACCAGGATTTTAACTTCAAATACCACTGTAATCTTGGTCCAAGACCGACAGCAAAATCTTGAGCAAGTGCCGTCATCCGTTTGAAGTCTTCTTCCTTCATAAGAGGCCTCACCGACTCTAGATACTGGGATTATCGGGAAAAAAAAATCACCCAAGTTAAAACATATTAATCAAAGCCTATGTTTGCCTCACTTGTGCCTTAGGAAAAGTTCTAACACATTGAAAAGGTTTTAGGCTGGGCATGGTGGCTCATGCTTGTAATCCCAGTACTTTGGGAGGTCAAGGCCAGTGGATCGCTTGAGCTCAGGAGTTCAAGACCAGCCTAGGCAACATGATGAAACCCCATCTCTACAAAAAAAAAACAAGACAAAAATTAGCTGGGCATGGTGGTGCATGTTTGTGGTCCCAGCTACCTGGGGGGCTGAGGTGGGAGGATCGCTTGAGCCCAGAAGGTTGAGGCTGCAGTGAGCCATGATCACGCCACTGCACCCCAGCCTGGGCAACAGTGAGCCCTATCTCAAAAAAAAAAAAAGAAAAACTTTAGACTCTTCCCCCAAGTTGGTCTTGGCAGTCCTTAGACAGGTAAACTCCCTTCAATGCTAAATGGTGTCATAGGGTATAATGATAATTTAACAATTAAACTTTTTCTTCCTTTATTAGCTTTAAAAGTGTCCCAAATCCTACATCACCAGAAAATCACCATTAAATTTTTAGAATTTAAAATAAATTCTAGATATGACAAGAAAAGTTAACAAGGAAATTTCAAGAATGTCTCTTATCTATTATTTGGCCCTTAATAAAAGATCTGTTCTGACCTAAGTAAGCTTTGATGACTTGTGATGGTGACCATGAGATGCTGCAGAGTCATGCTGAGAGCTGGGTGCTGGGGCTGGGCAGGTGCTCAGGCAGCAGGATGGGAACGAGCGGCTGGAATAGGTCACGGAACCAGGCCAAGGCCAGTGCCCCAGGTTCAGGGTTTCCAGCCCCCACCCCGCCTCGTCCTTTTACATGTGCTACTTTGGTTGAACAAATGCTCAGAGGTGGAAACACAGAGAGCAATTGTTTAAAAAGATACTCAAAAGCTTCTGCTACACACCTAAGCAAGCTCTTACAGAAAGTAACACTGGTCAGGTGTGGTAGCTCACACCTGTAATCCCAGCACTTTGAGAGGCTGAGGTATGAAGAGTGCTTGAGCCCAAGCAATCTTGACCAGTTCAAGACCAGCCTGGGCAACAGAGTGAGACCCCCCGTCTCTGCAAAAAAAAAATACAAAAATTAGCTGGGCGCGGTGGCACGTGTCTGTGATCCCAGCTACTTGGAAGGTTGAGGTGTGAGGATCACTTGGGCCCAGGAGTTCAAAGCTGCAGTGAGCCATGATCACACCACTGCATTCCAGCCTGGATGAGATGCTGTCTCCCCCAGCAACAAAAAGTAAAACTGTTGCTAACCCCATAATTTATCATGAAATATTTTAATCCGACAAGTTGTTTGTCTGCTGTAAAAAACAAAGCTTGGTGCAACAGTAATCTCTCTATAGTCCCTCCCTGTACATTGAAAAGTAAGACCCCACTCCCTTAAAAGGGCCACCTGTGGCTGGGCACGCTGGCTCATGCCTGTAACCCCAGCACTTTGGGCGGCTGAATCAGGAAGATTGCTTGAGCCCAGGAGTTCAAGACCAGCCTGGGCAACATGGCAAGACCCCGTCTCTACAAAAAAGTATTTGCAGGCATAGTGGTGCACACCTGTGGCCCCAACTACTTGGGAGGCTAAGGCAGGAGGATCACTCGGGCCCAGGAATTCAAGGTTGCAGTGAGCTAAGACGGTGCCACTGCATTCCAGCCTGGGCAAGAGAGTGAGACTCTGTCTCCAAAAAAAAGGGGGAGGGGGCAGGTGTCAAGCATCTTGAGGCTTATTCAAAGTAAAATGCCCATGAATGAGACAGAAAATCATGCCCTGAATGAGCTGAAGTGGAACCCTGAGCTACGCAACACAGACAGAGGTCACTGAAGGTCAAGCATCTCACGCTCACCCCATCCTGCCAGTGGAACAGGGGCTGTCAACAGCCCTGATTTGCAAGTGTGGGCACAGAAGAGGAGAGATGGGGTGGGCCAGATATGGTGGCTTGTGCCTGTAATCCCAGTACTTTGGGAGGCCGAGGTGGGCAGATCACTTGAGGTCAGGAGTTCGAGACCAGCCTGGCCAACATAGTAAAATCCTGTCTCTACTAAAAATACAAAAATTAGCCGGGCATGGTGGCACACACCTGTAATCCCAGCTACTCGGGAGGCTGAGGCAAGAGAATTGTTTGAACCTGGAAGATGGAGGCTGCAGTGAGCTGAGATCATGCCACTGCACCCTAGCCTGGGCGACAGAGCAAGACTCCGTCTAAAAAAAAAAAAAAAAAAAAAAAAAAGGAGAGATGGGAAGAAACTTACCAAGGCCAACAGGACTCAATAACCAAGGCTGGATTCAAACCCTCAGGGATTCAATAACCAAGCCTGGATTCAAACCTTTAGCCCGAGAAGTTTCTGCTTATTATAGTTTTAAAAATGGGGTCCCAGGATGTGGAAAAACTAAAGCACCCATGCACTGCTGGTTAGAATGCAAAATGGTGCAGCTGCGTGAGAGTCTCGTTGTTCCTCAACGAGCTACCACGGAATTCCCATGAGCCAGCAATTCCACTCCTGGATACATCCCCAACAGCGGATGAACAGGTCAATAAACTGTGGTCCTTCCATACGATGGAATATTATTCAGCCGCAAAAAGGGATAAAGTTCATCCATGCTACAACATGGGTGAACCCTAATGACATGCTAGTCACACAAGGCCACGTGATTCCATTTATGTGAAATGTCCAGAAGAGGCAAATCCATAGAGACAGACAGGAGATTAGTGGTTCTGAGGCGCTGGGAGAGGGAGGTAGAAGGATCGGGAGTGACTGCTTAGTGGCCATGAGCTTTTGGGTGATGAAAGGTCCTGGAACGAGACAGCAGTGAGGGCTGCGTGACATTACAAATGTACTTAGTGCCCCTGAACTGTACACTTGAAAATGGTTAACAGTACAATTCATGTTGTGTACATTTTACCATAATTTTTCTAAAAAGAAAGAAATGGAGCTGCTCCCTCTCCTTTTGTTCAATTAAAGAAAAAAAAAGACCAAAGCAGGTAGATCACTTGAGCTCAGGGGTTCAACACCAGCCTGGACAAGATAGTGAAACTCTGTCTCTGGGAAAAAAAAAAAAAAAATAGGGCCAGGCATGGTGGCTCACGCCTGTAATCCCAGCACTTTGGGAGGCCGAGGCGGGCAGATCACGAGGTCAGGCGATGGAGACCATCCTAGCTAACACAGTGAAATCCCGTCTCTACTAAAAATACAAAAAAAAATATTAGCTGGGCATGGTGGCGGGGGCCTGTAGTCCTAGCTACTCGGGAGGCTGAGGCAGGAGAATGGTGAGAACCCAGGAGGTGGAGCTTGCAGTGAGCCGAGATCGCGCCACTGCACTCCAGCCTGGGTGACAGAGCGAGATTCCTTCTCAAAAAAAAAAAAAAAAAAAAAAATATTGCCATATGTAGTGGCATGCACCTGTAGTACCAGCTACTCAGGAGGCTGAAGTGGGAGGATCATTTGAGCCCAGGAAGTCGAGGCTGCGGTGAGCCAAGATTGCGCCACGGCACTCTAGCCTGGGCAACAGAGTGAGACCCTGTCTCAGAAAAAAAAAAAAAAAAGAAAATGAAAAAGAAATGAGTAGTTTTGAGGATGAAATGATAGGCTTTCTAGGTAGGGCCTGGCTTTGAAGTGGGGCTGGTGTGTCAAGAAGCACCCTGTCCTCAGACCGGCTAGAAGCTGACTATCACCCCACCCTCAGCTGGTGACCCTCGCCAATCAGATCAAAAACATTTGCCACCCAGCAACAGATGAACGGATAAATAAAATATGGTCTAGCCATGCAATGGAATACTATTCAGCCATAAGAAGGAAGGAAATTCTGACACAGGCTGCTATGTGGATGAACTTTGAAGACATTACGCTGAGTGAAAGAAACCAGTCACAAAAGGACAAATATGATATGATGCCACTTATATGAGGTCCCTCAGATTGGCAAATCCAGAGGCAGAAAGTAGAAGAGAAGTTACTAGGTGGGGGGAGAGAAGAATGGGGAGTGACTGCAATCATTTAATACAATGTTGTATTTAGCAATTATCTAAAATAGCAAAAACTGGCCTGGCACAGTGGCTCATGCCTATAATCCCAGAACTTTGGGAGGCCGAGGCAGGTGGATCATTTGAGGTCAGGAGTTCAAGACCAGCCTGGCCAACATGGTGAAACCCCGTCTCTACTAAAAATACAAAAATTAGCCAGGCACAGTGGCGGGTGCCTGTAATCCCAGCTACTCGGGAGGCTGAGGCAGGAGAACTACTTGAACCCGGGATGTGGCGGTTGCAGGGAGCTGAGATTGCACCACTGCACTCCAGCCTGGGTGACAGAGGGAGAGTCCATCACAAAAAATAAAATAAAATAAAATAAAATAAAATAAAATAAAGCTTTAAAAAATGTACCAAGCAGTTCCTCTATGAAACCTGACACTTTAAAAAAACACCTAAGATGCAGCAGTGATGCATTGGGGGGAAAAAAAAAAAGAGTTCCTATGAGAACCCTACCAGGCACACCACTGAAGGCTACCTGAGCCAAATGACAGTGACCTAGTTCATCATAATTAAGACCTAAGCCTTAATCCACAGATGGCTGACATTTCAGTGTGAGGCCTAAGCCACACCTACCCTGTTCACAGTGTCTTTGACAGCCGGGACCGGCAGGCGAGGCAGCGATGTCTGGAAGCTGTACAACATGGGTTTTCGGCCTGAAAAGATCTTGACCATACCCTGAAGAGAGAGAATTATATTTTCAGTCTACTGCCATACCACCCTGAAGGCACCTGTTCTCTTCTGATCTCGGAAGCTAAGCAGGGTCGGGCCTGGTTAGTACTTGGATGGGAGAACTACAGTTTCAAAGACAAGGCTACGCTAAAGATCCGAAGCCACTTTTCCTGCGCGCACAATGTGCCAACCACTTACTGATTTCCTGTGTCGATTTATTCTTCATCTTGTCCATCCTCTCCCCGCCCCATACTTACAGGTTCTAGCAAATAAATATATGACCCCACCCTCCATGCCAATAAAAACCTGGGCAACATGGCAAAACCCCATCACTACAAAAAATTAGCCAGGCATGGTGGCATGTGCCTGTTGTCCCAGCTACTTGGGAGGCTGAGGTGAAAGAATTGATTGAGCCTGGGAGGGTGATGCTGCAGTGAGCCGTGATCACACCACTGCACTCCAGCCTGGGTGACATAGTGAGACCCTAAGTCAAAAAGCAAAACTAAAACAAACAAACCAAAAAACCAGGTGGAATCAAAGCCAAGCCTGACAGAGGCCGTGAGATGTCGCTGCCAGCGACAGGCGAGGACCCTGACCGTGCTTCTGCACCTAGTGTGAGTCTCACCCCACCTCCTTCTGCAAGGCTCTTAGTTTCAGGATGGGCTCCAGGCTCTAGGAACAGTAAGGAGGATCAACGTGCCTGGCCCTGAGCCAAGCCGAGGGGAAGCAGTGTCTTTCCTTCAGTCATTGCCAAGCCTCCCAGAGGGCACATCTGTGGCCCTTGGTTTTAGGCTAGATGATCAAGCCTGCATAATAACCAGTCACCTCAATGCCAACCAAAACAAAGACAGTCCTCGGGCCTAGGCAGGGAGTCCTGGTACTGCAGGGTGTTGGGACTCCGCTGAACCTCAGCTGCGAACCCACCATAGGGAGTGCCCTTTAGCCTGCTTTGCCAAGCGTGGGAGCCACCCCTGAGTCTCTTCTAGGTGTTAAATTCTGCTTCTCTAGAAATCAGAAATTTTATATCCAAATGGTAGAAAATTGATTTGAGAGAAAAAATTGGTTTGGCTGGGTGCAGTGGCTCATGCCTGTTAATCCCAGCACTTTGGGAGGCCGAGGAGGGGGGATCATTTGAGCCCAGGAGCTCGAGACCACCTGGCCAGCATGGTGAAACCCTGTCTATTAAAAATGCAAAAAATTAGCTGGGCGTGGTGGTGTGTGCCTGTGGTCCCAGCTACTGTGGAGGCTGAAGTGAGAGAATCACTTGAGCCCGGGAGGCGGAGGTTGTAATGAGCCGAGATTGCACCACTGCACTCCAGCCTGGGTGACAGAGCAAGATGCTGTCTCAAAAAAAAAAAAAAAAAAATTGTTTGACAAAGAGCGGAGTCCCAGTGTGTGGTGGGCACTGCAGTGACTCCCATGCTTCTCTCACAGGCAGGCTTCCCCAGAGGTTGGGACAGCAGCCCAGTCCAGGCAGGCACCACTGTGGGGGCCACCCTGAGGCGACCGAGCAGAAGGGCCCCGGGGCCAAGGTCGGGGCAGACAAGAAACCAAAGCAGACCCATGGCTTCGTATACACTGGCTGACCCACAGAGCAGCCCCATTCAAGAAAAATTCTGCAGAAAATGTTCTCACGATTACCTGGTCCATTGGAACCATTTAGGCCACTTGGCAAGACAGGGGTGAATAAAGCAGATGTTTCTTTACACATATCTGGCCCCAGAGATCCCGGTTGGGCTTGAGGTGCCAAGCAAAGCCCAAGGCCCAGGGCCATGACTACAACGGGCAGATAGTACATGGGGCACACGCCCGCCTGCAGGCGGTCACAGGGGCCCCAGCCCCCCAGACGGAGGCCTCGAAAGTCCAGAGATGATGCTCATCTTGGAGGGTTGATTTTCAGAAAAACTAAGCCCATAAATTTTTTTTTTTTTTTTTGAGACAGGGTCTGGCTCTGTCCCCTAAGCTGGAGTGCAGTGACGCAACCACAGCTCACTGCAGCCTTGACTTCCTGGGCTCAAGCGTTCCTCCCACCTCAGCCTCTCGAGTAGCTAGGATTACAGGCATGCACCACCACGCCTGACTAATTTGCCTGGCTAATTTGCCTGGCTAATTTTTGTGTTTTTAGTAGAGACAGGGTTTTGCCATGTTCCCCAGGCTGGTCTCAAACTCCTGAGCTCAGGTGGTTCACCGGGCTTGGCCTCCAAAAGTGCTGGGATTACAGCCATGAGCAGCCGTGCCCAGCCCCCATAAAAACATTTAAATTGAGGCTGGGTGTGATGGCTCATGCCTGTAATCCCAACACTTTGGGAGGTCAAGGTGGGCCGATCACTTGAGCTCAAAAGTTTGAGACCAGCCTGACCAACAAAACCCCATGTCTATTAAAAATACAAAAATTAGCCAGCCATGGTGGTGTGCGCCTATGGTTCCAGCTACTCAGGAGGCTCAGGTGAGAAAATCACCTGAGCCTAGGAAGTCGAGGCTGCAGTGACCCCTGATGGTGCCACTGTACTCCAGCCTGGGCAATAGAGCAAGACCCTGTCTCAAAAAGAAAAAAAAAAAAAAAAGCTGGGTACAGTGGTTCACACCTGTAATCCCAGCACATTGAGAGGCCAAGGCAGGATCACCTGATGTCAGGAGTTCAAGACCAGCCTGACCAACATGGTAAAACCCCGTCTCTACTAAAAATACAAAATTAGCCAGGCATGGTGGTGCATGCCTGTAATCCCAGCAACTTGGGAGGCTGAGGCAGAAGAATTGCTTGAACCTGGGAGGCAGAGTTTGCAGTGAGCTGAGATCACACCATTGCACTCCAGTCTGGGCAACAAGAGTGAAACTCCATCTCAAAAAAAACTAAAATGAAAAAAAAAAAAAAAATTAGAAAAACATTTAAATCATGAAATTTGGACAAGCATCCACATATATATGGCAAAGCCATTACCTTAAATAAGGGACCCTTGGGCTGAGGGCCAAAGCAAGCTGGGGGAACATTCCAGAAGCTAAGTCCGAGTCATGGGAGCCTGTCCGAGGGGTCAGCTAAGGTAACCATTTAATGCCTGACAACAAGTGAGTCAAGAACGCTACAAAGAACTGGATGGACAGCACTTTTATTTGATGAATGACCTGAACTACAAACCGAGCAGACCTCAATATAAAATGCTGCAGGTCTCACTAATGTTACGAAAGAGAAGCACTCTTTGGCCCCTGCTTTTGTGTCATGGTGACTCAAACCTCTCCAGCCATTCAAGGTTGAGGCCCAAGTCACCAACCAAGCATCGAGGGAGAAAAGGTCGCAGGGGTGTCCTTCCTCAGGGGTGTCCTTCTTCCCAAAGCCCAAACTGTCCACCCTCCTCCACAGCCAGAGGGACACGCAATTACCATCCAGATCTTGGTGGCGCGACTCATCTTGCCGTGCTCAGTGAACATCCACCCGTGGTAGGAGAGCAGCACTTTCAGGGAGTAGCGCATGGTGACAATGAGGGCCACCCACAGCCCGGTGCCAAACAGTACGCCGCTGACCACGTTCTTCGTCTGGCTGGACATGCAGTTGCTGTGGAGACAGACCCAGACAAGGGAGGCTGTGCATGAGGCCACACGGTGCCACCGACACCACCGGTGACACCACAGACGCCACATGCTGCAGGGCCCAGCAGCCTGCCCCAGGTACAGCCGGGAAAGTCAGAGAGAGAGCACTTGCAGGAAGTGAGCTCTTAAAACACTCATGGGCCCTCTCCTCCTCACCCCAAAACCAATCACGCCGAAAGTAGCTGGCAGACCCAGGCGCCCGGGGCAGGCCTGTATGCTCTTTTCCCAGAGGTCCCTTCAACCCGATCTGCTCGGGTGGCCTTGAAACCAACCAGGGCTAATTTGTGTCTTCTGGAAAAAGACACAGCTTTCTCCAGGACCTCAGGACCAACGGCAGAGGGGATGCTGTGAGGCCGACCTGTGCCTCCCCGGCAGGTGTGCAGGAGATTCTGGGCCACTTTCTTCAGCTCTTGATGAATTTTTTTCTCTCGAACTTACTTTTAGATGTAATCCTAATCTCAAATTATTTGTTACAACTGTTACCTCCAGTATTTATATCAAAAGAGCTTGTTTTTGACTTAGGCGTATTTAACACAAATAAAGAAACGGACTCTGTAAAACGGTCATGTAAATATTCAACTTAAATACAGGAAGTGTTTTTGTTTGTGAAGGAAGGTAGTATATATTATGCTAAAGATGGGACTTTAAAAATGAGATGAAATGCAGCTTTTTTTTTTTTGAGACAAGAGTCTCGCTCTGTTGCCCAGGCTGGAGTGCAATGGTGCGATCTTGGTTCACTGCAACCTCCACCTCCCAGGTTCAAGTGATTCTCCCACCTCAGCCTCCTGAGTAGCTGGGATTACAGGTGCACACCACCACATCCAACTAATTTTTGTATTTTTTGTAGAGATGGGGTCTTGCCATGTTGCCCAGGCTGGTCTCAAACTCCTATCAGGTGATCCACCTGCCTCGGCCTCCCAAAGTGCTGGGATTATAGGTGTGTGCCACCGTGCCTGGCCAGAAATGCAGCTATTTTGTGGTTTGTTTTAGTTTTGGTTGTTTTGGGAACTGCAAAATATTTTTTAAATGAAAACTATTTAAGCATGCTTCAAATGATTAAAACACCAATATGTATAACCTAAAGGTGTCCCTAATATTTGAAAAGCACTAATTTGGCCAGGTGCAGTGGCTCAAGTCTATAATCCCAGCACTTTGGGAGGCCGAGATGGGTGGATCACTTGGGTCCAGAAGTTCGAGACCAGCCCTGGACAACATGGCAAAACCCCATCAATACAAAAATAAAATTTAAAAAAGAAAATAAAATAAGAAATAAAAATAATAAATAATAAATATTTCTTCAAAATGAGAAATAAAAAAAAGAAAACCACTAATTTAACACTGTATAATATTTAAGTGGACAAAAACAAATTATCTTCAAAGTTATATACTCTTGCTCCAAAATGTATATCTTTCTATAACCCGTGAAATCTAGCACTGGAGTTGAACTGTAGTCTCTTTTTTAAACCTATACACTCTTTTCTGGTCATCTAACCTATAAACAAACTTGGGTTTAGGCATTTAAGAAGCTATCTTTTAGATAATCTACATTTTAGATTACTGAAAGAAAAGACCTATATACTTACTTGATTTGCAAAAATAAAAATATTTTAGCATAAACAAACAAATGACACATTCAAGATTTTTAAAAATATAGACATAGAGGCACTTAGATAAAAAATGTTAGCAAAAAGCCTTCTTTGAAAGGACATGCTCCTTACAAGGCTGTTGGGGACAGACTCAGAGACAAACCTCACATGACACGTATGACTCCACTTTTTTATTCTTTCTTTTTTTTAAGAGATAGGGTCTCACTATGTTGCTCAGGCTGATCTTGAACTCCTGGGCTCAAGCGATCCTCCTGCCTCAGCCTCCCAAAGTGCTGGAATTATAGGCCACCGCGCCCAGCCTGACTCCACTTTTGAAGGCAGCGGCCCAGAGATACTGCAGATCCCCTCCAGGACAGGAAATGGCCCATGAGGCTGGAAGACGCTGGCCCTTAACCCGGCCTTTCTAAATTTAGGCCAGGGATGGCCCAGTTTACCAAAATAGGTTTAAGAGGTACAAAGAAACAAATCTTACAAAGATTATTAAGGGCTTTAAACAGTCAACACTTCTAAATATAATCCAGTTTTAAGAGAGCGCCTACACTAGAGAGTAAATTAAAGATCTGGCCCGGGTGCAGTGGCTCACACCTGTAATCCCAGCACTTTGGGAGGACGAGGTGGGTGGATCACTTGAGGTCAGGAGTTCAAGACCAGCCTGGCCAACATGGCGAAACCCCATCTCCACCAAAAATACAAAAATTGGTTGGGCATGGTGGTGTGTGCCTGTAGTCCCAGGTACTCAAGAGGCTGAGGCAGGAGAATCACTTGAACCTGGGAAGCGGAGGTTGCAGTGAGCCGAGATCACACCACTGCACTTCAGCCTGGGCAACAGAGTGAGACTCCATCTCAAAAAGAAAAAAAAAAAAGATATTCATTAACCCTATGAGAGAATGAAAAGTACGTAGGAACAGCTCCACGTGCAAGGCTCGGAGGCAGCTATCCACTGCAGGCCTGCAGGTCCTAGGACCTCAAGGAAGAGAGCAGCCAGGCCTGCTCCGAGCGCCCAGGTCTGCCAACTGCTTTCTGAGTGACAGCAATGACAGCAGTCCCCAGGCAGACAAGGAACCTGGCAGGCATCCCAGCCAGGCATGCTTCTGCTAAAATGACTGGGAACTTTTATGATGTTTCTTGCAGACACTTATAGAGGCCTGAGCCAGCGTCCCTGAGCTACCTCAAGGTCTCAAGGTTGCAAGCAACTCAGCTGGACACTTGATGACTCTGGAGGATCCAGGGGCTTCCTGGAGAAGGAACAGGATGTGGAGGGGTCCTCTGCAGACCCTTCGCAAAAAGAGGGTCAGGAATCAGGGCACCTGCTCAAGCTGTCATCAGGAGACTCAGACCGTTAATCTGCTTAATCTTTTATTTCTAGTCATCAGAATTCAAGGCTGGGCACGGTGGCTTACACCTGTAATCCCAGAACTTTGGGAGGCCGAGGCAGGTGGACCACCTGAGGTCAATAGTTCGAGATCAGCCTGGCCAACATGGTGAAAACTCATCTCTACAAAACATACAAAAATTAGCCAGGCGTGGTGGCGGACACCTGTAATCCCAGCTACTCAGGAGGCTGAGGCAGGAGAATTGCTTGAACTGGGGAGGTGGAGGTTGCAGTGAGCCGAGATTGCACCATCGCACTCCAGCCTGGGCAACGGAGCAAAAACTCCATCTCCAAAAAAAAAAAAAAATCAAATTCAGCCGTTAACTGTGAGTGAGTTTTCGTTTACGTCCCTTTTTCTGCCAGTTTATTTTCTTATTTCTTTCTGATTAAACAATATTTATATGCAAACAACCCGGAAGGCGTGACTATAAGGATCCAGAGCTTCGTTTTTTAGCTTAGCCCAGACCCGGCATTGTGCCTTCACCTGTAACTCCGGGCCCCAGAACAAAGCCCAATTATGAGGAGTTGGTGGCTATTATTGCCCTCAGGTGATCCACCCACCTCGGTCTCCCAAAGTCCTGGGATTACAGGTGTGAACCACTGTGTCCAAATGGCAAAAATGCCATTGGTGTAAACAAGCAGCACAGAAATCGAATCAAACGTCTGGCATGGGGCAGCAGGGACACTTCCGAGACACTGTGGAGCTTTCCGACCGGAAAGTAAAATGTGTGTCCAAGCGCAAGGGTCACGGCTGCACGAGGAAGCTGAGTCACCCTGCGTTCCACCGTCTGGATGTTCAAATGGCGGTAAAGCAGCGGTGTTCACTCGCATTTGTCTCACGGAAGCTTCTGGGGCAGGGGGTGGGGGGACCTCAGTGCTACACTGAAGAAAGCACAGATTTCAGAGCTGCGCAAAGCTGGGTTTGAACTCTAGCTTCCCCGCTCCCTCTTCCTGTGACTTGGGCAGACACCTGCATCTGTCTGAATGCTTCCTCACTGGTAAAATGGACCCTAATGAGAGGTTACTGCAGTGCAGGCTCTGACCTTCCTAGATGGGAGTCTGGGCCATCTCCAGAACTGGATGGAATAACGGACATCACAGGCGTGCAATAAACATGCGCTATCAACAGGCGGCAGATGGTTGGAAAAAAACAATAAAATGAACATGTGCTGAATGTTACCTAAGGTGTCTCTGGGCCTTATCTCTTGGTAGCAAGAAATAAGCCCCAGGAAAATCCAAAACCCTAGGGGTGGGAGTGACGGGGGGTCCCATAGAGATTTCTAAACCACCCTGACAGAGAGTTAAGTAGGTGAGGTCCCTGCAGAGACCCCACGGCAGTCAGTTCAAGGGTCACAGCACTCTGGGATGAACAGACTCCAGGTGCAAAGAAATGACTACATGGGGAATCAGCCCTTTGAGCAGAAATTCCGTTTCAGAGCCCTGTTGGCCAGGCTAAGGGCACTGTCATTATTGGCCAAACCCTCTGGCCCTGACACCTTCCGAGGGGTGCCCCAGGGCCACTGCCACTCTTCTCACCCTGGTCTTCAGAGGAAAGGCTGCAGGGGACCGCAAACTCCAAGGGGGACCTTAACGCCACCCAGGAGACGGGAAGAAAGCTGACGTGAGAACAGCATCAGGAGCTTCACATCGAATCCAGAACAGTGACAATCATCACATTTGAAGAGACATAAAAACAGCAATAAAATCGGTAACTTCCCAGACAATTGGAGATTTCAGAGGATTACTTACGTCGTTTCCAGGGTCCGATTGATTTTTGCAATTATTCCTAACGAGGGGTCGATCTTGGCATACATCGTTGTCATCACACCCACCACCACGATGAGCCAACTGGAAGGGCTCGCCGGGTACACGCCAGTGATGATGCCGTTCTAAAGACAGACACACGGGCCGTGAGCGGTGTCCTCCCACAACCCACAGGGCAACGATGCTTCATGGCCCCCGGCAGCAGGGCTGCTGGGACGGCAGGCAGTGAGAAGAGGGTGTCTGCAGCGTGCGTGCACTGAGAAACCACGCCCCACAGGCTGGGACTCTCCCCAGAATTTACAGCCTGCAATGATTCCAGTTTCCTCCCTTCCGCTACTTCTGAGCCAAAACCCACCCTGAAAGCTTCCCCAAGAGTGGACGCCCCAGGACACGATAATCAGCCCAGGCACTAGTTTAGCTGGTGAAGGACGTCACTGAGCCACCATGACGTCCTGTCCCCAGCCTGCTGTCTGGAATGCCCCGAGACCCCAGCTCCAAAACTGCTCCTCTCGCCGCCCCTGTGTCAGAAGGGCTGCTTAACCCTGAAGATTTCATGGGAGACCTCACCCCATGTCGAGAATTTGCTGTAAAATACTCCAGCCAAAAAAAAAAAAGGATTATATCAAACAAAATTGGCAAAATTGTTGAAACAAGGAAGGGAACGGTGGGGATCTTTAATCAGTCCTCTTCGCTCTTGTGTATGTTTGACAACTCCAAGTAAAAAAAATTCTTCCTAAACCATCCTAATAAGATATTGATTTGACCAAGATAATGGATTAAAAATGACCAAAGTAGGCCAGGTGCTGTGGCTCACGTCTGTAACCCCAGCACTTTGGGAGGCTGAGGTGGACCGATCACTTGAGGTGAGGAGTTTGAAACCAGCCTGATGAACATGGTGAAATCCTGTCTCTACGTAAAACACAAAAAATTAGCCAGGTGTGGTGGCGGGCGCCTATAGTCCCAGCTACTCAGGAGGCTGAAGCAGAACAATCACTTGAGCCCGGGAGGCGGAGGTCGCAGTGAGCCAAGGTTGTGCCATTGCACTCCAGCCTGGGCAACAGAGTGAGGCTCTGTCTAAAAAAAAAAAAAAAAAAAAAATTAGCCGGGCATTGTGGTGGCACCTGTGGTCCCAACTACTTGGGAGGATGAGACAGGAGGATTGCCTGAGCCCAGTGAGGCTACAGTGAGCCGTGATCACACCACTGCACTCCACCCTGGGCAACAGAGCAAGACCCTGTCTCAAAAAAAAAAAAAAAAAAAGAGGGGAGGGGAGGGGAGAGGGAGAACAACATTCCCACTGGGTTGAATATGATGGCCAAGCCTCTGCATCCAAGTTTCTATTCTCCCAGATTCCAAGGTGAAAAAGAGCAGCTCTCGGTGAGCCGAGCTAGTGCCTCAGTGACATGTCGGATGTCACCTTGGTGGGTTATTTATCTGGGCCCAAGAACCCACAGGCTGAGCCCCAGGGACACCCGTGCAGCTGTGCTGGCTCCCAGGGGCTTGCCCGCCTCCCCGCTGTCCCTGCTGCCACCTGCTCTTGAGCTTAGGCCTTTCTCAGTGGCCCACTTCAGTGCCGCCCTTGGAGAAGGAGCACTGGGAAGCCCACAAACTGAACTGAGCTACCGCTGGGGCTGGCGCGGGGGTCCGGGGGGGGATGTCTACTTTTGACTTGATGAACTTTCACCTAGTTTGCGTGTTTTCAAACATGCACTTATTCCTTCTATGATGTTTAAAATAAATTAAAATACATGGAAAAACAACACACTTACTTAAAAAAGAACAAAGTTCCACTTCTTTAGATAAACAGAATTGAGAACGTGGACTCAACTGTATTTGAACTTATGTGGAGAGTTTCTTTTTTTGTTTGTTTTTTTTGAGACAGAGTCTCACTCTCTCACCCAGGCTGGAGTGCAGTGGCATGATCTCGGCTCACTGCAAGCTCTGCCTCCTGGGTTCACGCCATTCTCCTGCCTCAGCCTCCTGAGTAGCTAGGACTACAGGTGCCCGCCACCATGCCCAGCTAATTTTTTGTATTTTTTAGTAGAGACGGGGTTTCACCGTGTTAGCCAGGATGGTCTTGATCTCCTGACCTCGTGATCTGCCCGCCTCGGCCTCCCAAAGTGCTGGGATTACAGGTGTGAGCCACTGTGCCCAGCCCTTATGTGGAGAGTTTCTAATGTGTGAATGTTTTATCAACAAAGTAGTTATTACATCCACTTGCTGAAGTTTGGAAAAAAATTTTTTTGTTTTTTTGAGACAAAGTCTCGCTCTGTTGCCCAGGCTGGAGTGTGGTGGCTCAGTCATGGCTCACTGCAGTCTCTGCCTCCCAGGTTCAAGCGATCCTCCCACCTCAGCCTCCTGAGTAGCTGGGACTACAGGTGCATGCCATCACACCGCCTAATTTTTGTATTTTTTGTAGAGATGGGGTTTTGTCGTGTCACCCAGGCTGGTCTTCAACTCCTGAGCTCAAGCGATCACCACCTCAGCTTCCCAAAGTGCAGGGATTACAGGTGCAGGCCACTGCACCTGGCCTGGAAAAAATCCTATTTGAACAAGGCGTAAAGGATTCTGACTCAGAGCAGAAGATGTGAATTCTAGTCTTTACTCTGCCTTCTATTAAGTAGGTCGCTGGCCCTTTGAGCCTCCATTTCCCAGCCTGCTTTAACGCATGCCAAGTCCATCCACCTGCCTAATGGAACTGCCCCAAGCATCCAGTGAGCTAAAGTCTAGTGACAGTGTCCCCAAGCCTTAAGTACCACGGAAATAGGTAAGTGATATGCAGTCGCCAGTCTGAAACACGTAGACCTCAATAGCTGCCAGAGCCCCGTTCTTAGATATTAAAAGGCATACTGTGTAGATTTCAACAAATCTCAGAAAACCTTGAATCTGATGAACTTCTTTTTCCAGGAATGAAGTCCAGAGAGATAGATCTGTCTAAGAGCTTCGTGGCTCAGCCGCAGGTCAATCCCGTCCGGAGTGACCGTGAACTGAAAGGCCACAGCTTGGTGAGCTTCTGCCATCTTCAGAGAGAACCTGGAAGGAGAAGGAGAAAATGTAACACCGTGGAACGTGTGACCAGACACTAAAAAAACCCTCATACAGAAGTGCCATTCCTTCTGAACTTAAGTTCTTCCTCCTCACTTAACAGATTTAATACTTTTCATCAACAGACCAATTCCATCACCACAGCTGGCACCCCCTTGCCTGTCCACCGCTACAAAGACAGGTGCCGCCTCTGCTTAGAGGCCCAAGATGATCATCAGGAGCCAGGCCCGTGGTACCCCAACCCTGGCCCTGGACGTCCCCCGGAACCACGCTTCCAAGCCAGCATCCAGGCGTGTGGTACCTCAACCCTGGCCCTGGATGTCCCCCAGAACCACGCCTCCAAGCCAGCATCCAGGCTCTGCTGACGCAAAGCCCACGGCGCTTCAGCAACTCGCACAGCACAGACAAATCTCAATCTTGCAGCCAGGCCCTTGGAGGCTGGCATTAGAAGAGGCCCAGAGTGTCCACGCAGGAGTCCACGAAGGAGCCCACGACAGCCCTAGACCCTCCCTAAACTTCGAGCGCAGATCAATCCCAAATGCCTCTGCCTCTGGTGTGTGTGGCTGTTCTTTTGAGAAACTGTTCTAGGGTTTCAGAGAGACCCACGAATACTCCATGAGTCACGTGCACAGACGGCTCAAGAATGGGTGTTCACAGACGGAGCGGGCCTTCTTCCTCGGAGGCAGCGGCTGAAGCGGAACCTGCCTTGGCGGCCCCGTGGGCTGAATGGATCCCAGGGCGCTGCAGTCCAGACCCAAGCACAGCCCCTGGGGACAGCATCCCCTGCCCGGCTGCAGAAAACTGCTTCCGGATCTGCTACATCCCTCCTGTCCCCTTCATCCTGGCTCCGGCCGCCTTCCTTAAGGCTCCTTGGCACAGCCCTTTAGCACAGCACAGCCCACCCCCCTCCCCTCCTGGACCCCCCGGGGCGGTGGCGCCTGCCCTTCTCACAGTGCCTCCTCCACCTCCTCCCAAGCTGCCTGCCACAAAGTACTAAATGGATAAAAGAGAAGCGAAGAGGAAAAAACTATCAAGGACCATAATAAAAATCCAAAAACTCGTGTGTGTGTGTGTGTGGTGTGTGTATATGTGTGTGGTATGTGTATGTGTATGTGGTATGTGTGGTGTATGTGTGTGGTGTGTGCGTGTGTGGTGTGTGTGTGTGGTATACGTGTGTATATGTGTGTGTGGTGTGTGTGTGCGGTATACGTGTGTATGTGTGTGTGGTGTGTGTGGTGTGTGTGGGTGTGTGTGGGGTGTGTGTGTGGTTGTGTGTGGGGGTGAGTGTGTGTGGTGTGTGTGTGGTGTGTGGGGGGGGGTGCGTGGGCGTGTGTGTGGTATGTGTGGGGGGTGGGTGTGTGTGTGGGTGTGTGGTGATATGTGATTGTGTGGGGGGGTGGGTGTGTGGGTGCATGTGTGTGTGGTGTGTGTGTGTGGGTGTGTGTGCGTGTTCTCACCACAGGATGATTTTCCTGTTTTCACCCACTGATGCCCCCTGAAGGCGAGATCAAAATCAGTGGCTATCACAGTTTCAAAGATCCGCTGTTACAGAAATCAGCCTGGCTCAGTCCTCCACCAGCCAAAACACAGAACCATCCGCTGGCAGGCCCTAGAAAGGCACCCGACTTCAGATATCTGTCCATATTACAAATATTTGTTGACTGCCTCCAACGTGCCAGCCGAGGAGAAGAGCTGCGCACCAGCAGAAAAGGTCCCTCTGCCCTCCCACAGCTTAGACCGGGCTAATAAGCAACGCATGAGCAGTGCTCTGGTGCAGGAAGGGGAGGTGCCAAGGGGACCTCTCAGGAGACAGTGAAGCCAGGAGAAGGAGCAATCATGGGAAGAGCAGGCAAGAGCTGGAGGCAGGAAGGGCAGGAGGCTGGGGTCAAGGGCAGGAAGCTGGGGTCAAGGGCAGGAAGCTGGGGTCAAGGGCAGGAGGCTGGGGTCAAGGGCAGGTGTCTGGGGGTCAAGGGCAGGTGGCTGGGGTCAAGGACAGGGTGTCGGGGGGGGTCAAGGACAGGGTGTTGGGTCAGTGGCAGGACAGCTAAGGTCAAGGGCAGGCCAGCTGGGGTCAAGGGCAGGGTGTCAGGTCAAAAGCAGGTGTCTGGGGTCAAAGGCAGGGTAGCTGGGGTCAAGGGCAGGTGTCTGGGGTCAAGGGCAGGTGTCTGGGGTCAAGGGCAGGTGGCTGGGGTCAAGGACAGGGTGTCTGGGTTCAAGGGCAGGGGGCCAAGTTTGGAGAGGAAGGCAGAGGCAGCCGGTGGGAGGTGGCAGGGTTTTGTGCTAGCAATGGAGAAGCATCCAAGGGCCTGGAGAAAGGGGAACCTGCCACTATTTCTGTTCTAAAGACCACTCTGGCTGCTGTATGGAGTATGGGTGGGGATGGGGAAGCAGGACCAGTAAGAAGCTGAGGCTGTCTTCCAGGAAGGTGCATGGGCCTGGCCCAGTCTGTCAGTGACAGGGACAGTGACAGTGTGGACAATGACCCACACAAGACAGTCTGCAGAGGCACCTTGAGCTGCACGTGCTGGTGAAATGGGCACTCGGGCTCCTGACTTGAGCCACCCACTCAGTGAAGCCAGGTACCGACAAGGGACAGTCTCAGGGAGGGAAGGAGGCAGGCTGCGGCAGAAGCTGAGAATTCATGTCTGGACCTGCCACATGTGAAATGTCACCAGGACATCCGGGTGGAGATGCCCCACATCGCCAGAGCGAGGGAGGAGCTAGGCAGGACGACATACCCGGGAGGTATCAGCACAGAACCTGCCAGCTCTGCCTCAGTGACTCTGAAAGAGTAATTTGGCAAAACTACATTCCACCAGCTATAACTTCAGCTTAGAGCAATTTGCAAAGCAATCGACAATATGTATGGGCCAGGCACGATGGCTCATACCTGTAATCCCAACACTTTGGGAGGCTGATGTGGGAGGATCGCTTGAGGCCAGGAACTCAAGACCAGCCTGGGCAACATGGCGAAACCTCGTCTCTAAAAAAAATAAAAAATTAGCCAGGTGTGGTGGCGTGGGCCTGTAGTCCCAGCTACTTGGGAAGCTGAGGCAGGAGGATCCCTTGAGCTCAGGAGGTAGAGGCTGCAGTGAGCCATGATCACGCCATTGTACTCCAGCCAGGGTGACAGAGTGAGACCCTATCTCAACAACAACAACAACAACAAAACAATAGTATTTACATATTATTTAGTAGGCATGCAGCCAACTCCCATGGCCTGGCCAGTTTTAAAGGAATGGATCCCATTTTTGAAAGCAGCAAGATCACCAAGCAGATGTTTGCCATGGGTTGAAGACGGCATCAAAGCAAGCAGCTCTGAACCATTTCTCAAAAAGCTATCTAAGCAGCTGTAAGACTCCCCTGGAGTCTCAAGGTTAACTTTTTTTTTGAGACGGAGTCTCACTCTGTCGCCCAGGCTGGAGTGCAGTGGCGCCATCTCAGCTCACTGCAACCTCCGCCTCCCAGGTTCAAGCGATTCTCATGCTTCAGCCTCCCGAGTAGCTGGGCTTACAAGTGCCTGCCACCCTGCCTGGCTAATTTTTTGTATTTTTAGTGGAGACAGGGTTTCACCACATTGGCCAGGCTGTCCCCGAACTGCTGAGCTCAAATGATCTGCCCACCTCGGCCTCCCAAAGTGCTGGGATTACTGCTGTGAGCCACCGCACCGGGCCTCAAAGTTAACTCTTAGCCCCCTTCCCCATCAAAGCCTTCGCGGTAACCATGAGGCAGGCATCCTAGAAGAGGACTCTGCAAAGCATGCACTGTGGCAAATAAAGTGACGTGACTGGCCACCTCTGCATGATTGATAAGATCTCCTGGGCTTCATACAGAACACAAAGGCATTACTCATGGCAGTGGATTAAATATAGCATCAGTAGCCAAGTCTCTCCAAAGGTATGTATCCGACGCTTGCTCAGAAATCTAACCTCTGATAGGAAGAGTCAGACTGGAGGTAATTACAGTGTCCTTTCTAGGAGTGAAACGCCCTTGCAGAGTGATCTGAGTTTAATGAAGGACTTGTTTATTTAGACTGGTTCAGGGTAACCCTAAGAGTTCTAAATGCCCCTAAGGTGCACAATTTGTTTTTCTACTTCTGCAGGAGCTGAGATGGGCTGTCCTGACCTAGCCTCTCCCTGTTTGAGCCATGAGCAGAAATGAGTGAACCCAACAAGGCCCAGAGGAGCTCCCTGTGCAAAATCTAATGAGCGCAAATCCCACCCTGGGTTCTGGCCGTGATCAGTGGCCTTATGCTTAAAAACACTGATATAGCCACACCTACAGCAGTCCTCCCTCAGCTACAGTTTGCACCTTTGTTTGTTTGTTTGTTTGAGACAGCGTCTGGCTGTATTGCCCAGGCTGGAGTGCAGTGGCACGATCATGGCTCACTGCAGCCTCTACTCCCCAAGCTCAGGTGATCCTCCCACCTCAGCCTCCTGAGTAGCTGGGACTACAGGCATGCACCACCATGCTCAGCTAATTTATGTAATTTTGTAGAGACGGGGTTTTACCACCTTGCCCAGACTGGTCTGGAACTCCTGGACTCAAGCGATCTACCCGTCTCCGCCTCCCAAAGTACTGGGATTACAGGCGTGAACCACCATGCCTAGTGATTTTGCTTTTTGAAGTCTCAATTATCCATGGTCAACAACCATCTGAAAATATTAAATGGAAAACTCCAGTCTGGGCGCGGTGGCTCATGCCTGTAATCCCAGCACTTTGGGAGGCCCAGGTGGGTGGATCACTTGAGGTCAGGGGTTCAAGACCAGCCCGGCCAACATGGCAAAACCCTGTCTTTACTAAAAATACAAAAATTAGCTAGGCATGGTGGTGCGTGCCTGTAATCCCAGCTACTCGGGAAGCTGAGGCAGAAGAATTGCCTGAACTGGGAGGCAGAGGTTGCAGTGAGCTGAGATTGCACCACTGCACTCCAGCCTGGGGGACAGAGTGAGACTCCATCTCAAAAAAGAAAAAAAAAAATCATAGTTTTCTATTGTGCACCATTCTGAGCAGTATGATGAAAACTCCCACTGTCCCACTCCCTCCTGCCAGGGATGTGAATCACCCCTTTACCCAGGCTATCCATGCTGCCAACACTCTCTGCCTGCAGGGAGTTACTACACAGTAGTACTACACAGGAAAACATCTCGTATACACATCTGTCCCCTGGAATTTGAGGGGGACTAGTTGCAGGACCCCCGTGGGTACCAAAACCCATGAATGTGCAGTCCCTTATAGAAAATAGTGTAGTATTTGCAAATAACCTACACATATCCTCCTGTATACTTTTTTTTTTTGAGACAAGAGTTTCGCTCTGTCCCCCAGGCGGGAGTTCAGTGGTGCGATCTCGGCTCACTGTAACCTCTGCCTCCCGGGTTCAAGCGATTCTCCTGCCTTAATCTCTGGAATAGCTGGGACTACAGGCATGTACCACCACGTCTGGCTAATTTTTGTATTTTTATTTTATTTATTTATTTTTGAGACGGAGTTTTGCTCTTGTTGCCCAGGTTGGAGTGCAATGGCGCGGTCTCGGCTCACTGCACCCTCTGCCTCCTGGGTTCAAGTGATTCTCCTGCCTCAGCCTCCCGAGTATCTGGGATTACAGGCCCCCACCACCACGACTGGCTAATTTTTGTATTTTTAGTAGAGACAGGGTTTCAGTACATTGGCCAGGCTGGCCTTGAACTCCTGACCTCAGGTGATCCACCTGCCTCAGCCTCCCAAAGTGCTGGGATTACAGGCGTGAGCCACCGCGCCCAGACTTCATTTTTGTATTTTGAGTAGAGACCTGGTTTCACCACGTTGGCCAGGCTGGTCTCAAACTCCTGACTTTAGGTGATCCACCCACCTCGGCCTCCCAAAGTGCTGGGATTACAGGTGTGAGCCACTGCGCCCAACCCTCCTGTATACTTTAAATCATCTCTAGATGACTTACAATAATGAATACCTTATAAATGCTGTGTAAACAGCTGTTATGCTGTATTTTTATTTTGTATTATTTTTTGTTATTATCTAGGTTTTTTCTTTTTCCCCAAATATTTTCAATCCTTGGTTGGCTAAATCCACAGAAGCAGAACCTGAGGATACAAAGCTGACTGTATAGGTTTGGTACTGTCCACAGATTCAGGCATCCATGAGGGGTCTTGGAATGTATCCCCCCAAGGATAAGGGGGGACCACTGCAAGTGTAAGACTGCCTCCTGTGGCCAATAGGGGGTGCAGATCTAAACCACAGGAAAACACCACTTCACACTCAGGAGGATGGCTAGCATCACAAAGATGGATGATAGCAAGTGTTGGTGAGGATGTGGAGAAATCAGAATTCTCATGCATGGCTGGTCAAATGGCGCAGCCACGTTGGCAAACAGTCTGTCCGTTCCTCAAAAGCTTAAATACAGAGTTACTGGCCTGCCACCGTAGCTCACACCTGCAGTCCCAGCACTTTGGGAGGCCAAAGCAGAAAGACTGCTTTAGGCCACAGGAATTCCAGACCAGCCTGCACAAGGTGGCAAGCCCCTGTCCCTATATAATAAACACAAATTTAAAAAAATTAAAAATTGGGCCAGGTGCAGTGGCTCACCCCTGTAATCCCAGCACTTTGCGAGGCTAAGACAGGAGGATTGCTTTGGCTCAGGAGTTCGAGACCAGCCTGGGGAACATGGCAAGACCTCATCTCTATTAAAAATCAAAGAAATTACCCGGGCATGGTGGTGCATCGCTGTAACCCTAGCAACTTGGGAGGCTGAGGCAGGAGGATCGCTTGAGCCCAGGAAGTGGAGGCTGCAGTGAGCTGTGATTGCACCACTGCACTCCAGCCTGGGTAACAGGGGAGATCCTTAAAAAAAAAAAAAAAAAAAAAAATTTGTAGAAAAATAGACTTACCATACGACCCAGCAATTCCATTCCTACATATATACCCAAGAGAACCGAAAACATGTCCATACAAAAGCCTGCACATGAACACTCACGACATCATTCATGAGAGTCAAAAAGTGGCAATAAGTTCTGCTGATGAATGGATAAATATAATGTGGTCCATCCATACTGTGGAATAGTATTCAACAATGAGAAGGAATGGATCTCCGACACCTGCTGCAACATGGATGGGCCCTGAAGATGTGATGCTGAGTGAAAGAAGCCACACAGAAGGTCACATATTGCTGATCTATTTATTCTAAATGTCCGGAACAAGCAAATCTGCAGAGACAGAAAGTACACTAGTGGTTGCCACGGGCTTGGAGCAGATGGGAAGATAGCGAGGTCATGGGTAAGGAGTCGGGGGCATCTTCTTAGGGTGATGAAAACATTCCAAAATTGATTGTGGTGATAGTTGCACAACTCTGTGGATATACTAAAAACCACTGAAAGCCTGGGCAACATGGCGAAACCCTGTCTCTGCAAAAACTACAAAAATTAGCTGGGTGTGGTGATGTGTACCTGTGGTCCCAGCTACTAAGGAGGCTGAGGTGGGAGGATCACTTGAGCCTGGGAGGTCAAAGCTGCAGTGAGCTGTGACTGCACTACTGCATTCCAGCCTGGGCAACAGAGCAAGACCCTGTCTCAAAAAAAACCCAAACAAACTCACCGAAGTGTACACTTTAGATGGGTGAATTTTATGGTATATGAATATCTCAATAAAGCTGTTACCAAAAAATACCGTCTCAAGAAGTGTTATCTATTTAATGTCTATGCACCTAACCATTCTCTCCTCAAATATATAATGGTGGGGGGTGGATATGTTATTCTTTTCTTCCATATCCTGTCCACCATAATGCTCTGGTCACATTAAGGACTCATTCAGCAGCCATAAAAAAGAATGAAATTGGCCGGGCACGGTGGCTCATGCCTGTAATCCCAGCACTTTGGGAGGCCGAGGCAAGTGGATCACCTGAGGTCAGGAGTTTGAGACCAGCCTGGCCAACATGGTGAAACCCTATCTCTACTAAAAATACCAAAAATTAGCCAGGCGCGGTGGCAGTCGCCTGTAATCCCAGCTACTTGGGAGGCTGAAGCAGGAGAATCGCTTGAACCTGGGAGGCGGAGGTTGCAGTGAGCTGAGATAGAGCCACTGCACTCCAGCCTGGGGGACAAGAGCAAAACTCCGTCTCAAAAAAAAAGAAAAAAAAAAAGATGGAAATAACAGACACTGGGGATTCCAAAAGGGAAGGGAGGAAGCGGGGCAAGGGCTGAAAAATTACCTATCAGGTACAATGTTCACTCTCTTCCCTTTCATCGAGGGCACTCTGGGTACACCAGAAACCCAACCCTACCAGTATGCAAAATGCCTGTGTAACAAACAGGCACACATACCCCCAAATCTAAAATTAAATTAAATTTAAAAAAAGACTCATTCAAAACAACTGTTACCTCATGGCATTAAGGAATTTCTGTGAATTATCTTTTAGGTATTACAAGATATTGTGGTTATGTTTTTTAAGAGACAGAGTCTCACTCTGCTGCCCGGACTGGAGTGCAGTGGCACAATCACAGCTTACTGCAGCTCTGGGTTCAAGCGATCCTCCTGCCTCAGCCTCCTGAGTAGTTGAGACCGTGGGTGTGAGCCATGGCACTCAGGCAGTGGTTATTTTTAAAAAGGGTTCCCATCTTTTATTGATACATCCTAACATATTGATACATGCAATTGTATCTTTTTTTTTTTTTTTTTTTTTTTGAGACTGTTGAGTCTCGCTCTGTCGCCCAGGCTAGAATGCAGTAGCACGATCTAGGCTCACTTTAACCTCTGCCTCCTGGGTTCAAGCAATTCTGCCTCAGCCTCCCCAGTAGCTGAGACTACAGACGCACGACACCGCACCCAGCTGATTTTTGTATTTTTAATAGAGCCTAGATTTCACCATGTTGGCCAGGCTGGTCTTGGACTCCTGACCTCAGGTGATCTGCCCACCTCGGCCTCCCAAAGTGCTGTGAGCCACTGTGCCCAGCCTAATTTTATCTTTTATCATATCTGGGACTTGCTTCAAAATCACTTGGGGTGGGACGAATGGAGGGATGGGTAGGAAGGAGCCACGCGTGAGAATGGGTGAAGGGCAGGGCCGCGTGAGCCCGGTAGGCAAGTGTCTCTTCTACGCACGTTTGAGATCTCCTGATGTTTTAGAATGTGTTGAATGAAATGAAACATTCATCCGCTATAATCGGAGCTCAAAAATATCATGTTTGGAGAGCTCCTCAGATACTCCAAGTGCCCCAGGTGCCCTCCCCTCCCAGGAAGGGAAGCACACACTTGTCACCCCATAGCCCACCCAATACAACAGGGCTGGCAGCAGAGAAACGGCGTAACCCATCCGGAGCCAGGGAAGATAAAACCAGGGGGAGCAAAGGTTTCCAGGGCCAGAGCGTGTGGAAAGTTGGCCACGCCCAAGCCCTCTTAACCCGTCCCCACTACCCACAACCTGGAAATACCTGAACAGTCACCACCTGCTTGCCCAACCCAACAGGATTTTTATGATCCTGGTGTAAAAAGGATGAGAAAGGAAAAGCAGGGCCTCCCCCGCAGTGCCCGCCTCCCCAAGTGCCCCCCAGTGCCTGCCTCCCGCCTCACCCAGCCAGCCTCTTCCAGGTGCTTCCTCTTCAGGCACGAGGCCACGCTCCTGGCCCACGCAGGTACTTCACCTCTCCCCAGAAGAGGACACACCTGCTCCCTGCCTTTCACCCAGCTGGGAGTGGATGCAGAGTGGCAGCTTCTCCCACCTCTGAGTCACCGGAAACAAAGCCGGGGGACTGCAGAAGACACGGGCGCCGTGGCTTCACGGAGGCCAACCCACCCCAGTGAGTGCCACCCAGCTCCTGGGCCAGCCTCACTCACTCCAGACACAAGGCAGAGGGTTCCTAATGTCTCTAAAACCGAGGAACTCATAAGAATGGTAACCAGATAAAGCCATTCGCACCGCACCCCGCTTCCCTCCCTGGCCCTGGAGACTAGAGGGTCCCAGACCAGAGTCTGAGAGTGGTCAGCCCATTTCCTGCCTTGATGTACCCCTGCATTGAAAGCCAACCCGAGGCCGGGCACTGTGGCTCAGGCCTGTAATCCCAGCACGTTGGGAGGCCGAGGTGGGAGGATCACTGTAGGTCAGGAGTTCAAGACCAGCCTGACCAACATGGTGAAACCCTGTCACTACTAAAAATACAAAAATTAGCCGGATCTGGTGGCACGCGACTGTATTCCCAGCTAATTGGGAGGCTGATGCAGGAGAATCACTTGAACCCGGGAGGCAGAGGTTGCAGTGAGCCGAGACCAGGCCACTGCACTCCTGGGTGAGAGAGTGAGACTATGTCCAAAAAAAAAGAAAACCAACCTGGCCCTCTGCGTGCCTTTCTGTAACATACTTTACTTAGCACAAACAGGATCCCTCAAAGTAAATCGGTCTGCGGCCTCACCGCACTGGCAAAAACAGGACTGGGACCACAGGTGGCTAACCTTACCTTCCTGGAAACAGACAGCAGCCAGGTGAGGCAGGTGAGCCCACCTGCCCAAGGCCAGGGGCGCAGAGCTCTTCCAAGGACCTGGTGCTTAGGGAGAAGGAGTAGGGGTGAGGTGGGGTGTCCAGGTGGAAGAAGGCCAGTCACTAATATATTCCTGGACCTCAGATAAGCCTCACAAAAACTTTGGGAGGCCAAGGCGGGCAGAGCGCTTGAGCCTAGGAGTTTGAGACCAGCCTGAGCAATGTGGCAAAACCTCATCTCTACTAAAAATACAAAAATAAACCAGGCGTGGTGGTGAGCACCCGTAGTACCAGCTACTTGGGAGGCTGAAGGGCGAGGCTCACCCGAGCCCGGGAGGTTGAGGCTACAGCGAGCCATGATCACGCCACTGCGCTCCAGCCTGGGTGACAGAACGAGATCTTATCTCAAAACACACACACACAAGCCCCAGTGAACTTTACTATATTATACAGCAAGACTGTTTTCTGGCTTAAATGCTTTAAATCACAAGATACTGCAAACACACAGGCAAGCAGAGAATAACACCTGTGTACCCTCCTGGAATGAACAAATTTAACATTTTGCTGTATTGATTTAGAATGTCCCCCCCACCCCACCCCCACCAGTTTGTTTGTTTATTTTTGTTTTTGTAGAGATGGGATCTCACTATGTTGCCCAGGCTGGTCTTGAACTCCTGGACTCAAGCAGTCCTCCCTCCTTGGCCTCCCAGGCTGCTGAGATTACAGGTGCCCAGCCCTGCAAAAATTTCTAAGATGCAATAGATACAACCTCCTCTCCCTGTCCCCAGAATGCGGGGCTCATCTTTCCCTACGTATTTGAGTATCTACAAGTGCATACAGTGCCACCACACACGTTCGAGGCACACACAAATGCTGCCTACTCTGTGCGCGCTCCTGCAACTTGCTTCTCGTCCACATTGAGTTCCGAGCTGCCCCAAGCCAACCCACACAGCCCTGGCCCTGCTGTCCTGCACCCCCCTGCTGGCAGGAACCAGTCTGCTCCTGTGTCCCTGCTGGGGCTCAGGGAACTTCTCTGTTCACTTTTTCACTGTTGCAAACAAAGAAGCAAACAGTGGCCGTGTCCGTGTTGCAGCATCGTATTTTAATGGGGGTAGAAAAAGAGCATGGTGTTCGTGGGCACCCCTGGCTTCTGGGGCAGCCTTCCTCATGCCTGTCCTGCCCTGCCTGCTCTACCAAAGGTCCAGTTCCTTCTTGATGTGGTCATCCTGCCCTCTTTGCCCTCGCTGAGTCCCGCCCGCTGCTCGACACCCCATCTCCCTGTGTCTCCCAAGTCAGCTTTCCCAGGGCGTCTGAGTGCCCTGCCTACCTCGCCATCGCCACCACATCGGCCCCAGCCAGGGGCTTCTTGGAGAGGGGGGCACCCTCCGCCACTTTGCAGCCTGTGTTCCTTCTGCTTCTGTGTGTCCAGAATGGGCCACCTGTCCGCTACAGCCAGGCCGGGGTCAGGGCCCTCCACCTCCCACCTGCGTGGGAGTCCCTCACCAGGCTCACTGCGTCTTCTCCTCCCCAGCACCTTTCATCGGGGGCAGGAGGCCAGGGCACCCGTGTGTTACAACTCCCCTTCCCGGAAGCCTTCCCTGGGGTCCTGGGCACGCCCTGCCAGACTGGGCACTGTGGCTGGGAGCCCCAGCACGCTGGGAGGAAGGGCCCTCAGGCCAGCTGGCAGCCGGGCCTGCGTCTGGATCCAGGCCACCGACACTGGGCAGCCTCTTTGCTCACCCCTTCAGCCTTCCTGAGGCTGTAGTGAGGAGGGTGGCAGGGGCACGGCATGGCCTGAGGCTTGGGCAAGCAGGCGTCCGCCTCCTCGGGCTGGTGGGGGGCTCTGCCATGTCCCACTCACGGTGTACAACTAAACCGTTAGTCTCTGTGGGCCAGCCCCACTTCCCGTTCCTTCTTCCTCCTGGGGGAGGCCACCAGGCACACAAGCTGGCCCCAGTCCATCTGCTGCTGCCTTGGGTCCCTCTGGCTTCTGAACTAGTAGGTGGTTCCCCCTGCACCCCGGGAGTCAGCCAGCCCCCCAGGACTTTAGCTTCAACCTGAGCACACTGCACCTGACCTTCCAAGCACGTCTTCACCCAGCCAAAACTTCACCAGCTGACAATAAATCTCGCCACCTGCCCACGTGCCCGCATCCTCCCCAGGGTTTCTCTTACTGAGAACGCCGGCACCTGCCCTGCCTGGGAAGAAGTAGGGATGGACTAGCGCTGTTCACTCCAGTCCCCAGAACCTGCTGATGTGAAGGTCCCCGGGCCCGCGTGTCCCACCAGCAACACGTCCGCTCTACAGCCCAGCCTTCCTTTCTCCAAGCCACCCCCATACAGAGACTTCCCAGAGAGACCTGCCCAATGGCTCTTTAATTCATGCCACCCCAGGGGCTGGCCTATCTGCAGCCCCTCTCCTTCTGCAATTTTCTTCCATGCCCAGGTCTCGGAGACATGTCACAGCCCTGGTGGGGAAAGGTGGTGTCCTGGGGGACAAAGTTTACACAGCGTGACCACTGGGATCCAAGCTGCACGGCAGGGCGTGCACCTATGCCCCATGTTCAAGGATGGCTAGAGGAGAGAACACTTTTACTGGAGAGAAAGGCAGAAAAGAGAAGGAGGAAGAAAAGTCAAAAGGAAGAAATGAGAAAATACAGAAAAATACAGATGGATGAAAAGGGAACTTAACCTCTCCCCTGTCACTCACTCGTTCCCTCAAATCATCATGGAGCCCTCGGACAGGAATCCCGAACTAGCCCTGGGAATGGACTCGTGGAGGAGGCAGCTCTGGGTAAGTAAAACAGGCGGACCCTTGAGGACTGTTCCTGACCTAAGACCCCTCCTTGCTGTGTGCCCCCAGGCCAGCTATGGGGTAAATGGGAGGTGGCGGCAACACCCAGGCGGCCTCCACCATGCCAAAAACAACACATCGTCTGGCATTGTCATGGGGCTGCGGATGTGTCCATTTTCACTGAAAGTACAGAAATCACTTCTAAGAAGCTGGCACGGTGGCTAGGGCCTGGCCTGTGCCTCTGCCCCAAGTGGACACGAGCCCTGAAAGGCTGAGTGGGAGGCCAGGCACAGTGGCTCACGCCTGAAATTCCAGCACTTTGGGAGGGCAAGACGGGAAGATTGCTTGAGTCCAGGAATTCAAGACCAGCCTGGCCAACCTGGCAAAATTCCTTCTCTGCCAAAAACACAAAAAGTTAGCTGGACGTGGTGGTGCACACCGGTGGTCCTAGCCATTCTGGCGGCTGAGGTGGGAAGATTTCTTGAGTCTGGGAGGTCGAGGCTGCAGCAAGCCCAGATTGTGCCACTGCACTCCAGCCTGGGCAACAGAGTGAGACCCTGTCTCAAAAAAAAAAAAAAAAAAAGAAAGGCTGAGTGGGGTTGGGGGATGGGGGGTGGAGATTGCCCACCTGGAGCCCACCTGCTGGGAGCTCACACAGACCTCCTTGCCCAGAGCACACTGGGTGCCCACCAACTCCCAGGTGGAGCACGGGAGCCAGGCCACATGCCATCCTGGAGGCTATGAAGGGACTCATCACTGAGGTCTGTGCCAGAGCACTTAAGCACCTTATGCTAATCTGCTCTCGGAACCACACAGAGATGCAGAATAAGAGGCCCCAGCCAAGGCCGCAACCCCTTCATCACAATTGTCACAAATCCACTGTCCCGTCTCCAGCTCACCTATTCCGTGGTTGTTCCTACCACCTTCCAAGCTCAGCTCTCCCTGTCACCTGCCCCTCCGCCAGGCCCACCAGCCTTGACCCATGCCACTAACTGGCTCGCAGCTGGGAGCTCTTCAGCTCTTTTTCCATTTCTGTTTTCTCCTTTCTTCATACTTAGCTTAAAGCTCCCAGCACTTTAGGGGGCAGCCCACGAATCCAAACTCCCCAAGAAATTCTACAAGAGACATTTAGCAATGTCACCTGCACCGGCTGGCAAATGACCTTCACTTGTGAGTTATGTGTCCAGTCTTCCAAATACACTTCTCAAGGACATGAATCCTTCTGTCATCCGAATTGAATCCTGAAGACTACAGACAGTTCTCCAATGCTGAATGCTACATCAACAATCGTGGGGGGGAAGGTGATAACACATCTTCAATTTTGCTTACGATTATCTTCATTTTAACAACTTTGCTCAATATCCCCCAAATCCTTGGCCAATAAATTGCTCTGGTACTTTGTTTTTTCAAAGTGTTCACTTTGTTCCCTTTCTCCGTAATCAATTCCTTTTAACCAAAACCTTTCACCTCATTCGAAGTCATTGGCCTATGAATCCTAACACTGGCCACGTCATCAAGAAGACACTCATAACACAGGTCCCTATGCCCTTTGAGCAAACCTCCCCACCCCTGCACTCCCAATCCTGCAGAGCTGAGACAGGCAGGTGGCCGAGGAAAGCAGGTGAAAGGTCAGCTTGATGCACCGTGCATTGCCAGGTTTCAAAACACACCCAAGGAAAACGGAGATATGGGACTTGCCTCTGTAATATAAAACAAACAATAAAACTTGATACGTGACAACGGACTTCCAAGAAAATGGTCTTTATAGCAACTGAAATATGTAAATAATTTCTGAGTGGGGCAGAAGTCTTTCCACATAGCCTTGCAATCAACAGGTATGGAGATACTAATAGATAGGTAGGTGGGAAGGTAGGTAGGTAAGACATAAAGATTCCTTTTTGTGCTTTTAATAATGAAGTTACAGCACATTCGTTTTTTTTTTTGAGATGAAGTTTTGCTCCATCACCCAGGCTGGAGTGCAGTGACATGATCTCAGCTCACCGCAACCTCTGCCTCCTGGGTTCAAGTGATTCTCCTGCCTCAGCCTTCCCAGGAGCTGGAATTACAGGCATGCACCACCACGCCTGGCTAATTTTGTATTTTTAGTAGAGATGGGTTTTTACCATGTTGACCAGGCTGGTCTTGAACTCCTGTCCTCAAGTGATCCGTCCACCTTGGCCTCCTAAAGTGCTGGGATTATAGGCATGAGCCACTGTGCCCGACCCAGAACACTCCTTTTACCAAACCCTTTAGCATATGCTAGACAATGTGACCCATATATATTTTTATATTGATGTATTTGACTAGCATTAGATCATTTAATTCCCACTAGCACCCTAGGAAATGGGTACTAGGGCTATCTCCATGTACTAATGAGAAAACCAGGGCTTACATGTCAAGAAACTTGCCCAGTGTCACAGCCAGCAAATAGCAGGGCTGGAAATCAAACCCAGGTCCAGGCCAGGCGCGGTGGCTCACGCCTCTAATCCCAGCACTTTGGGAGGCCGAGGCAGACAGATCACCTGAGGTCAGGAGTTCGAGACCAGCCTGACCAATATGGTGAAACCCTGTCTCTACTAAAAATACAAAAAATTAGCTGGGCGTGGTGGCATGCGCCTGTAGTCCCAGATACTAGGGAAGCTGAGACAAGAGAATTTCTTGAACCCAGCAGGTGGAGGTTGCAGTGAGCCGAGATTGCACCACTGCACTCCAGCCTGGGTGACAGAGTGAGACTCTGTCTCAAAAAACAAACAAACAAACAAACAAACAAAAAACCCAGGTCCAACTCCAAAACTTATACTCTTAACTCCCAAAGTAAAGTGGTAGGTACTACACAAAAAGTTCTACTTAGGATTCCTAAAGTTACAACACAATATAAAATTAGGTCACTGTTGTAACCAAAATGATGAGATTGCAGCCAGCAATAAAACTCCAGTAAGTACAAACACCATCAGTGCCAACTGTAAAATTATTCACATGCTGCAGTCTTCCCACTAGCATTGCACAGTGCCCATGCACACAGGAGCAGGCTCTGCCTTCTATTCAAACCTAGCTAACAGCTGCCCATCTCCTCCGGCGGTAAACAACTGTGTTGGAAATCCTCTGAGAAAAGGTTACCCATGGGAAGTGACAGCTTAGCTCAGCAGGCGTAGCAGGCAGGGCCTCTAGGAACAGAGAAAGTGTGAGGCTGGATGACATGGGCCCCATCCCTGGAAAAACTGGAAAAGGCACTGTAGGCAGGGTCAGAAGCAGTGTCTCTGGCTAAGGGCAGGGCAGTTATCTTATCATCTACAACACATTCTTGGATGCCTGGGTGACCAATGCCTGGGAAGTTTCTGCTTCGCTAGAAAGCTAGTGCCAGCCTCCGGGACTGGCTCCAGCTCGGGGAAACCACCTTCACAACATGCATGATTTCCAAGGTGGCAAAAATCTGGCCTTGGCCTCCTCACTGCTGCCCAAAGAACTTCAAGGGAAGTACCAGGAAGGCTCTGGAAGGACATCAGCAGCCCAGGGGTTTCCCTAGAACTAACACACATGTGCAGTGAAGTTCATAGCTTTTCTGAACTGAGATGCGGGCAAAAATTAGCAATAATGGGAAGGAAAAAAAGCAGCAGCTCCTCTTCTCTGGGCAAGTGTGGGTGTGTGCTCTCTGCACTGTATGAGCCACATCGTTATTCAACTGCAGATGTGCACATCTGTAATGGTGCCCTTGTACTTTTCTAGTAAATGTGTATACACACAAATAGAAGTTATTTCCCAAACTTGGCTGGGCGTGTTGGCTCATGCCCATAATCCCAGCACTTTGGGAGGCCGAGGCGGATGGATCACCTGAGGCCAGGAGTTCAAAACCAGCCTGGCCAACTTGGTGAAACCCCATCTCTACGAAAAATAGAAAACATTAGCTGGGCATGGTGGTGGGTGCCTGTAGCAGGAGAATTGCTTGAACCCGGTTGGCAGAGGTTGCAGTGAGCCAAGGTCCCACCACTGCACTCCAGCCTGGGCAACAAGAGTGAAACTCCACCTCAAAAAAGAAAAAAAAAAAAGAAATTGTTTCCCAAACTGATGGAAGCACCTTAGAAGTGAGAATGTGAGACTCACCTTTTGTTTTTTGGAGGGTTTCATGTACAAGAAAGGTGAAGGAATTTTCATTATTTTTTTTTTTTTATAAGACATGGTCTTGTTCTGTTGCCGAGCGTGACCTTGAACTCCTGGCTCAAGAGATCCTCTTGTCTCAGCCTAAGCTGGGACTACAGGTGTGCTCCACTACGCCCAGCCTGGAGCTTTCATTATGAAAGGTTGTGTCTTGAATTCATGACTGATCATTCAATAGTCACATTATTTAAATTGGCCACACAGTGGATTTCCTGTACTGAAGTTTATCATAATGGACTATTCACATTTATGTGGTCAATATAATGGGTTGTCAGGTTATAAAAGGAATTCTGGGCTGGGCACGATGGCTCACGCCTGTAATCCCAGCACTTTGGGAGGCTGAGGCGGGTGGATCACCTGAGGTCAGGAGTTCAAGACCAGCCTGGCCAACGTGGCGAAACCTCGTCTCTACTAAAAATACAAAAATTAGTCGCGTGTGGTGGCGGGCGCCTGTAATCCCAGCTACTCGGGAGGCTGAGGCAGGAGAATCGCTTGAACCCGGGAGGCAGAGGTTGCAGTGAGCCGAGATCATGCCACTGTACCCCAGCCTGGGTGACAGAGGGAGATTTCATCTCAAAAAATAAAAATAAAATAAAAGGAATTCTGAACTGGGTATGGTGGCTCATGCCTGTAATCCCAATACTTTGGCAGGCAGAGGCAGGAAGTTTGCTTGAGCCCAGGTATTTAAGACCAATCTGGGCAATGTAGCAAGACCCCATCTCTACAAAAAATACAAAAAATTAACCAAGGTGTGGGTAGTGCATGCCTGTGGTCCCAGCTACTTGCAAGTATCTCTCGAGCCCAGGAGTTTGAGGTTAGAGTGAGCTATGATCACGCCACTGCACTCTAGCCTGGATGACACAGCAAGACCCTGTCTTACCAAGTACTGTAAAAATTAAGCCAATTCCGGGTGGAACACTTGAGGTCAGGAGTTTGAGACGAGCCTGGCCAACATGATGAAACCCTGTCTCTACTAAAAAACAAAAACTAGCTGGGTGCGGTGGTGCATGCCTGTAATCTCAGCTACTTGGGAGGCTGAGGCAGGAGAATTGCTTGAACCCGGGAGGCGGAGGTTGCAATGGGCCGTGATTGCACCACTGCACCACTGCACTCCAGCCCGGGTGACAGGGCGAGACTCCATCTCAAAAAAAACAAAAATTAAGCCAATTCAAATTTAGACCTTATAGTGCACCACATCAATAAGTAATGGTTAGATAAATACAGACAAATATGATCTTAAAAAAAAAATTGGGAAAAGCCACAGAGATTCACAATTTTATAGAGAAGATATCCAATGTATTGACAGACCCAGTTATCTGACCTAGCTATTCAGAAGCCCACCAGAAGTTAAACAGCTGCTACTTCTTTCCCACTGTGCCTGCCCTGCCTCTAGCCAGCATCGGCACTCAGGCAGGAGCTCAGACTGCAAGAAGGAGACCTACACCTGCCCAAAGGACATCCTAAACCCCCTCTTCGTACCAGTATATTGTTCCCACAAATGTCCCTAAGACAACAGGAGCAGTGTCCCCTGTATCTCCCATGCATATTCTTCACCTTTGCACAGAATACAACAACTTGAACTTCTAATTCCAACTGAACTTGAACTGAACTTCTAATGTGGGGACTGCAAAATACATTGGTGTCCCTAAATCCCGCCTGCAGCCAGGACATTGTTTGCTAGAACCTGTATTTACTTCACACACTCAAAACTTTCTTCACATCTGACCTCTGATTGGATCCTCACAAAACTCGTGTGACATGGAATGACAGGTGTCAGATCCACCACTTTACAGTTGAGGAAATGGAAACCCAGAAACTCTAGAGGTGGATTCAGTGCCACATCCAGTCTGCATGGGGTAGGGAGTGGGGGCCTCCAAAACCCAGGCCCTCTGGCTGCCCAGTGGTCTGGGAAGCAGCCTGGGAAAGGGAAAGAAAACACACAGATCTGGGTTCAAATCCCAGCTCTACCAATTACTCAGACCTGTGACCTTGAGCAAGTGTTTGCCTCACATAAAGTATGCAGGATGCCCTTACCTCCTCCGGCAAACTGCAGGAGGACAGGGCAGCCAGCTCTGACACCCGTTAGGTCTTTACTGCGGGAACACATTCTTTGTCCGTTTCCAACTGTAGCCCTGGGGTGCCAATGCCAACCCTCTAGGAATGTGGATTTCTCTTCCTACCTGTTGCACCCCCACCCCATGCCAAATCTCAGTGCCAGCATTTGATACCTTCTAACTTCGATGTATACCTTTTAGCAATTTGTGGTTGTATTTTGCGCAAACTGTACTAGACATCACATCGCGCTACTGTGTATTTGAAGAAGTATAAAGAAACCAGGAAGCCCGGCGTGGTGGCTCATGCCTGGAATCCCAACGCTTTGGGAGGCCAAAGTGAAAGGGTCGCTTAAGGCCAGGAGTTCAAGACCAGCCTGGGCAACAGAGTGAGGCCTGTCTCTACAAAAAATATAAAAAATTAGCCAGGTGTGGTGGCATATGCCTGTGGTCCTAGCTATGTAAGAGGCTGAAGAAGGAGGATCCCTTGAGCCCAAATGGGAGATTACGTTGAGCTATGATGGCACCATGGCACTGCACTCCAGCTTGGGCACCAAGGCAAGATCCTGCCTCGGAAAAAAAAAAAAACTCCTGGCGCAGTGGCTCACGCCTGTAATCCCCGCACTTTGGGAGGCTGAGTCAGGCAGATCACCTGAGGTCAGGAATTCAAGACCAGCCTGGCCAACATGGTGAAACTCATCTCTACTAAAAATACAAAAATTAGGCAGGCATGGTGGCATGCACCTGTAGTCCCAGCTACTTGGGGGGCTGAGGCAGGAGAATCGCTTGAACCCAGAAGGCAGAGGCTGCAGTGAGCCGAGATCATACCGCTACACTCCAGCCTGGGCAACAGAGTGAGACTTCCTCAAAAGAAAGAAAAGAAAAGAAAAAAAGAAAAGAAAAGAGAGAAAGAAAGAAAAATGAAACAAAATCTCCAAGAAAAGAAAGGGAAGGAAGGAAGGAAGAAAGGAAGGAAGGAAGGAAATAAAGAAAAAGGAAAGCAAACCTCCATGTATTAAATCTTTTTCAGGGCACCAGAGGAGATGACAGTTGGCAAATCAGGGATAAATGCTTTTATAAATGAAGAATCGTTTTATAAAAAGTCAAATTTCAGTGATAGCATATGACAGTTTCGTCTCTTCCCTTTTCTTTTCTTTTTTTGAGACAGAGTCTTGCTCTGTCAACCAGTCTGGAGTGCAGTGGCGCTATCTCGGCTCACTGCAACCTCCGACTCCTGGGTTCAAGAGAGTCCCCTGCCTCAGCCTCCCGAGTAGCTGGGATTACAGGCGTGTGCCACCATGCCCAGCTACTTTTTTGTATTTTAGTAAAGACGAGGTTTCACTGTGTTGGCCAGGCTGGTCTCGATCTCCTGACCTCATGATCCGCCCGTCGCGGCCTCCCGAAGTGCTGGGATTACAGGCGTGAGCCACCGCGCTCAGCTGACAGTCTCTCCAGGGCATCAGAACACAGCACTAGGAATGCTGTCTGTGGTGACTCAGTGTGACTCGATGACCACAGGACCCCCCGAGTGAGCCAGGGCTGGTGGGCGAAGCAGACGTCACTGCAGAGAGCTAGCAGCTTGCTGTGGGGAGAGAATAGGGACGTGGTCTCGGGTCCAGATGTCCTCAGCCACAGTAGCAGCATGAAGGAAGGTGCATTGAGGGGGGACCCAAATGCTCCTCTGCTCCCTGCGTCCCTCACAGGAACTTCCCATAACACAAACAGGAATAACAGTGCCCCTCGTCAGGCAGTTGTGGCAATCCGGAGTGGAAAAAGGGTGCCTCGGGCAGGGCGAGGGGGCTTATGCCTGTAATCCCAGTGCTTTGGGAGGCTGAGGTGGGAGGATCACTTGAGGCCAGGAGTGCACTATGATTGCGCCACCGCACTCCAGCCTGGACAACACAGCAAGACCTTGTCACTAAAGAAAAAAAAAGGAAAAGAAAGGATGTCTCAAATGTTCTGTCATTCCTTCAACACATATCTGAATGCCTGCTCTAGGCCACTGAAATAATGAGGAAGGCTTAGGAAGAAGTAGCAGCACTTAGCCCCGGCCGCATGTGGGGGCTTAGGGAACAGGAAGAATGCAGGCTGGCTCTCCAGCTCCTGGGCTGGGTACCACAAACCACCAGCATCAGGAGTATGAAGCCTTCCTTTCTTAACCTAAAGGACTTGGTGTCCAATGCCTAACCTATATCCCTCAGGAAGCAGAGTGGTACCCATCCTACTGCCCAACCCTCCAAGTTGACCGTGACCCTCCTGCACACCCCGGAGAGGCATGCCTCACTTAGCAGCATGATTTCTTTCATTGTTAACTTCCAAAGACGTTCCTGGACCAAAGAACGATCCTCACAAAAAAAAAAAAAAAAAAAAAAGGCAAAGGCAGACACTTCTGAGGCTGTCAAGTTACCCAAATAGGGTAGCTGGCCTCAGCCCAGGGCCTGCTGGGGATCCAACTTTCACCCGACATTTGGATGGGGTAAAAGTTGAAATTTACACAAGGTAACAAATATTTGAAGCTAGCAAGCAGAAAAAAGTCCTTACTTATGTTAAGCAATCAATTTGTTTAAAAAACATATCCTGTACATGTCGTCAAAGAAATTGGTAATAGTGGTGGCATCTGGAGAGGGGAACCAAGTGAGAAGGACTCTACTCTGTATCTGCACCTTTTCAAAAAAAAAAAAAAAAAAATAGAGACAGGGTCTGGCTGTCACCCAGGCTGGAGTGCAGTGGTGCAATCGTAGCTCACTGCAGTCTCCACCTCCTGGGCTGAAGCCATCCCCCCACCTTAGCCTCCTGAGTAGCTGGGACCACAGATGCACTCCACCAGGCCCTACTAATTGTTTGCAGAGACAGGGGTCTGGCTCTGTTGCCCAGGTTGGTCTCGAATTCCTGGTCTCAAAGCAATCCTCCCACCTCGGCCTCCCAAAGCACTGAGATTACAGGCGTGAGCCACGGGGCCGGGCCCATTTGTGCCTCTTTAACTTTGCATCGTGTGCTTATATCGCTTATTTGTAAAAACAAAACAAA
Organism: Pongo pygmaeus; assembly: GCF_028885625.2. Classification (NCBI taxonomy): domain Eukaryota; kingdom Metazoa; phylum Chordata; class Mammalia; order Primates; family Hominidae; genus Pongo; species Pongo pygmaeus. The sequence continues at coordinate 6,079,661 of NC_072382.2, read as the reverse complement.
AAAATGTCTTCACAAGAAAAGCTCAAGACTGGCAGAAGACAAGTGAGGCCTCTGTAAAGTGTGTTGGAGAGATTCTCTCCAACACACTTTAAACAAACAATCTCGAACAGCCATTTTAATTCTTAAAGCACCAATTCTTCCGGAATTCAAGTTCAGGCTTCCACCAGCAACAGATCTCTGGCCTGCCAATAATAACCATGCAGAGTGACTAAACATTTTTTCCAACAAAGGAAAAAATGCAAACGATCAAAGTGCAGAAGCAGCCCTTGGCCCGCGGAGGCTCCGGTTTCCGCCTCCCGCCGCCGCCGCCACCGCCCCTGCGCCTTTAGATTTCGGGCAGCAAGTTTAATTGCTCGCTTGGAAAGCGTCCTCGGAAGGGCACCGCCAGCAACTGCGGCTTCGCGCCCCGCCCCTTCCCCCAAGCCCCGGGCGGGCGTCACGTGACGGCTGAGAAAAGTAGGGGAAAGGTCAGCAGCAGCCCCGCCCCCGGGCTGGCGTGTCCCAGGCGCTCGGATCCTGTTCCACCCGCCGTGCCCACAGAGACCTTCCGGAGCGAGTTGGCGCGCGTCCCTGTGGCCACCCCAGCGACAGCGGGAGAAATGCAACGCACCTCTCCGTGGGAAGGTCGAGCCCTGCGGTGCCCAGCTGTGGGGACAGCTCGGTGCTCAGTGCTTCTGATGACAGATGCTGCATCCAACGAGCCAGAAACGCAGGCACCGCGCTCAAGAGCCCAGGGCGCGTCTAAAAGGGGCTCCCTGTGAAGCCCCAGTGAAAACTGACGGTGTTTTTATGAATGAGCACGCGGGGCCAGGGTTGGGTAAGGGCAGGCCCTCGTTCCAGGACTCCCCGGAGGCCCAGCTTGACCGCTCGGTGACCACTGGTCCGGGGCCGGGGCCAAACGCAGCAGCCGCAGCAGCATCGGAAGGGACCCAGTTTAATTCTCTTCCCCTCCAGGGTAGGCGGCTTGTTTTTAGTACCAACTCGAAACGTTATTTTGGCCTGTGCATGATGTCAATTTCTGCCACTTTGAAACAAAGTGTGTGCACTCCCAAACCTGGCCCTTTTTATTGTTTGATTCCAACTGTTAAGATAGAGTTCAAGTGCAAGGTCTAGTCTAGCAATGCTTCACAGGAAGGAAACCAGTAATTTACATGCGAAAAGCAGGCCACAGGTTCTTGGTATTGAGGCAAAACCAATCCAAAGAACCAGCTGTGAATGCTGATGGTCCCCAGACCAACTGACAGCTGGATGCTCGCTGGCCTCAGCGGTGTGCATTCTCAGCGACACTAATGTCCTCAATTTATTGCTACGTTCACTCGGTCAGAGTCTCCTTAAAGAATTTGGAAAGGCCTGGGGGTGGGGGTGCTTCCTGGCATAAATAAAAGACCAGTGCTCAGCCATTTTTTATTCACTTGGTTTGTGGCTTAGAATGAAATAAACATGCTTGCATATCTGGAATGACCAGAAACCGGACACCTGTGGAAGAAAATGGTGTAACAAAATACACCGTTGCAAAAGGTAAAACCGATTTTCATTTTATTCGGTAACTTACAAAGTTACCGGCTTCCTACTAAAATCTGCCCTTAAATATTTTATAACACACGGAGCCGAGAGGAACCGAAAGCCTGTGCCGAGTTGGGAATATTAACTTTGTTATGTATTTAACCTGGTAATTAGTTGGGATTTTTAACTCTCTGAGTTGTTTTCTTTTTTTAAAGTAAGATCAGCCCTCATCTTTGAGTCCTGCGGCTTTAACGAAAGCCAAGGGCGGATTTACATTATAAAGACGCTGACCCACGGCCTTTCCTGACAAACCGAAAGAAGCCGGCTGTTGGCTGGCCGCGGCGGTGGCTCCGAGAAGGGGCTGCCCCGCGTGGCCCTGACCGCACCGTCGGGCTCGCAGGCCAAGTTCGCCAGGGCACGGCCACGTGACACCCCCACCCTCCCGCGGCCCCGCCGCTCCCAGCCCGACACGACCTTGGGCACATGCTCCGCGCCCACCTGCCCTTGACCCAGCGCTGCACGGGAGAGGCTGCGGGGCGCTCCCAAGCAGGCACTGGGACCGGCACCCTCATCCTGCTCACCGCAGCGCTCGGACCGCGCCTGGAGTCCCTGCGCCAAGGGCGTGTCCCGACGGCTGCACTGCGAGGGCGGGCGTGGGGAGCGGGACCGGGGAGACGGACGCTGGGATGGGGTCAGCGGCGCCCTGCCGAATCCCGAGGGCCGAGCATCCCTCCCTCAGCCGCACTGCACCTGCGCGCAGGTGACCAACCCACGGGCGGACCCCCAGACCCAATCCTCTCCAGAGCCAGGGTGGGATGGGCAGGGACAGGAGCCGGAGGCCCTACTGGCCCCGGGCGAAGGCATCCTGGAAAGCATCCAGAGCCTCCAGCATCCCTCCCGCGGCCTCCCGCAGGCTGACCGACCCCTGGGCAGACCCTCAGACTCAATCCAGTCCGGGGCGGATTAAGGAGTGGGAGACAAGGGAGCCGGTGGCCCCGTTGGCCCCGGGCCGGAGGCGTCCAGCCAAGTCCGGAGGGCCGAGCATCCCTCCCGCGGCCGCACGGGACCCGCCTGCGGATGGACCGACCACCGGCGGACCCTCAGACCCAATCCCCTGAGGGACATGGGGAGCCCCGGCCTCTCTCTGGGTTCAGGATCTCCACAACCCCGCCGTCCGGGGGGAATACCGGGGTTCCTCTCGGCGCCCCGGTTCCGGCGGCGTCCCCCACCAGGTCCGGTTCCCGGCAGCCCCGCGCCCCGCCGGTCCCCGGCCCCCGCAGCCCGCAGGGCCGCCCCGCCACCCTCCCCACCGCGCGCGACCGGGCCTCACCTAGTCAGCTACGGAGGTGCGGCAGCGGCAGTGGCGGCGGCGGCGGCGGCGGCGGTGGAGTGAGCGAGCGGCGAGCGGGCGCCGGGGAAGGAGGGCCGCGGGCGAGGCCGAGCGCACCCGACGCCGGCAGCAGCGGATTGGCTGAGGCGGGTCCGGCTGCGGCGCCTGCAGGCGGGTGACTCCAGGCGCGCGGAGGGCGGGCCCGGGGCCTCCGCGGGGCGGAGCGTCCGCGGGGAGAGGAGGGGAGGGAAACTGAGGCTCGCGCGGGTGCTCGCGTCCTCGACCTCTGCCAGAATGGGGTCTAGGACGAGATTCCTCACCCTCCGAGCCTCAGTTTCCTCATCCGTAAAACGAGCCATCTCGTGGAGGCCGTGCGCGTAAAATCGCTTAGCTCCGTGCCTGGCTGATGCTCGCGACTTATCTATCGGCACTGCCCCGTGTAATGCTCCAGGCACCCCGTAATTGTATTCACCCCCGACTCCTTCATGCAGACAAGGGTCGCGGGCCAGGAAGTAAGTTACCCGACATCACCGAGCTGAGGAGCAACCGATCCACAGGGAGTGGTGGCGCGCGCCTGTAATCCCAGCTACTCGGGAGGCTGAGGCGGGAAGATCGCTTGAAGCCAGGAGTTCGAGGCCAGCCTGAGCAACGTAGCGAGACCCCGTCTCTCTAAAAAAAAGCGCGGGGAAGTGATAGATCGGACATTGGGTCCAGATCTGATTCCACAGCCCATGCCCCAAATCAGACCTTATACCACGAGTGACCGTCATCGCGATCCGGAGGCAGCGTGGCTCCTCATCTAGCTAGGATAAAAATGCCTCACTTGAGGGGCTTTGGTGAGATTTACTAAAATAATTCTTCCAGCGTCAAGAACATAATAGGTGCTGGGAGAGGAGTAGCTGGAGCCCAGGGCAGAGTGACTGAAAGACCCTTGTGCTGGAGCTCGGGAGAGGGGCCGGGAGCGGGAACTGAACATCCACCGGTCCCAGGAGTCTAGGGCGAGCGCAGCTGCAGGGGACCCGGGGGGTTGAGGGGGAGGGAGAGGGGCCCCAGGCATAACAGGAGGGCCAAGGGGCTCTTCCTGACCGGGAGCCACCCCTCCCCTATCTTTGCCCGCAATGCTTCCAGGCGCGAGCCGGCGGCTCTGCATACAGCAGGTGCTCCATAAATGCACCGATGTTATGAACAAAGACTCTTTTAAACCTCTTTTATGAACCCTGCTCTTTTTAAGTTCGATCACTTATTCTAGTTATGAAAAATCCATGTTTGCAACCATCCTTCTCTCTCTGTCATTTGGTTGTTACCGCAGAAGAATTTAGAAGAGAAAATGAAAGTTCTCCTTTGATCCCGCCCCCCACCACCGCTGCAGTTAACTCTCCCTGCGGTTCCCGGGCTCGCTGTTTTAAACGCAGGCAGGATGCAAGCTGTCTGTAAGGCTGTTTTGTTTTCACTTGGCTTACGTCGTAGACAGTTCTCTGTGGGGGGACGGAGATGACCACCGGCCTTCCCAAGGCTGCATAAGATTTCCTTTGACTATGCTGTGATCCATTTACGCGGCCCCCATTGGACAACTAGGCCCTCCTCCCCGCCCCACACCCCACCATTGCAGGTATAAATAAAAGCTGCGTTGGCCGTCGATGTACCTCCTGGAGCTCCTGATTCTCCTGTAGGATAGATTCCTGGAGGGGAAGCAACCAGGCACGTGAGACATTTTGGTAACACAGGCCAAGCTACCATGCCGAAAAGCTTACCAACTTCCACTGCCACCCGCGCGTGCAAGCGGGGCCCTGTCTCCGATTATGGATTATTTTAATCTTTGCCAATCCTAAAAGGAGGTGTGGGGGAGGGAAGAATCTGTCATCTCTCCTTTTAATTTGCATTTCTTTGAGGTTAGAAGTTGGGGGTTTGTCCCCCTGCTGGCGCTTGTCTGGACCACCAGTGAGCCCAGGCACTCGACCCCCGCAGATTTCACCGCCCCAAGAGGCCGGTGGGCTGGGCCAGGGCACAGGTTCCTGACGCGCGGCTGCACCCCACAAGCCCTGGCGGCTCTCGCGCGTGAGGCTCTCCTTGCACGTGGGCCTTCGCGGTTTGCACTACGGAAGCTGGACTGTCATTCTCACCGCAAATGCCCTTCCCTCCTTTCCCTGGAAACTCAGCCACCGACATGTCCCCGCTCCAAGGTCACTTCCTCCCTCGCTCAGCGCCCCGGTGCGCGCCCAGCTGGGATTGGCCCCGCGCCCTGTCTGTTCCCAGGGCTCTTCGGCCTTGACCGTGCGCCCTTCCCTGCGCGCCGCCTCGGTGCCACCTGCAGGCCGGGCGGGGCAGGGACAGGGACCCAGTCTGTGGGGACGCCGAGGCGCCACGCTCACCTGTGCCATGGTGGCCGGGCTCTCGGCAGCTGCAAGGAGCCCTCGCCGGCCTGCGACTGCAGCCGCACTGGGGAGGCCTTACTCCCTTCCCGCCGACCACGCTGCAGCTCTCCTGCCCGGGTCTGCCCCTCCCGCGGCTGTGTAGCCGAGTCTATTAATAAAGAACCAGAGAACCAGACCTCGCGGGGAGCTCCGGGCCTGAGCCTCAGTTCCCTAGGGCCAAAAACGTCTCCATGTCTGCCTCTGAAACTAGAATAATCTTTCTCAAGCCTTGTTTTTTACAAATTCCGCCCCAGTTTGAATACTGTAGCAATTGCCTACCATAGCTACAAGAAAACTTTTCTTTTTAATGCAGGTAATGTTTTTATTTATCGCTAAGATTTCTCTTTTTACTAAAAAAATACTTTTTTAATGGAAAAATCCAAACCTTTTTATTCATTCATTCATTCATTCATTCATTCATTCATTCATTCATTCATTTTTGAAACAGGATCTCTCTCTGTTGCCCATGCTGGAGGGCAGTAGCAAAATGACACTGCAGTGTTGACATCCCAGGCTCAAGCAATCCTCCTACCCCAGCTTCCTGAGTAGCTGGGACCACAGGCAAGTCCCGCCATGCCTGGCTAATATTTTGAAAAATCCAAACGTTTGAAAAAAATTAACCAGAATAGTATAATAAAGGCCTATACAACCAAAACTGAAGGTCAACCATTATGGAGCTAGGGCCAAGGTGTATGCCTGTGTTCCTACCCACTCCTGCCCAGTCTTACTGTTTATTTTAAAGCAAATTCAGAAATCCTACCGTTATGTCCACAAATTCCTTTTTTTTTTTTTTTTGACATGGAGCCTTGCTCTGTCCCCCAGGCTGGAGTGCAGTGGCGCAATCTCACCTCACTGCAACCTCTGCCTCCAGGGCTCAAACGATTCTCATACCTCAGCCTCCCGAGTAGCTGAGATTACAGATGTGCATCACCATGCCCGGTAATTTTTGTATTTTTAGTAGAGACAGGGTTTCACCATGTTGACCAGGCTAGTCTCCAACTCCTGATCTCTGGTGATCCATCTGCCTCGGCCTCCCAAAGTGCTGGGATTACGGGTGTGAGCCACTGCGCCCAGCCCTCAAATTCTTGAGTACAAACCTCTAAAAGATAAATATTCTTAACTAAAAAATATGACCATACTATCGTTGTCCCACCTAAAATAGATGAACAATTGTGACAGAAAATGGTAAACCCAGTTGCCTGCCAAGAGCACAGCTGAGTCCCCACTCGATCTCGCCAGCCTCATTTCTTGCTGGCAGCTCCCATCAGATTCTGATCCAGAAGTGTGTACGATTTCTTGGAACTCAGCTCTGATATCCCCATAGGAAACAGTGTTGAAATCTCAGCGTGGTGTACTTCCCTCTCCTCTCCAAAGCCTGTAGTGCCTCTGACCTTGCACCTTGGGCCTCTAGGTGTTGAGTAAATTTGGTCAGTTCCACTTTGCTGAGTCTGCATCACCAGGCTTTCATGAGGACAGAACGGGGTGATGCAGACGAAAGCACCTGCACGCAGCAAGAGGATGTGCACGGAAAGGACTCAGAGCAACAAGTGCACTGTTTTCTTAACGGAACAGGTCTGCTCTGACGCAGGATCAGAACACATTATTTTGTTGTTGTTTGTTTGAGATGGAGTCTCTCTTCGTCACCCAGTCTGGAATGCAATGGCGTGATCTTGGCTCACTGCAACGTCTGCCTCCCAGGTTCAAGCGATTCTCCTGCCTCTGCCTCTCGAGTAGCTGGGAACGTGCCACCATGGCTGATTTTTGTATTTTTACTAGAGACAGGGTTTCACCAGGTTGGCCAGGCTGATCTCAAACTCCTGACCTCAAGTGATCTGCCCGCCTCAGCCTTTCAAAGTGCTGGGATTACAAACATGAGCCACCGCACCCAGCCCAGAACACGTTCTATCCCGCTGCTCCTGGACGCTTTGCTGCCCATCTGTGCTGCCCATCTGTGCCTCAGTTTCCTCACTTAAAAGAGGACCAGCTGGGTGCGGAGGCTCACGCCTGTAAACCTAGCACTTCGGGGCTGAGGCAGGTGGATCACCTGAGGTCAGGAGTTGGAGACCAGCCTGACCAACATAGTGAAGCCCCATCTCTACAAAAAATACAATAATTAGCTGGGCGTGGTGGCAGGTGCCTATAATCCCAGCTACTCCGGAGGCTGAGGCAGGAGAATCACTTGAACCTGGGAGGCAGAGGTTGCAGTGAGCCGAGATCGTGTCACTGCACTCCAGCCTGGGCAACAAGATTGAAACTCAGTCTAAAAACAAAAAAACAAAACAAAACAAAAAAAGAGGACCTTGACCCAGGGCACTAATGAGCAACCTTTCACCACTCTCCCTCGTCCCTTCAGAGCCGGACTCCGCTCTGTTTCTTCTGCACCTCTTAGTCCCCGGCACCCTGGCTGGCCCATTGAGGCACAAGGAAGGTTGGCAGGGGGTTGCCTTCCTGGGGAGGCAGCACAGTGAAGAAGCAAGAACGGAGATTGGGAGAGGGTGCAGCAGGCCACAGGGCACAGAGCTGAGTCTGGCTGGCTGCATGGGTGCCTCACCGCTCATCTGGCCTCGGTTTCCTCACTTCAAAAAAAGAGGATGGCCAGGTGCGGTGGCTCACACCTGTAATCCTAGCACTTTGAGAGGCTGAGGCGGGTGGATCTCTTGAGGTCAGGAGTTCGAAACCAGCCTGGCCAACATGGCGAAACCCCATCTCTACTAAAAATACAAAAAAAAAAAAAAAAAATCACCAGGCATAGTGGTTGGCGCCTGTAATCCCAGCTACTTGGGAGGCTGAGGCGGGACAGTCACTTGAACCCAAACGGCAGAGGTTGCAGTGAGCCAAGATAGTACCACTGCACTCCAGCCTGGGCAACAGAGTGAGACTCCATCTCAAAAAAAAAAGAGAGGACATTGACCCTGGGCACTAATAAGCAACCTCTTCACCACTCTTTTCTTTCTGATCTTATTCTGATTAGTTCATTTATTTGGAGAAGCAGTCATATTCTGGTGTTGGGAGTGTGAACTCCAGAACCACTCAGCCTGGGTTCAAATCCTGTCTCTGCCACTTACTAGCCGAGTGATCTTAAACCTCCCTGCACCTCAGTTTCCTCATCTGTAACATGGGAAAGAAACGGAAGCTGCCTTGGAGAGTTGTAATGAAGATGAGTAACTGATCGGCGTGCTTAGAGCATTCCCTGGTACACAGTAGGTGCCACATAAGCTTTAGCTGTGATTATTATTCCCCCCACCCCGTCATGAGTCCATGTTTTAAAAGCTGCTGCCCTCCCAGATCAGAGAATGTTGGAAAAAAAGGAAAAAATATCTAAATGAATAAACAAACACTGTTGCCTATAAACAGCACATTTGATGAGGGAATAACTAATTTCCCGGTGCATACAGCAGAAATATGCAAAACTGCCAGCTGGAGCCTATAACCAGCATAAAATTCGCTCATTCCTTTAAAAGATGCTTATCAATAAGCACAGTGGCTGCCAAGACACTGTGTACTGCCAGCCAAGAACCAAAAAGCTGGGCATTTTGATCTATACAGGTTAATTTCAGATAGATGAGGGGTCTCTTTAAGGCCATTTGAAATGGTCAGAATAGTTCAAAGGTCACTATTACTCCCTCCTCAGTTTCCCCAGTCATCTCTGAGGCCCCCATCTACCCAGCCTACTTAGAGAGTATGCGTTCAGGCCAGGACCTGAGCTTCTTCATGGGATCAGAGCAGCGTGCTGGGCCCAGAGCAGGCAATGCCTTAATGGATGCTATTGAAGCTGGTATCTCGACTTGCCCATCACCAGGGCCAGGGCAGTCTTGCTCCTGACTGCTGTGCCGGCAGCCCAGACACTGGGACTTCATGCACAGGGAGGAGGTGACCCTCCTGTAGCTCATTTTAGCAGACACCTGAGTTTTTAAATGAAAGCATTGGCAAAAGGTCTTCTATGTTAAGGACATAAATCCTCCCCTTTGGAGGTGGAGGTAGAGGTAGAAGGAGAATGAGAGAGGCAGGTAATAACTTGAGTCTTTATAGTTTTTAAATTTGGAAGGGCCGGGCGCAGTGGCTCACGCCTGTAAACCCAGAACTTTGGCAGGCTAAGGTGGGTGGATCACCTGAGTTCAGGAGTTCGAGACTAGCCTGGCCAACATGGTGAAACCCCATCTCTACTAAAAATACAAAAATTAGCCAGGCATAGTGGCACACGCCTATAGTCCCAGCTACTTCGGAGGCTGAGGCAGGAGAATTGCTTGAACCTGGGAGGTGGAGGTTGCAGTGAGCTGAGATTGTGCCATTGCACTCCAGCCTGGGCAACAAGAACAAAATTCTGTCTCAAAAAAAAAAAATTTGAAACAGGGAGTCACTGACCCTTGGAAAACCCGATGATGGCTACAAATGCTATCCCTGGAAACACACACACACACGCACACACACGCGTGCACACGCACGCACGCACACACGCACACACACACGCACACACATACAGTAAATCACTCCAGTCATGGCCCTTCCAAGACCCGTCTATAGCCTCCTGCCCCACACAGGTTAAGAAAAAATATCCAAAACTTGGAAATAAGGCAAAAGCATGTCTGAATGTGATTTCAGTGTCACACTTGATCATTGCCTAACTGTCCCATTCAAGGATTCGCTCATTTTCTAGGGAACAGTAACTTGGACAAGGCCCCAGAGTCTGTGAAGTTACATGTGAGCTGGTAGATTTTTGTCCAACAGAAATTCAAAGGATTTCCAATTGATGTAAAAAAGAATTCCCCAAGGTTATGATTTTATTGCCCTGCAGAACATTAACCAGTTTTGTAGCAATCTTATGGCAGCTTTCTTTTCTTTCCCTTTTATTTTTGAGATGGAGTTTCACTCTGTCACCCAGAATGGAGTGCAGTGGTGTGATCTGGGCTCACTACAACCTCCGCCTCCCAGATTCAAGTAATTCTCCTGCCTCAACCTCCTGAGTAGCTGGGACTACAGGTGCCCGCCCGCTCAGTGGCTCTGTCTCCAGCCTGGCTCTCCTTTGAGCTCCCACCCTGCCACTCTGGCATCACCTTTCTGATCCCCTTAAATCCTCACTAGAGCCCACCCTCACCCCTCACCCCTACTTCCACCCCCAGATAAATGACTTCATTCACTTGCTCCCTGCAGCCAAGTTACCCAACCGGAGAAGTCAAGTCTCGGTTGCCAGCAAAGCAGGGCCACAAAGAAAAGAAAAATTGGGGTGTGTGGGGTGTGTGTGTGTATGTGTTTTCTATGTCAAAGCAGCAAATAGGGCATGGTGGCTGACGCCTATAATCCCAGCACTTTGGTAGGTCGAGGTGGGTGGATCACTTGAGGTCAGGAGTTCAAGACCAGCCTGGCCAACATGGTGAAACCCCATCTCTACTAAAATTACAAAAAAAAAAAAAAAATTAGCTGGGTGTGGTGGCACACACCTGTAGTCTTAGCTACCTGGGAGGCTGAGGCAGGAGAAGCGCTTGAACCTGGGAGGCAGAGGTCGCAGTGAGCTGAGATCATGCCACTGCACTCCAGCCTGGGCAAGAGTGAGAATCTGTCTCAAACAAAAACAAAAACAAAAAGAAAAAAAGAAAAGAGAGAAAAAAAAAAGAAAGCAAATACCTATCAGAACCTCGGTGGACTTTTTTTTTTTTTTTGAGGCGGAGTCTCGCTCTGTCACCCAGGCTGGAGTGCAGTGGTGCAATCTTGGCTCACTGCAAGCTCCGCCTCCCGGATTCACGCCATTCTCCTGCCCCAGCTTTCTGAGTAGCTGGGACTACAGGTGCCCGCCGCCATGCCCAGCTAATTTTTTTGTATTTTTAGTAGAGACGGAGTTTCACCGTGTTAGCCAGGATGGTCTCGATCTCCTGAGCTCGTGATCTGTCCGCCTCGGCCTCCCAGAGTGCTGGGATTACAGGCGTGAGCCACCGCACCTGGCCAATGGACTTTCTTATGCTTATTTAACAGTTTAGCACACATCTTTATGAGACAAAGCAGCGAATGTAAGAAACCGCGTTTACTCATTTCTGTTGGCAGCGTCATTTCACAAAGACCCTGATTCTGATGGCAGCTCTCCAGAAGGATGCTTTGAAGACAAAACAGGACAGAGCCCATGGCCCCCAGGCCTCTTGCCTGAGTTACTATATTTCTTAAACGATAAGTGACCCTAATCCTTGCCTTTTTCTGCATATAAGATGACGTCAGCTGGGTGAAGTGGCTCACGCCTGTAATCCCAGCACTTTGGAAGGCCGAGCCAGCCAATCACCTGAGGTCGGGAGTTGGAGACCAGCCTGGCCAACATGGAGAAACCCTGTCTCTACTAAAAATACAAAGTTAGCCGGGTGTGGTGGCGCACGCCTGTAATCCCTGCTACTCGGGAGGCTGAGGCAGGAGAATTGCTCGAACCCAGGAGGCGGAGGTTGCAGTGAGTCCAGATCACGCCATTGCACACCAGCCTGGGCAATAAGAGCGAAACTCCGTCTCAAAAGAAATAAAAATAAATAACGTCTAACAAGGTTAGTGATTATGACTCTGTAATCTATAACCAAATATGGCCAAACCCAGCTTCTGATGTGATTCTGCGTCAATGTAACTTCTGAGAAAGTTTGATGTGATTTTGCACACAGGGAACCTCCACCACAGGTATATAAGGTGTGACCTGAAACACCGTGGTGGAGCAATATGATGGAACCGCTCTCGGGCTATAGGCCTCGGTCAATAGTCCTCAGCAAGATCTCTGAATAAACTAACTTTAAAGCTTCAAAATCTTGATATTTTTTTTCTTTAGTCGACATCTTTCAAATTACATATGAAGAGGTTGCCATAAACCTTTTAGCACTTAGGACCCGGAAAGATTTTTTGTTGTTTGTTTTTTGAGACAGGGTCTCCCTTTGTCACCCAGGCTGGAGTGCAGTGGTGCAGTGGCACAATCTCAGTTCCCTGCAGCCTCGACTTCCTGGGCTCAAGTGATCCTCCTGCCTCAGCCTCCCCAGTAGCTGGGACTATAGGCGAATGCCACACCCGGCTAAGTTTTGTATTTTTAGTAGACAGAGGATTTCACCATGTTGCGCAGTCTGGAGGTCCTGGAAAGAGGAAAGATCTGAATCTGGCCCTGGTCTTACCCATATTCATTCATTTGATCACGCATTCATTCATTCTGCAAATATGTATTGAGTTCCTACACTTGTGCCAGCACTATTCTAGACACTGGGACTCTCAGGGAGTGAACAGAGCATTTTAACCAAGCTACAAATTCTAGTGAGAGAGGTGGTCAAGAAACAGATTCATGTGAAAAGGGCAAAGGAGGCCAGATACGGTGGCTCACGCCTCTAATCCCAACACTTTGGGAGGCAGAGGTGGGTGGACCACGAGGTCAGGAGTTCGAGACCAGCCTGGCCAACATGGCGAAACCCCTGTCTCTACTAAAAATACAAAAATTAGCCAGGCATGATGGCAGGTGCCTGTAATCCCAGCTACTTGGGACCCTGAAACAGGAGAATCACTTGAACCTGGGAGGCAGAGGTTGCAGTGAGCTGAGATTGTGCCATTGCACTCCAGCCTGGGCAACAAGAGCAAGACTCCATCTAAAAATAAAAATAAAAATAAAAAATAAAAAAATAAAAAGCAAAGGAGAAAAACAAACCAGGGAGTTGGGCAGAGTGTGGCTCTGGCATGAGGTGGGTAGGGACTAGCTTACAGATTTGATAGACGATAAGCCCCCTAGGGCTGGAGACCCTGGAAACCAGAACCGGATACAAAACTTGGGTTTCAGAAATGTTAGCTGAATGACTGAGTGATGGTTGGGATGGACAGGTGGAGAGTTGGGGCTCTGCAGGCTTAGCTGCCTGGTGCCCCTCCATCTGGCCCTTCCCTTCCAGGCCCTCACCGCATTTCCATGTCTCCCACAGGAACCTCTAAACGGTCCCCATGCGTGCCCTTCTTCACGGTCACCTTCTGTGCCCCAACATCTTTGAGGCAATCTGTGGCCTCCAGGCAGAACAGGCTTCAAAATTTGTCAAGCAAAGTGAAATGAAGGCTGAGACCTTTGATCAAAAACTATGAAGAATTTCAAGCTGAGGTGGGAAGATCGCTTGAAACCAGGAGTTTGAGACCAGCCTGGGCAACAAAGCCAGACCTTGTCTCTACCAAAAGAAAAAAAAAAAAATTACCTGGTGGTGTGCCTGTCGTCCCAGCTACTTGAGAGGCTGACGTAAGAGGATGACTTGAGCTTGAGCCCAGGAGTTCGAGGCTGCAGTGAGCTATGATCGCACCACTGCACTCCAGCCTGGGTGACAGAGCTCTCGGGACTCTGTCTCCAAAATAAATAAATACATAAAATTAAAAAAAATTTTAAAAAACAAGAAAGGAATTTCAAGCCAGTGACTGCAGAGCATGAAACTAACCACGAAACCCTGTTAAGTTCTCCCCTTGTGTGACTGTGCGAGTTGCATTTCCCGGAAGCTGGCCCTTCCTCTCAGGCAAGCCGGAAAGACCTCCTAGAGATCTGCACCCAAACGACCTTTCCAACCTGGGCTCACAAACCTCACTGGGCTCTGTACTCCCTCCACTCAAGACCTCACCCCACATCCTGCCTCTGAGCATCTGTTCTCGCTGTTCCCTCTGCCCAGAGTGCCTTTCCACTCACTTCTTCTTGTCTTTGTGCACAGCCATGGATCAGGTGCCAGGAGAGGAGACGGAGGCAAAGCAGGGCCAGTCAGCTCTCCAGAGAAGACACTCTCAGAGGGCAGTTGCAGCCTTACCCCACTGCAAGGCTCAAGCAGAAGCTTCCTCTGCTGCAAAATGGAGCAGCCATAAGAACCACGGTGCAGGATCTGAGGTGCAACTCTGCTAAGCTCTCTTTTTTTTTTTTTTTAGAGGAAGTCTTGATCTCTTGCTCTGTTGCTCAGGCTGGAGTGCAGTGGCAAAATCTCGGCTCACTGCAACTCCACCTCCCGAGTTCAAGTGATTCTCCTGCCTCAGCCTCCCAAGTAGCTGGATTACAGGTGGGCGCCACCACGTCCAGCTAATTTTTGTTGTTGTTGTTTTGTTTTTTGAGATGGAGTTTTTGCTCTTGTTGCCCAGGCTGGAGTGCAATGGTGTGATCTTGACTCACCGCCACCTCTGCCTCCCGGGTTCAAGCGATTCTTCTGCCTCAGCCTCCCAAGTAACTGGGATAACAGGTATGCATCACCATGCCCAACTAATTTTGTATTTTTAGTAGAGATGGGGTTTCTCCATGTTGGTCAGGCTGGTCTCGAACTCCTAACCTCAGGTAATCCACCCACCTTGGCCTCCTAAAGTGCTAGGATTACAGGCGTGAGCCACCATGTCCGGCCATTTGTGTATTTTTAGTGGAGATGGGGTTTTGCCATTTTAGCTAAGCTAGTCTCGAACTCCTCACCTCAGGTGATCCGCCCGCCTCGGCCTCCCAAAGTGCTGGGATTGCAGGCATGAGCCACTGCGCCTGGCCCTGCTAAGCTCTCTTTTTTTAGATCTACTGAGATTTGACTCACATACCATAAAGTTCACGGTTTTCAAGTGTACAGTTCAATCAATTTTGGTATATACACAGGGCTGTGCAACCACCACCGCAATCTGATTTCCTAAACATTAGATTAGGAAATCTAATCCCTAAACAAAACACCCAACCCATTAGCAGCCATCCTCCCCATGTTCCCCACCCGGGGCAGCCACCAGTCCACTTTCGGTCAAATTCACATATGGATTTGCCTATTTTGCACATTTCATAGGAATGGGATCCTACAATATGTGGTCGTTGGTGACTGCCTTTTTTCACTGAGTATCATGTCTTCAGGGTTCACCAATGTTGTGGCCTGGGCCGGTGTTTCACTCCTTTGTGTAGCTGAATAGTACTCTGTCCGGACAGACCACATTGGATGCGTCCATTCACAATATGACGGATGCGCACAGCACTTTCAGGAACCAGCTCCCAGACTGCCTGTTGCGGGTGGGTGTGGGTGCCTGGACCTCCCACGCAGACCTTGACCCTGAAATATAACCCAATGGCTGTCTCCTTTCCCTTCTGGAAGATTCCCACTCAGCCTTCAAGGTCCACTCGGAGGTCACTTGCGTCCCCGCATTACCACAAATCGACATAATCCCTTCCTCCGCTGTGCTTCCAGTGAGGCTTCTTCCTTGTCTAAGACCCACCCGTCTCTCCCTCCTAGCCGCTCCAGTCCGGAACTGCGATTGTCCTGCTTCTGGGGTCCTGGGCGTCTCCAACCCCCCAAAACGTTTGTGCATTGGAAAAATGGGGAATTGGCTGGGCGCTAATTGGCTGCCGGAGAAGCTAATTCTTTCCTTGAAGTCACAGGTTTGGGACGGAGGAAAGAAGAGCTGGGGTATTTTGGCGGTAGGGACCGGTGGGGAGGAGGAAGTGATCCTCCTCTAAGGCCCGGGGTGGGGGGAGGTGGGGTGGGAGCGGCTGACCGGCCGAATGGCCCTGCTCTCTTTGTTTTTCATGCAACATAATTCGATGGCCAGTCCAGGCTCTGCAGCCCCCTCCGCTGTCGGCCCGGGCGCCCGCGCAGGACCGCAGAGGGGCTGGGGGTCCAGGGCGCAGTCCAGGTCCGGGGAGCCCGCGCAGCCGCGTGTCCTTCCCTCTGGGAAGGAGCTGGCGGAGGCTGGGGAGGAGGCGTGCGGGTGTCCCCTGGCTTCCTCAGCTCCTCTAGACGCCCATGGACAGCCCCAGTTCCGTCCCAGGCTCTCTCCCTCGGCTCCTCTTTTTTATTTATTTATTTATTTATTTATTTATTTATTTATTTATTTATGATGGAGTCTCGCTCTGTCGCCCAGGCTGGAGTACAATGGCGCGATCTCGGCTCACTGAAACCTCTGCCTCCCCGGTTCAAGCGAATCTCCTGCCTCAGCCTCCTGAGTGGCTGGGATTACAGGCGCGCACCACTACACCCGGCTAATGTTTGTATTTTTAGTAGAGACGGGGTTTCACCATGTTGTCCAGGCTGGTCTCGAACTCCTGACCTCGTGATCCGCCCGCCTCGGCCTCCCAAAGTGCTGGGATCCTCAGCTCCTCTTTTGCAGACGACGAGGCGCAGGGGTGAGTGGGGAGGGCGTCCTCGGTGAGCGCGCGAATACTCTCCCGAGTCAGCTGGGTCGGAGGCGGCTGGCAGGAGAGGCGCCCCTCCACCCGGGGGCGATAGCCGAAGGTGGAAGTTGGCCCAGGCTGCGCCGAGAGGGAAGAAGTTAGACCGCAGGAGGGACCGACGGGCAGAGGCGTGAACCCCTCAGTCGCCCCTCCGGAGTGTGAAATCGCCCCTTTGCCCAACGCCGGGCTGGGACTGGGGGTGGGGAGAGACGGAGCGGGGATGGCCGCCCGCTGCCTGGTGCGCTTCCCGGAGCTGCGCAGAGCCCCGAGACCCGGAGGGAGGACTGAGCGCTCTGCGCGAGCACCCCCTGGTCGCCTGCGTGCGCTGAGCACCGAGCACCTTTTCCTGCTCCGGGTGTTCGCGGTCCACCCTGCAGCCCAGCCCCGGCGGACCCGCCCCCAGCCCGGCCCAGCGCCCCCAGGGGCTCCCGGCCCGCCCCGTCCGGGCTGGAGGGACAGTTCACTCCCCGGGCTGGTTGCTCCGAGCCCCCTTTATTAGAAGCATTCCTTGTGGAAAAACAGGAAACACTGACCTGTAAAACAAAATGCTTATTAAAATCGCCTGGAATCTTGTTGCCTGATTACTATGCCGCTCTGCTTCCTGTTTTTGGTCTGTGCTACTTTCCATGTAGTTTTCTCAACTGTTTTTGTGCGCGCTAACAAAATGGAAGTCATTTGGTATATAAGCGTTTTCGCTCGTTGTTTTTTAACGTTTATATTTTTAAACGTTGTTTTCCTCGAATAATAAATGCAATCTCTTGAGAAGACACCGAAACTGAACAGCGAAGCCCCACGGACCCTCTCCCTCCCACACCCTTCCACTCCCCCTCTGGAAGTAAGCACAGTTGTGAGTCGGCTGTGTATTCTCCCAGTCTTTTTCGCATTTTATATACCGTGTATATATCTAGAAATACGTAGTTTTATTTAGGGGTCGCTTTAATGTAAAGCAGATGGGGTTGTAGATACAGTTCTAGAACGGGCTTTCCCCCACTTAACAGGGAGTTCAGAAATTGCTTGGCCTAGACCTGCTTGTTCTTTTTTTTTTTTTTTCTTGAGACGGAGTCTCACTCTTGTTGCCCAGGCTAGAGTGCAGTGGCGCGATCTCAGCTCACTGAAACCTCCGCCTCCCAGGTTTAAGCGATTCTCCTGCCTCAGCCTCCCAAGTAGCTGGGATTACAGGCATGCGCCACCACGCCCGGCTAATTTCGTATTTTTAGTAGAGATGGGGTTTCACCCTGTTGGTCAGGCTGGTCTTGAACTCCCGACCTCACGTGATCCGCCCACCTCGGCCTCCCAAAGTGCTGGGATTACAGGCGTTGAGTCACTGCGCCTGGAATGGACCTCCTTCCTTCTTAACTGCGTAATAGATGTGCCACTCACAGCTGGAATGCACCTTCGTTTATTTCAAGCATTCTCTGTTGTTTTTAGTTTGATTCCAGCTTTTCTCTATCCAACCCTTCAGCCCCTGTGTGCACCAGCTGAATGAACTCCAGGCGTCTCCTAGGTGCAGGGAGTGTGTGCAGTCAGGAACAAACAGACACATTCCACCATCGCGGGGCTTGGGCCCGCAAGGGCAATGAACCAGTACACCGGAGGTGGATGAGGAGGGGATATTTTATTTTCTGAGAAGAGGATATACTGGGATCATTACTATGGTTCAAATACCAGATCAAAATTAAAAAGTATCTAGAGGCCACGTGCGGTGGCTCACGCCTGTAATCCCAGCACTTTGGGACGCCGAGGTGGGCAGATCACTTGAGCAGGAGTTCGACACCAGCCTGGGCAACATGGCAAAACCCCATCTCTACAAAAAATTACAAAAGTTAGCTGGGCGTAGTGGCGCTCGCCTGTAGTCCTGTAGTCCTGACTACTCAGGAGGATGAGGTGTGAGGATAGCTTGAACTCAGGCAGCAGAGGTTGCAGTAAGGTGAGGTGGCGCTATTATATTCCAGCCTGGGTGACAGAGCAAGTCTGTCTCAAAAAGAAAAAACAAAGAAAAAAGTATCTAGAGAAAAGTCTTACTCCCATCCCTGGCCTATATGACACATGGTCTCTCGTGTATCCATCAGAATTTACTTATGAAAATAGAAGCAAAAACGAGTACCTGTATGTGTTTGCTTCGTTTCTCATGGTGAAGGGAGCACGCTATCACCCGTGCTCTGTGCTTGCATTTTAGAATCTACTTCTGCGTCTGGGTGCTCATTTCCATTAAGTAAATAGAGAGCTTCCAGGTTCGTTAACTTTATTTATATATGCTGCCTAAAGGGACAAAGTGCTCCATCATAAGGATTTATTTTACCACAATGATTTGTTCCCTGTGACACAAGAGTCTTCCCAATCTTTTGCTCCTATAAACATTGTTGCAATGAATAACTCTGTACAAAGGTCAGGTCTTCACCTGTAGGCCTCATCCCTTGGGTGGATTCCCAGAATTGTGATTGCCGAGTCAAGGCCACGGTACAGACAGTGTTGACGTCTTTCACCGAGTTGCCCTCTGTATTAGTGAAGACCTCAAGAGAAACAAATCCAATAGGATATATGTGTACATATGCGCGCACACAAACACACACAGAGAGAGAGAGAGAGATGGGAGGGTGGGGAGAGAGAGACTGAGATTTATGGTAAGGAATTGAGAAATGACTCCCCAAATTATGCAGGCTGACAGTCCCAAGATCTGTAGTCAGTTGCTAGAAACCCAGGAGAGCAGATGCGGGGAAAGAGCCACATCCCCCTTCCAAAGCAGTCAGGCAGCAGGAATTCCCTCTTGCTTGGGGGAAGAAGGTCAGCCTTTCGTTCCACTTAGACCCTCAACTAAGTGGATGGAGCCCATCCGAGGTAGCAGGGCCCTCTCTGCTCTCCTCAGTCTCTGGATTTCACTGTTCATCTCATCCAGAAACAGCCTCACAGGCACACCCAGGATCATGTTTGACCAAATATCTCGGCACCCTGTTGCCCCATCAGGCTGACACATCAGAGTAACCATCACGTCTCCCCGTGGGGATTGTCCTGTTCCGTGGTCCCCTTGCCCAGGTGTGAGGGTTTGCACAGGCCTCGCCAGAGTGCCTGCCGAAATGTGGACATTCCTCTGTCTGAGAAGTGAAAAGTGGTATCTTGGGGGCGGTTTGCATGTGCATTATTTTCATTGTAAGTAAGCTTGAGGCCGGGTACGGTGGCTCTCGCCTGTAATCCCAGCACTTCATGTGGGTGAGGCGGGAAGTCCTCTTGAGCCCAGGAGTTTGAGACCAGCCTGGGCAACATAGCAAGACCCCATCTCTACAAAAATTAGCTGGGTGTGGTGGTGTGTGCTTGTAGTCTCAGCTACCTGGGAGGCTGAGGTAGGAGAATCACCTGAGCCCTGGAGGTTGAAGCTGCAGTGAGCCGTGATTGTGCCACTGCACTCCAGCCTGGGCAACAGAGCAAGACCTTGTCTCAAAAAAAATAATAAATAAATAAGCTGAGCATCTTCTTTTTTTTATTAGATGGAGTCTTGCTCTGTTGCCAGGCTGGAGTGCAGTGGCTCAATCACTGAGCATCTTTTTACAAATGTGGGGGCCATTTGTATTTCTTTTTTTTCAGTATACTGCTCACATGCTTTGCCCAGTTTTCTATTAGGCTGTTGCTCTTTATAGATTGAGCTGAAAAAAATTTATTACCAGTGTGTCCTAAAAACAGTATTGAGATATAGTTCACCCTCTAAAGTATATTTCAATGGTTTTTAGCATATTCAAATAATTGTGCAACATGATCACAATCAATTTTAGAAAATTTTCCTTACCCCAAAAGAAACCCTGTACCATTAGCAAAATCACTTCTCATTTCCCCCAACTCTCCCAGCCCCTGGCAACCACTAATATACTTTCAGTCTCTATCAATTTGTCTATTCTGGACATTTCATACAGATGGAATCATACAGTATGGGATCTTTTGTGTCTGGTTTCTCTGCGTAATGCTTCCGTCCAGGTTGTGGTATGTATCGGAACTTCATTCCTTTTCATGGCTGAATAATATTCCACTGTGTGGACGGACCACATTTCAAGTCTCCTTTCAGCTATGGATGGATGTTTGGGTTGTTTCCACTCTGGTTATTATGAGTAATGATGCTGTACACGTCTGTGCACATGTTTTTTTGTGGGACATATGTTTCCAATTCTCTTGGAATGGAATTGCTGGAACCTGTTTCAGGAATTGCCAGAGTGTTTTCCAAAGTGGCTGTACTATTTTACATTCCCACCAGCAGAAGCAGGGCCACTGTGAGGGCCCCACTTCCTCCATGTCCTCACCAACACTTATTACCTAGAGCTTTGATTATAGCCACCCTCGTGGGTGTGAAGGGGGTTTCATTATGCTTTCAAGTTGCATTTCCCCAATAACCAGTTTGTCTTTTTATTTGCTTTTTTTAAATTAATTAATTTATTTTTTGAGATGGAGTCTCCCTCTTGTCATCTAGGCTGGAGTGCAGCGGTATAATCTCAGCTCACTGCAACCTCCGCTTCCCAGGTTCAAGCGATTCTCCTGCCTCAGCCTCCCGAGTGGCTGGAACTACAAGCATGCACCACCACGCCTGGCTAATTTTTGTATTTTTAGTAGAGACGGGTTTCACCATGTTGGCCAGACTGGTCTCAAACTCCTGACCTCAAGTGATCCGTCCACCTCAGCCTCCCAAAATGCTGAGATTACAGGTGTGAGCCACCACGCCCAGCCTGTTTGCTTTTTTTAACGTAGACTTTTTCTGTAGTCAAACACTTTATTCTTCTATGGCGTCTGAGTTTTGAGTCATAGATAAAATTGTCCCTGCTCTAAGATTCAAAAGAAACTTTCCCATATTCTCTTCTAGGACTGTTATGCTTTCAGGCTTTCCATTGAAAACTTGGATCCGGCCAGGTGCGGTGGCTCATGCCTGTAATCCCAACACTTTGGGAGGCCGAGGTGGGTGAATCAACTGAGGTCAGGAGTTCGAGACCAGCCTGACCAAAATGGAGAAACTGCGTCTCTTAAAAATACAAAACTAGGCTGGGCGCGGTGGCTCACGCCTGTAATCCCAGCACTTTGGGAGGCCGAGATGGGTGGATCACGAGGTCAGGAGATCGAGACCATCCTGGGTAACACAGTGAAACCCCATCTCTACTAAAAATACAAAAAAATTAGCCAGGCATGGTGGTGGGCGCCTGTAGTCCCAGCTCCTTGGGAGGCTGAGGCAGGAGAATGGTGTGAACCCAGGAGGCAGAGCTTGCAGTGAGCCGAGATCGCACCACTGCACTCCAGCCTGACAGACAGAGCGAGACTCCATCTCAAAAAAAAAAAACAAAACCAAAATTAGCCAGGTGTGGTAGAACATGCCTGTAATCCCAGCTACGCAGGAGGCTGAGGCAGGAGAATTGCTTGAACCAGGTAGGCGGAGGCTGCCGTGAGCCAAGATCATGCCATTGCACTCCAGCCTGGGCAACAAGAGTGAAACTCTGTCTCCAAAAAGAAAAAAAGAAAAGAAAAAAAAGAAAACTTGGATCCACGTGGATTTTATTCTGGTGTCTGACGTGAAATATGCATAACTTTCTTCGATTTTCCCAAGGTTGTGCCGTGTGTGTCCCCGGCAACCTGGAGGAAAGGATTTGCTCGGGCAGTTAGCCCAGTGTGGGGAGGTGACATTTGCAGAGACCGAAGACAGGAGGCACAGTCTCCTCCATACACAGAGACCACAGATGGAGACAGTTGCATGTGCAAAGGTCTCAAGGTGGGAGGAAGCTCGGCTGATTCCCAGAACAGCAAGGCCAGTGCGGCTGTAGGTGCTGAGGAAGCAACGAGGACAGGGATGGGTTCCCAGAGGGGCCAGGCCATGTAGGGCCTGGTAGGTAACTGTGGAGTCTGGCTTGGATTTGGGCTCTAATGGTACCGAGGAGCTGCAGGTAAGATCTTTAAAACTGTTCACTTGATAAGACCCAGATGGGAAACTGGGGGGCCTCAGGGTATGGACAGTTCAAATTTTGCTGCAAATTGGCTGGGCGCAGTGGCTCACACCTATAATCCCAGCATTTTGGAAGCCGAGACATGTGGATCACTTGAGGTCAGGAGTTTGAGACCAGCTGACCAACATGGTGAAACCCAGTCTCTACTAAAAATACAAAAATTAGCCAGGTGTGGTGGTGGGCGCCTGTAATCCCAGCTACTTGGGAGGCTGAGGCAGGAGAATCACTTGAACCCAGGTGGTGGAGGTTGCAGTGAGCCAATATCGTGGGACTGTACTCCAGCCTGGTGACAGAGTGAAACTCCATCTCAAAAAAAAAAAAAAAAAAAAAAATATTGCTGCAAATTGCAAATTGCAAATTGTTCTCCAAAAAACTATATTATTTTCCCTCACCTTTCACTTTATGTTATTTCCGTATCATTTGCTATTTTATTAAATATTTCTGAAGCATGGTTTTTAATAACTGCATGGTTTCTTAAAAAACATATTTATTGAGATATAGTTGATATATAGTAAACTATACATATTTAGAGTGTACAGTTTGATAAGTTTTGACATCTGTATATACCTGGGAAACCATGACCACAGTCAACATAGTGAACACATCCATCACCCCCCCAAAAGTTTCTTGTACCCCATTGGGGTGTTTCCCTCCTGCCACCCCCAGGCAGCAGCCCATCTGCTTTTTGGTAATGATTACCTGGTGCTTCTCACCATATGGCTGCCTTGTAATTATTTGAGCATTCCTCTACTGTTAGACATCCATGCTTATCCCATTTTTGCTATTTCAGCTAGGAAGAGCATTCTCATACATACAGATATCTTCATATGCTTGATTATTTTCTTATGACAAATTCTAGAACTGGTATTTCCAGACCAAAGGTTATGAATGTTAAGAATTTGGAAGCAATTTGCCCAATCTTGTTCACAAGGCTTGCTAGGTATGACATGCACTTTCCACTTGATTTTCTTTCTGAAAAGTTGAATCATTGTAATGCTGAAAAAAAAATACCCTCCAAACGTGGCTCAGATGTTTCTGCTTGGACCTAAGAAGTGGCTATTTTTGGAAAGGTCCTTTTGTGGCTGTGAAGGAAACAAATATTCCCTCTTCCTTCAGATCCTGAAGTACTCAGTACCTTGGTGGAGTTTGCTGTGGGAGCGCCCAATAGCCTGCCCTCTGCCATGTCCCTTTCTACAGAATTCAGGAGGCTTCTGCAACAAGGATAGTTCAACCCCCTTCAACTCCGCAGGCTTCTCTGGTGGAGGCAGGGACCTCCAGAGTGACTGACAGTAGTTCCAAGGCAGGGGGAGTGGGAGAACTGGCCTCTCAGTAACATTACCTGCCAGGGGCCCTCTACTTCCCAGGTGTGGAAACCGAGGCTTAGAGAAGGGCGAGGACTGGCTGAAAAATCCCATAGCAGATGAGCAACAGAACTGGAACCAAACCCAGCTCTGCTCCACTCTGATGGCCACAACAGCCCAGCAGGTGGTCTGAGTGGTGCTGGGGACACCGGATGGGACTCAGGTGAGATGTGAACACAGGGGTTTTATATCCACAGCCAGGTATTTATTTAATGTGTATCAATAAGTAGCTGTGACATCGAGGCTAGGATTTCACAGCTGCAGTGATGTACGACAAGGTTAAAGGAGCGATTTAAGCTAAAAAGTGAAAGAAATGAGGCTGGGTTCACACCTCTAATCCCAGCACTTTGGGAGGCCAAGGCGGGTGGGTCACCTGAGGTCAGGAGTTAGAGACCAGCTTGGCCAACATGGTGCAACCCTGTCTCTACTAAAAAAATACAAAGGCCGGGTGTGGTGGCTCACGCCTGTAATCCCAGCACTTTGGGAGACCAAGGCAGGAGGATCATGAGGTCAGGAGATCGAGACCATCCTGGCCAACATGGTGAAACCCCGTCTCTACTAAAATACAAAAAATTAGCCAGGCGTGGTGGCACACGTCTGTAGTCCCAGCTACTTGGGAGGCTGAGGCAGGGGAATCACTTGAATCTGTGAGGCGGAGGTTGCAGTGAGCCGAGATTGTGCCACTGCACTCTAGCCTGGTGACAGAGCAAGACTCCATCTAAAAAAAAAAAAACAAAAAACAAAAACACAAAAATTAGCTGGGCATACAGTAATCCCAGCTACTTGGAAGGCTGAGGCAGGAGAATCGCTTGAACCTGGGTGGCGAAGATTGCAGTGAGCCGAGATCACACCACTGCACTCCAGCCTGGGGCACAGAGTGAGACTCCATCTTGAAAAAAAAAAGTGAAAGGAATGAAAGAAGTGTGAAATGATCACACCCATGGTCATAGGCTACCGCAAAAGAGTCCAGAAACAGTGAAAATAGGCAGGGGCCTCACTGCTCCACCTTGACTTGGGCAAGCCCTTCCCCCTTGCAAAGACACCAGGTAAGATGGGTGGCTGCAGGTGGCAGTCCTGGGCTTGCAGGTGCCCCATCCTCACACACGCGCATACGCACGCAGGGGCATACACTGCAGAGGCTGCAAGACAGGCCTCCTCTCCAGCCCTACACCCGACCTGAGCTTCTCCCCACACTCCAGGGAAAGACAATGACCACTGGTCCCAGGTGCCAGGTGCACATGGCCACGTGGAAGGCTGGGGACGTGACGAGAAGGAGGCAGGGCTGGAGAGGGTCTCTGGGGGTGACAGGGTGTTTAGAAGCCCTTAGGTGCCCTGCCCCCCACGTCCAGTTGGGTCAACACTGGTGGGCTTTGTCTTGACAGGATGCCAGGATGAGGGACAGGACTCTGGGACCATGCCTTGTCACAGCAACACCAGCAGGCCCTCCTTGGCCCCAGCCTTCTGACCACCCTGGCCTGTGGGAGCTCTGGGCCTTCCCGAAAGCCTCCCACTGCTACCTGCACTGGGCACTGCCAACAGCCCGCCAGGCTGCTTTACCTGTAAACTGCTCCGGAGGATCACCAATACGCTAGTTTCCTTTCGCCTGTTCTACACCGTACATCCTGTACCACCATTCCCATGCCTTTTGCTTCTTTCTTTCCCTCCTTTCCTATCTTCCCTCCTTTCCTACCTTCCCTCCTTCCCTCACTCCCTTTTCCCCTCCCTCCTTTCCTCTTTCCTTTCCTTTCCTCCCCTTCTCCTCCCTATCTCCTCCCCTTCTCCTCCCCTTCTCCTCTCCTCCCCTCCCCTCCCCTCCCCTCCCCTCCCCTCTCCTCTCCTCTCCTCTCCTTCCCTTCTGTCTGCATTTGGTCAGTCACTCTCTACCTTTTTGTTGCTGTTGTCACACCATTGGGCCCTACTTTCATTTTGATTTCTTATTCTTTAAAAGAAAAAAAGTAGCCGGGTGCAGCGGCTCACGCCTATAATCCCAGCACTTTGGGAGGCCGAGGTGGGTGGATCACCTGAGGTCCGGAGTTGGAGACCAGCCTCACCAACATGGAGAAACCCTGCCTCTACTAAAAGTACAAAATTAGCCGGGCGTGGTGGCGCATGCCTGTAATCCCAGCTACTCCAGAGGCTGAGGCAGGAGAATGGCTTGAGCCCAGGAGGTGGAGGTTGCTGTGTGCCGAGATTGTGCCATTGCACACCAGCCTGGGCAACAAGAGCAAAACTTCATCTCAAAAAAAAAAAAATATATATATATATATATATATACACACACACATATATATATAGAAAGAAAGAGTCATCATTCCAGCATCCGCCTCTGCCTTCTCCTCCCCAGATTCCACTAGAGGAATGTCTAGTGGGGACTCTCCTCTAGCCCCATTCATGTTGAGTGTGAGCACACGCACACCTATGCACACACATGCGCACACACGCACAGGCACACACACACCCGTGAAGGCATGTAGGCCAGCCCTTTATGGCTTTATCTCCCCGTGTTTTTGCTTTTTTTTTTTTTTTGAGACAGAGTTTCGCTCTGTCTCCCAGGCTGGAGTGCAGTGGCACAACCTCGGCTCACTGCAAGCTCTGCCTCCCAGGTTCACGCGATTCTCCTGCCTCAGCCTCCTGAGTAGCTGGGACTACAGGCACCTGCACCACGCGTGGCTAATTTGTTTTTTGCATTTTTAGTAGAGACGGGGTTTCACTGCATTAGCCAAGATGGTCTCAATCTCCTGACCTCAGGATCTGCCTGCCTTGGCCTCCCAAAGTGCTGGGATTACAGGCATGAGCCACCACGCCTGGCCTATCTCCCCGTGTTTTAGACAACCAATGTTTCAGTTCAATTGCCCATTCCAATTTTTTGCCCAACTATTCCCCTGAGGATAACTCTCTGCCCATCGTTGGACATGATGGGGTGCACAGGATGTTCCTCTGGCTGAGGAAATGTGACTCCACCATCCAAATTGGTGCAGTATCTTCTGTTCTCCTTCTTTTACGCACTCTGAGCATTTGCGTCCACCACCAGGCAAGCCAAGCCCAGTCCCGAGTCGACACCCAGGGCTCCCGCATCAGCCTGACTTGCAGCTGTGTCCAGGGTCTACCCCAGGGAATTGGCCACACAGCCAGCAGCAATGTCTGTCTCTGTTGCTGGCTGACAGCACTGTCCTTATTGGCATTTTATGCCTCAGACAGTACAAGAGGGACACTGACTAGGGGCATTTACTCACTTGCTGTCATGAGGCAGAAATTTAAATAATAATAATAATAATCAGTACTGCATTTATTCACTCCAAGAAAAGTAAAAGCTAAGGCCCAGAATATGGCAGGGCAAAGGCTAAAAAGAAAAGAACAAGTTTTCCTCTTGCCTAGCAGCTCACTTTAAGGACAGTTAGAAGATAACGCTGTCCAAATAGCCAAGGCCAAAGGAATGGGCTCCAGACACCCGCCTCCCTTCCAGAGAAAGCTTGAAAGAAAAAAGAGAAAGACAGGTTCTTTTACTGTTGCTTTTTTCCCAGGCTTCTTAAGCATGATTAGCATGATTATGTTTTACAAATGTCTGTATTTAGCCAGTTCTTATTCTTCTTTCAATGCAGCTACAAGGCCACTGGCTAGGTCACAAATTATGTTATGCTATAGATTATGTGACCTGTTACTGTATGATTAACTGCTTTTATTTTGCTACTGCTTTTATTTTGCTTCTGTAAGGCTGCTTATAAAAACCCTGCTCTGTCTTTGTTCAGGGCTCAGCTTTTGGATGTGAATCCTCTGAGCCAGTGCGTACCTAAAATAAACAAATCCTCCTGTACTCCAAATTGGTTTTTCTGTTCCTCAGTTTACCGCAACATTTTTGGCAACCACGAAGGGACTGGAGACGGCAGGCTTACTGTCTCCTTTGCCTCTGGAGGCTGGAGCGAGGGTCTCGGGAAACCTGTGACCCCAGGTGCCGCCAGGAGAACTTCAGCCTGGAGGGGAGATCAGCTTTCCTGTGACCCGGCACCCCTACCCAGCAGCGCAACGGAACCTAAAGAGGGGCTACAGGATGATTTCAGAAACAATGTGCTTCAGGAACCATGGTAAGGTTTCTGGGGGCCCAAGGCAGGACCTGTCCCTTGGACAGAAAGGAAGCCTGATCACCTCCCGGGGTGTGCCGAATAGTCCGACCCAGAGGGGCTGGGGGAGACTGGAGTGGCTCGTCAACTCCGATGAAACTCACACCCCGCCGACACAGGATGCAAGAGTGGCTCGCTAAGTCGGCTAGGAATCTGGAGGTGGCAAGAGTGGCTCGCCACCCCAACTGGGAACTAGAGGGGGCAAGAGTGGCTTGCCACCCCAATTACAAACATGAGAACTGAAGGTGTGTGAAAGTGTGTGAATGAAAGGGCCTAATTAGGCGCATCAGCTGTGAAGTGAAGAGTCACAGATCCCTTAGTGTAGACTGTGTGCTCCGAGAAAGTGTGAGGCCGACTAAGACTAGTGGTGATCTGCATATGGCTAATAGGAGCTGCCCTACAGCTCAGAGTTGTAGCAGGAATAAGGACCTCTCCAAAGCCAAGCAGCATCTGAAAACCCTCGTAATAGGAGACGGTGTAGTTGGTGGAAATGAGAGGAAGAGTGAGTAGGCAAGAGTGACCGTGCTGCGTTGTAAAGGGAGGAACGGCAGGAAAGTCATCAAAACATCGAACTTACTCTGTAGGAGTGCATGTTACGGAAACTTAAGAAAGGTTTTGCAGGGGATTATAGAGTTAAGTTAACCCCCTCAGAGGTTGAGAACTCTGTGTGAATTAGAATTGCCCCCTTTTGGTGTTGGATGGCCGACCGAAGGAACTATAGACAGTGAACAATCGGCCATGTATTTAAGGTGGTGACGGGATGGAGAACAGCCAGTGTACCTGGATCGATTTCCTCATATTGACTCATAGTTAAATATAATATAGCCAAAACCGACATAGATCCAGGCCTGTTTAATGGCTTATATCGAAAAAAAAAAAAAAAAAAAAAAGCCAAAAGTGAAAGTAAGAGCAGCGTTGCCAGCAGACACAGAGTTAAAAGGGGAATCCCAGAGACAGCAAGAGAAGCCAGTTTTACGGGAGCCACCAGAGGTAACAGAAATTCTTCCTCCATATATCCCAGCCTACCCCCCCTTTACCGAGGCCAACAGCCCCCCCAGGAACCAGATTCAGGAGCTAACATGTCCCAGGTCTCACCTCGAAGGGGAGGATCAGAGCCTTGAGAGTTCAGGAAGGAGGTCAAGATAGTCAAGTGGGCTGTCTCAGATCTGGCCATGCTGGAGCTATGCAAATACCTCTCAGGGGGACGCGAGGACCTATCTATTATGATGACCAGGATCCCAACTAGGACCCGGAGGATGAAACTCAGCTTCAGCATTTGCAGAGGTACTGAGAGGCACTTCGGCGGGGGCTACGAGTTGGTAGAAGGAAAGCAATTAATATAAAGAAGATTTCAGAAGTGCTTCAAGGAGCTGATGAGAGCCTAAGTCAGTTTTATAAGAGACTGTGAAGCATTCTGGCTTTATACCCCATTTAACTGTGAGGCTGCTGAACATCAGCATTATGGTGAATACTTCATTTGTAGGGCAAGCCCAGGGTGACATCAAGTGGAAGCTTCAGGCATGAATACCACCACCCAGTCTATAAAAGTGGCCACCAAGGTGTATGTTAACTGTGACCAAGGAACAAAACGGGAAAGAGCAAAAGCCACAAGCGTGGCAGCTAAGCACGCCAACCATTGAGTCCCTCTCCCCAGCCCGGCTCTATCTGGAAAAAGAAGGGGCCAGCGACTTGGCGCCAGGAGAATAACAAAGGAAAAGGAAAGGAGAAAGTAAGAGTAAGGGTGAGAAGGGAAAGAAGAAAGTAAAAAGGAAATCAGAAAAAACCAGGAGAGACAGACGGCAGTGCACGGGGGCAAGGCCCGTGCCGTTGCCCGGCCCCACCGGCTGGTCGCAAGAGCAGAAGAACTCAGGAAAAAAAAGGAAAGTAAATTGAAGGCTTAAGAAAAAGGTCAATCTGTTGGCAACGGCTCTTATGGAAAGAGATTAGCAATGTGAGAGGACGTGGACACGGACGTAGACGTGGAAAAAAGTCAAGTTAGGCAGGGATTCAAGAGCCAGACAAGGCGGGCGCCTGTAGTCCCAGCTACTCCGGAGGCTGAGGCAGGAGAATGGCGTGAACCCGGCGGAGCTTGCAGTGAGCCGAGATCGCGCCACTGCAGTCCAGCCTGGGAGACACAGTGAGACTCCGTCTCAAAAAAAAAAAAAAAAAAAGAAAGAAAGAAAGAAAGAGATTAATGTGCACGATGCAAAAAGAAAGGACACTGGAAGGATGAGTGTTCAGAAGGCAATGAGGGAAATAGCCAAGACCACACGAGACAAAGAGGCCATCGGCCAAGGGCTGCCGCACCTTGGAGGAAGCAAATACTGATCTGATCAGGCTGGCAGGAGCTGAAGGACGTAAGGAATAGGACAGACCGGGCACCTTCTCATTAGGCACCCAGGAGCCCATGCATGGTCACAATAGAAGTTAAAGGCAGCAGGATTCTGCCGTATCTGGATTCCAATTTCTCACTGATGGCTACGCCACTAGATAGAGTTACAAAAGAGGGAGAAAAAGAACCCCTCCTCTGGGAAACTGAGCAGGAGACAGGCTATCGGTACCTGCTAGTGCTCGTTTGCACCTTTTCAGGGTAAGTTAAAGCTTTCCCCACCAGGACAGAAAAAGTACAAGAAGTGACTAAAGTACTGTTAAAAGACATTATTCCCAGGTTTAGACTGCCTCTAACTTTAAAGTCAGACAATAGGCCAGCATTTGTAGCTGAAATAGTGCAAGATTTAACAAGACTGTTAAAAATAAAATGGAAGTTACACACGGCCTATCGGCTGCAAAGTTCAGGAGAAGGTGGAAGGCGTGAACCGGACACTCGAGCAACTACTGAAGAAATATTGCCAGGAAACTCGTTTAAGATAGAATCAGGTTTTTGCCTATGGTCCTCCTCCAAGTCAGGTGCACCCCCACCAAACAAACTGGGTATTTGCCCTGTAAGATTTTGTTCCGTCGGCCACCCCCCATCATGGGTCAAATTAAAGGTGACCTCCAGGAACTAGGGGAATTAACCTTAAGAAAGCAAATGCAGGTTTTTGAAACAGCCAAAGTGTTCATAATTAGGTACATGAAAATGCCTATAAGTCTGACACCCTTTTAAATCTGGTGACTCTGTTTAGGTTAAAAAGTAGAATCTAATTTCTCTAGGACCCGTGTAGGATGGGTCCTGTATTGTAGTCTTGTCCACTCCCACTGCTGTTTAACTTGCAGGTGTTATGTCTTGGGTCCGCCACAGTCGGCTAACACTGGCAGCTCAGGACAAGTGAACCAGCCAGCAGGACCCAGATCATCCAACCCGGATGATCCTTAGATGAGACCGAGCTGCTACTGAGGACAACAGCCCTGCTCTGGTCACTCTGGAGGCTGACTAGTCTACGCACGGCTGAAGCTTGAGCACTCATCAAGCAAGTAATGTAGCTAAAAATCTTAAGACTAGTGGTTTTCCTGTATACTAACTGTTTTACTATTGTTCTGTCGCTGTGCTCAACCTTTTTCCCAGGTAAGGACCTCTTTTGTCCTTGCTGAATATGAATATGCTGTACATTGTTTTGTTGTTACCCCCTTAACTATGTAGGATAAACACCTATAGAAGGTGTTCCCACTGTACACATACTACTTGGTCAGGGAACAGTATAACTAGAACCCTATTGCCCTATACTTATTATGAGTGTACAGGGACTCGCTTAGGAACTTGTACTTATAATCAAACCACCTATTCAACCTATGACCCAGGAAATGGCCAGCCTTATATATGCTATGACCCTAAGTGTTTACCTGGGACTCGGTTTGAGATTCATACCGAGTCAAAGGGAGGAAGTTTTATAAGTCGAACCCAAGCCTCTCTTCCCGGGGGTGGGGGGTGGGGTGGCTATATCCATATACTTTGATATTTGTCAGTTAACATCCATGAACCAGAGATTGTGAACTATCTCACAATCTCTGGTCCTACAGGGTACTATACAAACTGCCAGTACAAAATTGTATGTGCACCCCCTGTTTGCCCCTCCAAGGCCCTAGCAATAGCTTGCTGGAACTGCACAACGCAGTTTACTGACCGATCATCACCGAGGCTAAAGCCAATCTTGCTCATCAAAGTGCCAGCATAACCAGATTGTAAGACAAGCACTTGCAATCCTGTAAATCTTACTATCTTAGAGCCAGATCTACCTATATAGATTACAGGTTACTCCATGGCATTACAAAGCCACGGTCAAAAAGCTAAAATAACTTTGTATATTCTAAAGAGGACTCAAACCAAGCAGTCAGCCCAGCAGCAATTCCGAGTCTTTAAGTCATTCTTTGAGCATATAAACCAAAAGTTACCAGAGCCTCCTCCTTTAGCCAAAAACCTTTTTTGCTCAGCTAAAAACATTGCCTGCAGCCTAGGCATTTCCTCCTGTTATGTTTGTAGAAGGACTAACATGGGAGACAAATAGCTTTGGGAAGCAAAAGAGTTAATGCCTCAAGATAACTTTACTCTGATTGCCTTTTTCCCCAAACAGACACCCACAAGTTCCAGCATCTAGTTCTTAAAAACTTCTATTATTAGCAGATACTGTGTTGCTCCCTAGGGAAAAGTTTTTACAGACCCAGTAGGAGAACTAACCTGCTTAAGACAGCAATATTATAATGAAACATTAAGAAAAACTTTGCAGCAGGGCAGAGATGACTACAAAGCACCTCATCCAAATCCGTTCTCGTTTCTCTTCTCTAAACCATACTTGGTATCAACCTGAAGCTCCAAATACTTGGCAAGCACCCCCCATCTTTATTGGATCTGTAGGCTACAGGCATATCGACAGTTGCCAGTTAAATGGACAGAGGCCTGTGTGCTTAGAACAATTAGACCATCTTTCTTCCTGCTCCCACTGCAACAGGGAAACACTTCAAGGTATCCTATGATGAAGTTAGAAGAAGAAACAAAAGAGATGCAGACACAAAGAGGTATAAAAATAAGAGATTGAAAAGGCACAGATTAGCCCCCTGAAAAAATAATTCAATACTATAGGCCAGCTACCTGGGCACAAGATAGGTCATAGGGGATACTGAACTCCTATTTACATGCTTAACCGCATCATAAGATTGCAGGCAGTACTTGAAATCATCACTAAGGAAACAACAAATGCATTAGATGTACTGGCCCAGCAAACCACAACATTGAGAAACGCTACCTATCAGAACAGATTAGCTTTAGACTATCCTAGCCCAGGAGGGAGGGGTATGTGGAAAGTTCAGTCTAACTAATTGTTGCCTGGACATCGATGACGGTGGAAAAGCAATTATAGAAATAACTGCAAGAATGAGAAAATTAGCCCGTGTTCCAGTTCGAACTTAGAAAAGGTGATCCCCAGATTCTCTCTTTGGAGACTGGTTTTCATTTTTCGGAGAGTTCAAGACTTTAATAGGAGTAGTGCTGGCCATGCTAGGAAGTTGCATAATACTCCATTGTCTCTTACCTTTTCTTGTTAGAAGTATTCAATCAACTATAGAGGCAATAGTAGCCAGGCAAACTACAACTCAGCTAGTAGCTCTGCGTAAATATCAACCTTTGTCTAAAGAAGAAAACTTGTCTCTTCAGGCAGAACTAAGTAATAGTGATGCCTTTTATTAAACTTCTTTCATAAAAGGCATCAAAGGGGAGAAACTGAGGCATAAATTTAAATAATAATAATAATAAATACTGAATTTATTCACTCCAAGAAAAGTAAACGCTAAGGCCCAGAATATGGCAAGGCAAAGGCTAAAAAGAAAAGAACAAGTTTTCTTCTTGCCTAGCAGCTCACTTCAATGACAGTTAGAAGATAATGCTGTTCAAATAGCCAAGGCCAAAGGAATGGGCTCCAGACACCCACCTCCCTTCCAGAGCAAGCTTGAAAGGAAAAAGAGAAAGACATGTTCTTTTACTGTTATTCTTTTCCCGGGCTTCTTAAGCATGATTAGCATGATTATGTTTTACAAATGTCTGTATTTAGCCAGTTCTTATTTTTCTTTTAATGCAGCTACAAGGCCACTGGCTAGGTCACAAATTATGTTATGCTATAGATTACGTGACCTGTTACTGTATGATTAACTGCTTTTATTTTGCTGCTGTTTTTATTTTGCTTCTGTAAGGCTGCTTATAAAAACCCTGCTCTGTCTTTGTTCAGGGCTTAGCTTTTGGATATGAATCCTCTGAGCCAGTGCGTACCTAAAATAAACAAATCCTCCTGTACTCTGTATTGGTTTCTCCATTACTCAGTTTACCGCAACAATCATACATTGATTGAAGCTATCCCATGACTGAAGGACATAAAATCGTCTTGAAACCTGAAATACCTACAAATATCTTGGGTGCCATCAGAGAAACCCTCTAGTGGGGATGGCAGTGCCAAGAAGAGTTCCTAACAACATGGAAATGGTTTGTACAGGATGGTGCCACCTGGGGAAGGAAACCTACTCATCAGCAGGGTTCAGTTCAGCCCATCCCTGCACGGCGGCAGTTCCCCCCGCACCCATTCATTTCGCGGTCCCAAGTGGTGGCCACGTTAAGCCAGTACGCACGAGTTCTTCTGATGGGCATCGATGTGTCCTGCTTGAAGGAACCCCCACATTTCCACAGGGCTGTGCCTTCAATAAGCCACCCCTTCAATAAGCCAGGTTTTCCACCACCTTCAATAAGCCAGGTTTCCACCACCCTCCTGCCTGACCATGTGGCTGCTGCCCAGCAGCCAGTAGAAACCCAAACACACGGGCTCCCACCACTGTTCGATTTGATGTTATGTTATGTTATGTTATGTTTGTTATGCTATGTTATGTTATGTTATGTTATATGTTATGTTATGTTATTTATTTTTGAGATGGAGTTTTGCTCTGTCACCCAGGCTGGGGTAGAGTGGTGAAATCTCGGCTCACTGCAACCTCTGCCTCCCGGGTTCAAGCAATTCTCCTGCCTCAGCCTCCTGAGTAGCTGGGATTACAGGCGCCTGCCACCATGCCTGCCTAATTTTTGTATTTTTTAGTAGAGATGGGGTTTCGCCGTGTTGCCAAGGCTGCTGTCAAACTCCTGACCTCCAGTGATCTGCCCACTTTGGCCTCCCAAAGTTCTGGGATTACAGGCGTGAGCCACTGCACCCGGCCCACCTTTCAATTCTTCCACCACTGCCAGGAAACCAGTGTGCAGTTCAGCCCACCGAGCTGATTTGTTTCCACCCTTCTTTGATCAGAGTGGCATCCCTCCAGACCGGATGTTTCCTATTCACCACTAACCAGGCAGCTCTTTCCTGGCCAGTTGACAGCTGTGTATGGGGCGTTCCCCAAGCGATGATAAAATCCGGCAGCTCAAATGAGAATTTATGAACACAAAGAAGCAAACAACAGACACTGGGGCCTACTTGAGGGTGGAGGGTGGGAGGAGGGAGAGGAGCAGAAAAGGTAACTATCGGGTTAATGCGGTTTGGCTGTGTCCCCACCCAAATCTCATCTTGAATTGTAGTTTCCATCATCCCCACGTGTTGTGGAAGGGACCCAGTGGGAGGTAACTGAATCATGGGGCAGGTTACCCCCATGCTGCTGTTCTCATGATAGTGAGTTCTCACAAGATCTAATGGTTTTATAAAAAGCTTTTCTCCCTTTTGCTTGGCACGTCTCCTATCTGATGCCATATGAAGAAGAACATGCTTGCTTCCCCTTCCGCCATGATTGTAAGTTTCCTGAGGCCTCCCCAGCCATGCTGAACTGTGAGTCAATTAAACCTCTTTTTAAAATAAACTACTCAGTCTCCCGGGTCACGGTGGCTGAAGCCTGTAATCCCAGCACTTTGGGAGGCTGAGGCAGGTGGATCACATGAGGTCAGGAGTTCAAGATCAGCCGGACCAACATGGTGAAACCCCATCTCTACTAAAAATACAAAAAGTGGCCAGACGTGGTGGCACATGCCCATAATCCCAGCTACTCGGGAGGCTGAGGCATGAGACTCGCTTGAACCCAGGAGGTAGAGGTTGCAGTGAGCTGAGATCATGTCACTGCACTCCAGCCTGGGTGACAGAGTGAGATTTCATTTCAAAATAAATAAATAAATAAATAAATAAATAACCCGGTCGCGGGTATGTCTTAATTAGCAGCGTGAGATACATGGGTACTGGGCTTAATACCTGGGTGATAAAATAATCCGTACAACAGGCCAGATGTGGTGGCTCAAGCCTGTAATCCCAGCACTTTGAGAGGCTGAGGTGGGAGGATCACCTGAGGTCAGGAGTTCAAGACCAGTCTGGCCAACATGGCAAAACCCCATCTCTACTAAAAATACAAAAATTAGCTGGGCGCGGTGACAGGTGCCTGTAATTCCAGCTACCTGGGAGGCTGAGGCAGGAGAATCACTTGAACCCAGGAGGCGGAGGTTGCAGTGAACCAAGATCATGCCACTGAACTCTAGCCTGGGGGATAGAACGAGACTCTGTCTCAAAAAAAAAAAAAAAAAAATCTGTACAACAAACACCTGCGACATGAGTTTATCTATGTAACAAACCTTCACATGTATCCCTGAACCTAAACTAAAAGTTAAAAAAAAAAAATCCAGCAGCTCCTCACACAGTTCCAGAGTCAGTCCCAGGGGATTGTCCCTGCTTGTGAGACTCCTCCTTGCCTTCCCCAGGTGGCATCATCCTATATGAACCATTTTCGTGTTGTTATGGAACTTTTCTTGGTGCTGTCATCTCCATTAGAGGGTTTCTGTGATGTCACCCAAGCTATTGTAGTTATTTCAGGTTTCAAGATTATTTTATGTCCTTCAGTCATGAGGTAGCTTCAATTAATGTCTAACAGCAAGTTAGTAAATGTCCCTCCAATGGAAATTTTCTAGTCCAAAGTCCCAGGTGGACTAGATGTGATGGCTCATGCCTGTAATCCCAGCACTTTGGGAGGCCATAGTGAGAGGACTGCCTGAGTCTAGGAGTTTGAGACCAGCCTGGGCAATATGATGAAACCCTGTCTCTACTAAAAATACAAAAATTAGCTGGGCATGGTGGTGTGTGCCTGTAGTTCCAGCTACTCAGGAGACTGAGGCAGGAGAATCGCTAGAACCCGGGAGGCAGAGGTTGCAGTGAGCTGAGATCATGCCACTGCACTCTAGCCTGGGCGACAGAGAGAGACTCTGTCTCAAACAAAACAAAACAAAACAAACAAACAAACACCCTTACACACAGCGTTTTCCATGACCTGGGTAATGGGCATGTCCAGTAGAAACACATTCTGTTCATCACAAAGCCAGCATCGAATGGCTTGTGTTCAAATCTGATCAGCTGCTCCGTCTGAGACATTTGACTTGGCACGTAGACGAGGAAAGGAACAGGGACCTTTCTCAGGGTACACAGACCCTACAGTGACTTTTACCCAGTCCAGCAGTCCAGCTGTCCCCTCGGGAGTCACCTCCTGCGTGTCTGAATCAGGGACAGCTCCCCGTGATTGTCCCATGGTGAGCTGCGGGTGCTGTGTCAACCCAAACACACTCTTCCACCCTGCAGCATTTAAAACTGAAGACACTGCTCCTAAATCAGTTACTGCCAGAATCCATTCTCCTAAAGGCGCCCCAGGAAGCAGAAAACATGGAGCTACAAAATGAAACCCTTCTGTCACACTCCACGGCCTGGGTTCCGCAGTCGCTCGGTTGTGTCCTCCCCGCTGTGGTCCACCTTGTTGGTGACCAGAGTTCTCAGAGGCACTTTCTGTTATTCCTGCGTCATTTTGCCCTTGGGAGTCAGCTTTGAGGGGAGCGGCCTGTCGTCCAAAAGGCCACCAGGATGGCCAGATAGGAGAAAGAGCTGGACTGGAGATTTCGGCTTGCAAATCAGGGAGAGGTCATCTCCGGCGTGGACTGAAGGTTTGCTGTCTTCCAAGAGGGAAAGGGCAGGTGACATTCATGCCTCGCAGGGCCCATATCACACAGCAGAGTCACACGTATTCAGCAGGTTTGGAGGAAAAGCTATATCTGTTCATAACGGGGGTTGAGTGCACATGCGATGGGTAAACATGCATGTAACATACATTCCATGTTCACTTTGGGGTGGGGCTCTGGCTTTAAAATGAGGTGGAATGTGGCTCTTTTCATCAAAATGTGAGCTATAAGGCTGGGCGTGGTGGCTCGCGCCTGTAATTCCAACACTTTGGGAGGCTGAGGTGGGAGGATTGCTTGAGGCCAGGAGTTCAAGACCGACTTGGGCAGCATAACAAAACCCCGTCTCTACCAAAAAAAAATTTAAAAAATTGAAAAAGCGCAGGGCTGGGCACGGTGGCTCAAGTCTGTAATTCCAACACTTTGGGAGGCCAAGGTGGGCAGATCATTTGAGGTTGGGAGTTTGAGGTCAGCCTGGCCAACATGGTGAAGCCCCATTTCTACTAAAAATACAAAAATTAGCTGGTGTGGTGGTGGGCACCTGTAGTCCCAGCTCCTCAGGAGGCTGAGGCAGGAGAATAGCTTGAACCTGGGAGGCGGAGCTTGCAGTGAGCCGAGATCACGCCACTGCCCTCCAGCCTGGCCCACAGAGCGACCATCTCAGAAACAAAACAAAACAAAAAAAGAGGGAGGGCACAGTCACATTGTTTTGAGGTTTTGGTTGCACCTACTGAATCCACAGGTTGCATGTGAAAAGGAGGTAGAGGAACAGTCCTTTATGTATTCTTCTCGAGCTCAATACAACTACACTTTTATGAGAAAGAAGTCAAATATGCATTGAGGTGGGTGGTGATGGCAGGTATCTTTTCTTTCTTTCCTTCCTTCCTTCCTCCCTCCCTCCCCCTTCCCTTCCCTTCCTCTCCCTTCCCCTCCCCTCCCCTTCCCTCCCTTCCCCTCCCATCCCCTCCCCTCCCTTCCCTTCCCTTCCTTCCTTTCTTTCTTTCCAATCTCGGCTTACCGCAACCTCCGCCTCCCGGGTTCAAGCGATTCTTCTGCCTCAGCCTCCCGAGTAGCTAGGATTACAGGCATGCACCACCACGCCTGGCTAATTTTGTATTTTTAGTAGAGATGGGGTTTCTCCATGTTAGGCTGGTTTCGAACTCCAACCTCAGGTGATCTGCCTGCCTCAGCCTCCCAAAGTGCTGGGATTACAGGCGTGAGCCACTGCGCCCGGCCAGTGGGAACCATTTCTAGCCTCCTCTTGTTCCATGCCTGTGAAGATAAGCTGTTAATTGACATTGTCAGGGTGGCCTCTCTCCACAGGTGGCCTCTTATCTTGTTGCTCTGTGTTTAGGGACAAAACAAAAGGCAGGTTTTGCGTCACTTGCCTTCCCAGCTTAGCCCTTCCCTTTGGCGTAGCAGGTTTGGGGTCTCCAGATTTTATTTTCCTTTCACAATTCTGACACCAACTCGGGGAAAACACACTGTGTTTTTCTACTTCTGACACCATATGTGGGTGTTTTTTTCCACACCAAGCAGTTCTCTAAATACCAGCTGGGCAGTCCTGCAATGTAATCCAATGCTGCCCCTGTCGACCTGGCGTTGGCACAGACCCCATAGGTTAAGCACCCAGTCCCACAGACTGCCTCCAGTTTGGATGCCAATCCCAAGTCCAAGCTCAGGCCTCCAGCACTTACTAACCCATTGCCTGTCAGTTGGGGGTTCTCATGACACTCTCCTAATGGTCTGGTATTTGCTAGAGCAGCTCACAGAACTTGGAAACACTTCACCAATTTATTAGAAAGGACACAAACTCAGGAACAGGCACATGGAAGAGATGCACAGGGCAGGGTGTGCTGGGGCGGGACTGGGACGGAGCTTCCATCCCCTCTCTGGACATGCCACCTGCCCAGCATCTCCACCTGTTCAGCATCCTGGAAGCTCATCAGATCTAGTTGTTCAAGAGGTTTTGCGGTGCTGAGGGCAGTGGCTCACGCCTGCAATCCCAGCACTTTGGAAGGCCAAGGTGGAAGATCCCTTCAATTCAGGAGTTCCAAACCAGCCTGGGCAGCGTAGGGAGACGTCTTCTCTACAAAATATTTAAAAATTAGCCAGGTGAGGTGGTGGGCCTGGGTGACAACAATTAAAAAAAAAAAGAGACAGGGTCTTGCTCTGTTGTCCAGACTGGAGTGCAATGGTGCCGTCTTTGCTCATTGCAACCTCTGCCTCCTGCGTTCAAGCGATTCTCCTGCCTCAGCCTCCGGAGTAGCTGGGATTACAGGTGCCCGCCACCACGCCAGCTAATTTTTTTGTATTATTAGTAGAGATGGGGCTTCACCATATTGTCCAGGCTAACCTCAGGTGACCCACCCGCCTCGGCCTCCCAAAGTGCTGGGGTTACAGGCTTGAGCCACCGTGCCTGGCCAAAAAAAAAAGTTTTCATAGAGGTTAATCTCTAGTCACCACGTCCCTCCTTCCTGGAGGTTAGCAGGAGGTGCTGAAAGTTCCAGCCCTGGAGTCCTTTGGTCTTTCTGGTGACTGCAAACCCTCCCCAATCTGAGGCTATTTGGGGGCCCTACCCTAATTTATCTCATTAGCATAAACTCCGCTGTGATCAAAAGGGCACAGTACGAATCACAAAAGACAATCCCCTGACTCTGGAAATTCCGAGGGTTTCAGGTGCTCTATGCCAGGAACAGGGGACAAAGACCCAGTCTATTTCACATTATTCCACTGTTGTCTAACGTGAGCCGGTTTTATTTTTGTGAGCAAATGATAAAATCTTACAGAGTAAAGCCCCCAAGGGCTAGGGCTTATTTGTTATTGTTGCAGAATGTACCCTGTCCTGACAAACACACCAGGGGATTCTAAAGCGCCGTCAGGGACCTGGTATGGTGGCCCATGCCTGTCATCCCAGCACTTTAGATGGCCCAGGACTGCTTGAGGCTAGGAGTTTGAGACAAGCCTGGACAACATAGTAAGGCCCCATCTCTACAAAAAAAATAGAAAAGTTAGCTGGGCCTGGTGGCACACACCTGTGGTCCCAGCTACTCAGCAGGCTGAGGTGAGAGGATTGCTTGAGCCCAGGAGCTGGAGGTTAACGGTGAGCTATGATTGTGCCACTGCACTCCAGCCTGGGTGACAGAGCAAGACCCCATCTCTAAAATAAAATAAATAAAAATAAAGTGCAGCCAGGGGTGAGACTCACCAGAACCTCTGTGTCGTTCAGTTTCTTCACGTGTAAGATGTGAAAAGTGCCAGAGCCTCTGTCACAAGTCCCTTCCTAGGAAGGGGGTTAGGTGAATTGCACAGATTGTGCCTGGTCCAGTGCTCTGCACATAGAAATGCTCAACAAACATCACCGTGAGCTCCTTCAGAGGTCAGGGACCTTCCTACTCCACTGGACCCAGAGGCACTGGGCACCACACTCTCTGTTTCTTTTTTATTTTTTCTTTCTTTCTTTCTTTTTATCTTTTTTTTTTTTTTTTGGACAGTGTCTCACTCTGTCACCCAGGCTGGAGTGCAGCGGTGCAATCTTGGTTCACTGCAACCTCCATCCCCAAGGCTCAAGGGATCCTCCCTCCTCAGCCTCCCAAGTAGCTGGAACTACACATGTGCACCACCACACCTGGCTAGTTAAAATTTTTTTTTTTTAGAGAAGTCTCCCTAAGTTGTTCAGGCTAGTCTCGAACTCCTGAGCTCAAGAGATCCACATGCCTCAGCCTCCTAAAGTGCTGGGATTACAGGTGTAAGCCACTGTGCCTGGCCTGTTTCTCTCTCTTTTATTTTTTATTTTTTGAAACAAACAAGTTCTTACTTTGTCTCCCAGGCTGGAGTGCAGTGGGGTGAACACAAGCTCATTGCAGCCTCAACCTCCCTGGCTCAAGCAATCCTCCCTCCTCAGCCTCCCAAGTAGCTGGGACTACAGACATGTGCCACCATGCCAGGCTAACTTTCATATTTTTTGTAGATATGGGGTTTCTTCATGTTGCTCAGGCTGGTCTTGAAACCCTGAGCTGAAGCAATCCACCCATCTTGGCCTCCTGAAGTGCTGGGATTACAGGTGTGAGCCACTGCACCCAGCTTTCCATGTTCCTTTGTCTACTCAGGGAAAGGACTGCATCTTCTCACCCTTTGACCAATTCTTCTTTGTCCTGCTGAGTCATGGCAGCCCTCATGCCATATGATTTTATTTTACACAACTGTGTTCCATCCATCAGTTCCTTTGAGCGTTGGCCTGGTTCCGGAGGGAGGACCTCTGTGTCTCCTGGTAGCATCACTCAGAAGAAGAAAAGAAGGAAGCAAGATGGCGCCTTTCAGGAACAGAAGTCAGCCAGGGTTTCTGCACCAGCCCTGGTCTATACCCCGGGAGCCAGGACCTCGACTCTGCAGAGCCCGGTCACAGGAAGAGGTGTTCGTGCAGGAAGTCGGTCGGAGAGCACCCAGCCTTCCAGGTGTGCTTCTCTTTTTTTTTTTTTTTTGAGACAGAGTCTCGCTCTTGTTGCTCAGGCTGGAGTGCAATGGTGCGTTCTTGGCTCACTGCAACCTGCGCTGCTGAGTTCAAGCGATTCTCCTGCCTCAGCCTCCCGAGCAGCTGGGATTACAGGCGCCCCCCACCACACCCAGCTAATTTTTTGTATTTTTAGTAGAGTTGGGGTTTCACCATGTT
This sequence comes from Pongo pygmaeus, assembly GCF_028885625.2. Lineage (NCBI taxonomy): Eukaryota > Metazoa > Chordata > Mammalia > Primates > Hominidae > Pongo > Pongo pygmaeus. The sequence continues at coordinate 6,037,319 of NC_072382.2, read as the reverse complement.
GGCCAGGCTGGTCTCGAACTCCTGACCTCAGGTGATCCACCCACCTCGGCCTCCTAAAGTTCTGGGATTGTAGGCGTGAGGCACTGCTCCCAGCCCCAGGTGTGCTTCTCTTATCTCTGTGAGCCACCGCAAGTTTGTGGTCTGCCTTGGAAGTGGCTAAGGCCCCAGGAGTCTGAGGCCCCCAGGGTGTGGAGATGCTGGGAAAGAATCACAAGCAGCTGCTATCCCTCCTGGGCCCCTGATGCAGCCGCTTCCTGGATCTTTTAGATAACACCCAGCCCCCCGCACGCATTGCAGTACAATGACATGCTTGATGCCTCCAGAGCTATGTCTGGCCTGTCTGGGACTCAGTCTCTTCTGCAAAGCTCCTGGGGCATCAGTCTTGCCTGACACTGACCTTTCTGAGTTGGCCCAGGATCCCACTGACATCTGCACCTCACTGAAGAGGCAATACCAGCCCACCTTGGGAACCAACCTCTGGCTCATCAGCTGCGTAGAATTAGGGATTCTGAGAGAGAATTCATTCATTCATAGAGTGCTAAGTGCATACCCAGCATGGTACCTGATGCTGAGCGAACATGAGTGAATAAAATGGATAGATAGATGTCCCCTCCCAGAGCTGACAGCCTAGCAGGGCAGGGAGGAAGATGGGAAGCCTGTGAACATATGAATAACATTTGCTGACCCAGGAAGGGACAGACAGCGAGCAGACAGTGACCTGGGGAGGCACCTACTGAGATGGAATGGTCTGGGCTATACCTATCCAAGCTAGAGAGGAGGATCTATAGCAGCTACACACTTATTTCAGCAGGGCGCGGTGGCTCACGCCTGTAATCCCAGAACTCTGGGAGGCCGAGGTGGGCGCGTCACTTGAGGCCAGGAGTTCGAGACCAGTCTGGGCAATATGGTGAAATTCCATCTCTACTAAAACCACAAAAATTAGCCGGGCATGGTGGCGCATGCCTGTAATCCCAGCTACTTGGGAGGCTAAGGTATGAGAATTGCTTGAACCCAGGAGGCAGATGTTTCAGCGAGCTGAGATCGCACTCCAGCCTGAGCAACAGAGCGAGACTGTCAAAAAAACAAAACAAAACAAAAAAACCAAAACACTTATTTCATATTCAAAAAGTATTCTAACTTAATTAATTCATTCTATTTATTTATTTTTTTGAGACGGAGTCCTGCTCTGGAGTGCAGTGGCACCATCTCAGCTTACTGCAACTTCCATCTCCCAGGTTTAAACAATTCTCTTGCCTCAGTCTCCTGAGTAGCTGGGATTACAGGCATGCACCAGCATGCCCAGCTTTTTTTTTTTAATTTTGTATTTTTTAGTAGAGATGGGGTTTTGCCATGTTGGCCAGGCTGGTCTTGAACTCCTGACCTCAGGTGATCTGCCTGCCTCGGCTTCCCAAAGTACTGGGATTACAGGCGTGTGCCACCACACCCGGCCTCTAACTTAATTTAATTTTATTATTATTATTATTATTATTTTTAGAGACAGGGTCTTGCAGTGTTGCCCCAGCTGGGCTGAAAACTCCTGGGCTCAAGTGATCCTGCCGCCGTAGCCTCCTGAGTGGTTGGGACCACAGGCTGCATCTTATCCCATTAAGACTTGCTATGCTTTGAATGTCCCTTTGGAAGGGGAAGACTGCCTTCCACCCTCTGAAGATTTGCTGAAAATCAAATGTCAAAAGACAGATTAATAGGAGAAAAGGCATACAAATTTATTATGTGGGTGAGGGAGACTCACGCCATGATTACCATAACCCCGCAATGGGGTACAGGAGCTTATACCCCCTTTTTCCTAGAGGAGGGAGGAGATGAGGAATATGGACGATTCTTCTGAGGGGCAGCAAATGGTTATTAGGGAAAAAGAATGGACCCAGGAGACAGAAATTAACTTGTAAATGATTCTCTCTGGAGTCTGAATGAGCCCGAGATGCAGGCATGATCTGGGAGAAAAGTCTTTTTTTTTTTTTTTTTTTTCTGAGACAGAGTCTTACTCTGTCGCCCAGGCTGGAGTGCAGTGGCACGATCTCAGCTCACTGCAACCTCTGCCCTTCGAGTTCAAGCCATTCTCCTGCCTCGGCCTCCCGAGTAGCTGGGATTACAGGCATGCGCCACCTCGCCTGGCTAATTTTTTGTATTTTTAATAGAGACGGGGTTTCACCATGTTGCCCAGGATGGTCTTGAACTCCTGACCTAGTGATCCACCAGCCTCAGCCTCTCAAAGTGCTGGGATTATAGGTGTGAGCCACCGCGCCCGGCCGATCTGGGGGAAAAGCCTTTCTAAGTGCGGTTGCATCTTCAGACCTCGTCTGTCACAGACAATGACTTAACAGGGAGAGGGTGGGAGGGGCCCTATTTGGAACGTCCAAAAGTTAGTTTGAGGTAAAAAACAGACTGCATTTAGAATTTGAAATTTGATTTTGGGAAGTTTGTCAAGTATAAAAGGTTTAAAACACTTGATATCAAAATAAGAAAGGTTTAAAACACTTGATCAGGCCGGGCGCAGTGGCTCACGCCTGTAATCCCAGCACTTTGGGAGGCCGAGGCGGGCAGATCACAAGATCAGGAGATGGAGACCATCCTGGCTAACACGGTGAAACCCCGTCTCTACTAAAAATACAAAAAATTAGCCGGGCGTGGTGGTGGGCGCCTGTAGTCCCAGCTACTCGGGAGGCTGAGGCAGGAGAATGGTGTGAACCCGGGAGGCGGAGCTTGCAGTGAGCTGAGACTGCGCCACTGCACTCCAGCCTGGGCGACAGACCAAGACTCTGCCTCAAAAAAAAAAAAAAAAAACACTTGATCAAAATAGGATTACGGGTCATGGTGAAATAATAGTCATTCATTTAGCCAAAATGACAATTAAAAGATTTCAGAAAGCAAGATCTTTACTTTTTGATAGAGAGGAGATTCAGTTTTCTAAACAATCGAAAGACCTAATAAAGACAGCAAGAGGGACATGCTGACCCCCCCGCCTTTTTTTGGTGGTTTACTCAAAAGGTGAAGACAAAATTTACTATTTCTTATTAATACCACAGGAAAATCTTGTTCAAAACAAGTTCTATCCTTGCATCAGGATATTACTGTATGTTAAAGCTAATTTTATTTTATTGCATTTTATTTTATTTTTTTGATACAGAGTTTCACTCTTGTTGCCAAAGTGCTGGGATTACAGGCGTGAGCCACGGCTCCCGGCCTAAAGCTAATTTTAATAACAGCTTAAAAATAGATCTGTCCAGGCCGGGCATGGTGGCTCATGCCTGTAATCCCGTCACTTTGGGAGGCTGAGGCTGGCGGATCACTTGAGGCTGGGAGTTCAAGACCAGCCTGGCCAACATGGCAAAACCCTGTCTCTCCTAAAAATACAAAAAATTAGCTGAACAAGGTGGTGCACACCTGTAGTCCCAGCTACCCGGGAGGCTGAGGCAGGAGAATCACTTGAACCCAGGAGGCAGAAGTTGCAGTGAGCTGAGATTGTGCCACTGCATTCCAGCCTGGGCGACAGAACGAGACTCCGTCTCAAACAAAACAAAACAAAACAAAAATAGATCCATCCAATCTTAATCAGCTTTAACCACACAAGATTTCCACAAACCTTTTATAACCTTTTACAAAAACGTTTTTGAGTCTGTTTCTCCAACTTTTTATATCTATTGCTTTATTTTTCATTTTTTCAATTTAAAACAACCTTTAAATAACCTGTAAACTAGACAAAATTACTTTTCCTTTAACAAAATTGCATTCTCATGTTTTTTTGTAAACCTCCTTACCAAAAACACACCCTACTTTCTCTGTACACTTTGCATACAGAATTTTTCTTTTATCTGGTTTTTCTTGTTTGGTTGTGTTTTTTTTTTGGTTTTTTTTTTTTTTTATCAGGGTCTTACTCTGCTGCCCAGGCTGGAGTGCAGTGGTATAATCACAGCTCACCTTAGCCTCAACCTCTCAGGCTCAAGCCATCCTCTTGCCTCAGTCTCCCTACTAGCTAGGACTACAGGTATGCACCACTACACCCATCTAATTTTTGTATTTTTTTGTAGAGATGGGATTTTGCCATGTTGCACAGGCTGGTCTTGAACTCCTGGGCTCAAGAAATCCACCTGCCTCAGCCTCCCAAAGTGCTAGGATCATAGGCATGAGCCACTATGCCCTGCGAGTAGTTTTAATTACATGTATTAACTATAGTTTTAACTCTTAGTAACTCTAATTTCTAGTGAAAAACCTAGGGGGTAAGCAATTTTAACTGTTATGTACCAGGTTCATAGCCCAAGACAGAGGACAGGGCTGTGAGGACATGGCTGGAGGGTCCAACCCCTCCCAGCACGGTCAGGAGGCAGAGCTGGGCCAGGGAGGATGGGACGATATTGGGCTTAGCTCTGCTCAGCAGCTGCTGGCCTAGGCACTGAGGACATGCATATGTCCCCAGGACTCATCACGGCCACCCGCCTAAAGCCTAGAATCTAAAAGCTCAAAACCAAAGACATGAGGTCACAGACAAACAAGTATTAAAAATATCACAGAAATGGCTGGGCATGGTGGCTAACACCTGTAATCCCAGCAGTTTGGGAGGCCGAAGTGGGTGGATCACCTGAGATCAGGAGTTCGAGACCAGCCTGACCAATATGGTGAAACCTCATCTCTACTATAAAAAAAAAAAAAAAAAAAAAAATTAACTGGCTTGGTGGTGCGCACCTGTAATCCCAGCTACTTGGGAGGCTGAGACAGGAGAATTGCTTGCACCCGGGAGGCGGAGGTTGCAGTGAGCCAAGATATGCCACTGCACTCCAGCCTGGGCGACAGAACAAGACTCTGTCTCAAAAAGAAAAAAAAAAAAAAACCAAAAATCACAGAAGCAACAGTTTTATGACCTTAAAACATCTAACAAAGATTGTGTAAATTACTCTGACCTGTAGACCGAGGCAGAAATGTTTGAAATTCTGCAGACATTTTTATCTTATTTTACCAAAAGTTATTTAAATTTATTTCATTTTATTTTTTAGTCTTTTATTTTTCATCTAACTACTTTCTGTGAGTTTTTAAAATTTTAAACAGGTCTTGTGTTGCCCAGGCTGGTCTCAAACTCCTGGCTTCAAGCGATCCTCCCACTTCGGCCTCCCAAAGTGCTGGGATTACAGGTGTGAACCACCATGCCTGGGCACCAACAGTTTTAAAACTAGTTTAATTTATCAAAGATTACTGAAGTCATGTGAACTTGAAAAGCATTTAGGCTTATTAATTTTTTTTTTTTTTTTGAGATGGAGTTTCACGCTTGTCACCCAGGCTGGAGTGTAATAATGGTGTGATCTTGGCTCACTGCAACCCCCGCCTCTCAGGTTCAAGCAATTCTCCTACCTCAGCCTCCCAAGTAGCTGGGATTACAGGCATGTGCCACCACGCCTGGCTAATTTTTTTGTATTTAGTAGAGACGGGGTTTCACCATGTTGGTCAGGCTGGTCACCAACTCCTGACTTCGGGTGATCCACCTGCCTCGGCCTCCCAAAGTGCTGGGATTACAGGCGTGAGCCACCGCGCCCGGCCTTGGGCTTATTAATAATGAGCACTTGCTTATTTGTAAGTCAGTTTGGTACCATGTAGACTATACCAACAAACATGTATACACATGTATAAATACAAATACAAACAAACAGAAATACAAATCTTATAGCTTTGATTTTTAAATTTTAGCCACAAGATAGGCAAAACTCACTGGTTTAAAAGGACAGTTAGACTAAATTATGCCACTGTAAATGGAACAAGTTATAGCTGAAGCCCTTACAGAGTTTTTGAGAAAACAGGGCAGCAAATTTATATTTCATTCAAAGCACAAAGAGAGAATGTAAGCGTTTTAAAAGGAGCTCCGGTGTGTTAGAGAAAGATTAAAAATGAATGCCAAGATAACACAAAATCATAGGATTTCACTACGGGATTTTATAGAGGCAATTGCATTTAGATAGTTAACTTGTGGCCAGGCGCGGTGGCTCATGCCTGTAATCCCAGCACTTTGTGAAGCTGAGGTGGGCAGATCAGTTGAGCCCAGGAGTTTGAGACCAGCCTGGGCAATATGGCAAAACCCTGTCTCTACCAAAAAAACATAAAAAATTAGCCAGTGTGATGGTGCGTGTCTGTAGTCCCAGCTCCTTGGGAGGCTGAGGCGAGAGGATCCCTTGAGCCCCGGAGGTGAAGGTTGCAGTGAGTCGGGATGGGCCCACACACAATATGTATGTGTGTGTAAATAGATACATAGTTTCTAGTTTAATCTCTATTTTCCAACTGGACCAATGAGCTCAGGGTGGAGTCCATTAACAAACAGGACCAACAAAGCTTTTGCAGTTTCCAGGGCCGGATACTTATATATGTAAAAAACAGGTGTAGGCGGAGGGCAGAGCATCTAGACCCCCAGAAATGAAGGATTCCATTTTTACACTGAAACTTGGGTCCCCAATAAGAAGGAAATGCTCTAGGACCGGCCTCCGCAGAGCTTCCACAAGCAGCACACTGAAAGGCCGTCCCCCAAGGCTGATGTGTGGCCCAGTGCCAGTCAGCCCCTTCTGTGATCAGCCCAGCTACCATGGGAGCCTTATTCCTCTGTGGTGTTTCCATTGCGTCCAAGTGTTCAAACCTTTCTTCTCTTTCTTTCTTTCTCTGTCTTTCTCTTTCTTTTCTTTCTCTTTCTTTTTTCTTTCTTCTTTCTTTCCTTCCTTCGTCTCTCTCTCTCTCCTCTCTCCCCCTCCATCCCTCCCTCCCTTCCTTCTTCTTTCCCTCCCTCCCTTTCCTCCTCATCCTCCCTTCCTCTTTCTCCTTCCTTCCTTCCTTCTCTCTCTCTCTTTCTTTCTTTTCGAGACAGAGTCTCGCTCTGTCACCCAGGCTGGAGTGCAGTGGCGCGATCTTGGCTCACTGCAACCTCTGCCTCCTGGGTTCATGCAATTCTCCTGCCTCATCCTCTCAAGTAGCTGGGACCACAGGTGCATGCTACCACACCTGGCTGATTTTTGTATTTTTAGTACAGACAGGGTTTCACCATGCTGGCCAGGCTAGTCTCAAACCCCTAACCTCAGGTGATCTGCCTGCCTCAGCCTCCCAAAGTGCTGAGATTAGACATGAGCCACCGCACCTGGCCTCAAATCGTGCCTTTCTTATAGAAAGTCACAAAGAAACAAGAAGCCCCCTGCAGTAATAACTATTCACTGCAACCACCATCAGCCACCTCCCAAACTGTAGCCCTTGCCAGTGACTTGCCAGTTGCCGCACACACAGAGGTCAAGCGCTCTCTCACAGTACAAAATAATCCTGGGTATTTCAAAAGCCAAAGAGATCTGGTAACTCAATGCAGAAGACAGCAGCGCTTTAGACCTGAGGGTCTTGGGAGCTCATGACTCTTGGGGCTCCACAAGGAAAACAGAAGACCCCAAATAGGGGATGTGCACGGCACCTTTTTCTATGTTCTTCAAGGGGTCTCAGGGCTGCTAGAAGTCTCCCCTAGATTTCTTCATGTGGTATCAAAGATGGCAAAAGGAAGGAGTCTTAGAAGAGCAAATTTGGGGAAATTTTAAGTTTTCTAAAAGGTAAATGAAATTCTACATTTTTCTCAGCAAAAATCATGTCAACATGTGGTGGCTCAAGCCTGTAATCCCAGCACTTTGGGAGGCCAAGGAGGCGGATCACATGAGGTCAGGAGTTCAAGACCAGCCTGGCCAACATGGTGAAATCCTGTCTCTACTAAAAATACAAAAAAATTAGCCTGGCACGGTGGTGCACACCTACAGTCCCAGCTACTCGGGAGGCTGAGGCAAGAGAATTGCTTGAACCCGGGAGGCGGAGGTTGCAGTGAGCTAAGATCGCGTTATTGCACTCCAGCCTGGACGACAGAGCAAGACTCCATCTCACAAAAAAAAAAAAAAAAAAAAAAAAAAAAAAGGAAGCAAATTGTTGTAGTTCAGGGCTTCCCCTTTAGCCATTTTTTTTTTTTTTTTAGATGGAGTTTTGCTCTTGTTGCCCAGGCTGGAGTGCAATGGTGTGATCTCAGTTCACCAAAACCTCTGCCTCCTGGGTTCAAGCGATTCTCCTGCTTCAGCCTCCTGAGTAGCTGGGATTACAAGCATGTGCCACCACGCCTGGCTAATTTTGTATTTTTAGTAGAGACGGGGTTTCTCCATGTTGGTCAGGCTGGTCTCGAACTCCCGACCTCAGGTGATCTGCCCACCTCGGCCTCTCAAAGTGCTGGGATTACAGGCGTGAGCCACAGCACCCGGCCTGTTCTGTCCCCATTAAACACTCACCTCCTACCCCTCCCTCCTCCAGCTCCTGGCACCCACCATCCTACTACTTTCTGTTGCTAGGAATTCGACTACTCTAGGGACCTCATGTAAGCAGAAACAATGCAAATGCTTGTCTTTTTGTGTCTGGCTTCTCTCACTGAGCACAACGTCTTCAAGGTTCATCCGTGTTGTGACGTGTCAGAATTTCCTTCGTTTCTATGGCTGAATGATATTCCATTGTGTGGATGGACCACATTTTGTTGATCCTTCCATCCATGGATAGACACTTGGGTTGCTTCCACCTTTTGGCCATTGTGAACAGTGCTGCTATGAACATGGGTTTACAAATGTCTCTTCAAGACCTTGCTGTTGGCCGGGTGTCATGGTTCACGCCTGTAATCCCAGCACTTTGGGAGGCTGAGGTGGTGGATCACCTGAAGTCAGGAGTTCAAGACCAGCCTGGCCAACATGGTGAAAACCCGTCTCTACTAAAAATACAAAAAATTAGCCGGGTGTGGTGGTGCATGCCTGTAATCCTAGCTACTCAGGAGGCTGAGGCACGACAATCACTTGAACCCAGGAGGTGGAGGTTGCAGTGGGTCGAGATCGCACCACTGCACTCCAGCCTGGGCAACAAGAGCGAAATTCCATCTTAAAAAAAAAAAAAAAAAAAGAGCCTGTTGTCAGTTCCTTTGGGTATAGCCCCAGAAGTGGAACTGCTGGATCCTATGATAATTTGAGGAAACTTGCCTAGTTTTTAAAAGGAGCTAACTTTCACCAGTTTGATATTGATAATATTTTATGTATGTATTTATTTATTTTTGAGACAGAGTCTCACTCTGTCACCTAGGCTGGAGTGCAGTGGCGTAATCTCTGCTCACTGCAGCCTCTGCCTCTGGGGTTCAAGCGATTCTCTTGCCTCAGCCTCCTCAGTAGCTGGGATTTCAGGTGCCTGCCACCATACCTGGCTAATTTTTGTATTTTTAGTAGCGACAGGATCTCACCATGTTGGCCAGGCTGGTCTCGAACTCCTGACTTCAAGTGATCTGCCCACCTCAGCCTCCCAAAGTGCTGGGATTACAGGCGTGAACCACCACACCCGGCCAATATTGGTAATATTTTATAGGCATGTCACCAGTTCCCCAGATGGCAGTGGCTGTAGGTAATACAAATAGTGAACACTGACTGAGCACTTGCTGTAGGTGGCTTGCTAACTGCTGGATTCCTCACAGCAACGCATTACGTTTGGTGCTAGGATGACCCCCATTTGACAGATGAGACAGGGGCTGGGTAACTTGCTCAAGATCACACCCAGCTCACTGCAGTGGGTGTGGGATTCACACTCAGCTCTCTAGCTGCAGAACCCATACATACACCCCACTCCACCACCAAGCTGAACTGCCTGACTGCAGCAGGTGTCTCCAGAACCTGTTTTTTATTTCAAGCGTAGTAAGAAACGGAGATGTGTTTATGTCAAAGAATATGGAATAGGCCAATGATTCCCATCTTAAACATCCTATATCCTGCACATAGAACAAAGACCACACGAGATGCTGCTGGGCTGGTTGGGAGAGAACCCAGAGAAGGGGTGGGTAAGGGGAAAGGATGCGAGGCCTTATGATTCTAGAGACATCACTTTCAGATGGAGATAGCATGAGCTACCACATTTAGAAATTTATTACTTCCAGATGTGGCTGCATTAAAGACGCAAGCACACCGCAGCCCCAGGTCCCTCCCACCACCCCCAGCTTCACTGCAACCCACGAGGAGCCCTGGAGGCCTGACTCTCTGGGTTCTCATGTCTCCAAATTCAGGCTGCCCTGGATGGGCAGGACCGGGAGCACTCAGCCCGCTGGGCTGGCGCTCCCTGCTGCACGCGGAAGACACGATGCGGGAGCTGGGACAGCACCCACCAGGGCGCTGGGCACCTGAGGGGTTTTCTCATCTCCAGATCTCAGAGCGACTCCCCATGGGACTCCTGGAGAAAATACTTAGCCCGGTCGGATTACAGGTTTGTATCTGTCACTTGAAGCCCTAACTCTTCTTTTGGAGGATGGCTCTGTCTCTGAATGAACCAAACCAGGGGCCTGGCATCATCTGAGAGCCCCTCATCCCCACGCCCAGGCCCTTCCCTTTGCTGGTTCCTACGCCACTCTGGCTCCAGGACCCTGTGCCTTCTCACCTGGGTAGCTCCCAGCAGGCCCTGCTGCCTGCCTCAGCCACCCCTATTGATTCCAGCAGCCCCAGCCCTCTGGGACTGCCTGCTACTTCCAAGACTGAGTTCAGCACAGCCTGGGCCTCTGCTCTGTCCCTGCTGTTGTCAGTTCCCAGAATGTGCTGTGCCCACTCCCCAGCTGTCCCTCCTCCTGTCCTGCCCAGCCCTCCTGGGTCCCTGCTGTGCTGTGTCACTCCCCCTGCACTGTGATCCCTGCCCCTGCTTGACTGTGTGAGGCAGAAGGGCCAGGAGCAGGGACCCGAGGCCACCTGCTCTGAACCCCAGCCTTACAAAAGCCCCGCTGGCGACAGATCTGTTTCGATTACTCAGATGGAATTTGCTGTTCTTGTCCATCTCGTGGAATCTAGGCTGCGCCTCTCTTGATGTCAGCTCCAAGTCCCAGCTGCGTCCCCGCCCCGCTCCCCTGGGCCCTGCCGCCGCCGCATGGGGTGGAGGGCTGCCAAGAATACTATTTATCCAGCCCTGGGAGGGCCATGCTTGTCATTCTCCCCGAGTTCCTGTTTTCTCTGGCTTGGGGGCTGGTGCTTACAGACATGCTGCTCCAGCTAAACTATCTACAACAGGCATGCACGGCTTTAAACCACAACACAGAAACCTGGGCTCCTTGGGAAGCAGGAGTTTATTTTTATCCTTTTGTAAGTATTAACTCGGTAATCACAACAAACATGGAGCAATCTCAATGCTGTTTATCCGGAGGACAGTCTGCGGGGTCGTGACAACTGAAAGAAAGGATGTCACAGGCTTGACCACAGACTCTGACTGTTGTCATCAGTTACAGCAGGGGCTCTGCACACAGCCCTCCCCAGCCAGCGCGACCCCGGCAACGTCCCCTGCTGCACATGGCCGTGTTTATCGCCAGGTGTGCACTGACTGCCTCGCTAGCTTGTCCGTTCACTCTGTCGGCAGGTGCAGAGGCTGGGACACCAGACGCCTCGTGGCCAGGAGTGCCCTGCGCTGGCACCTCACCTCTCCTCCCACACTGTCTATGCCATGACTTCTGGAATGCGTGGGAGGATGGCCCCACCTGAGTGACCTCGAGGCCACCTGGAAGTGTCATAAGGTACACGAGAGGCTCCTGCACCCAACTGACTCTAAGGTGACCGCCAATACCAGTATTCTGGGTATATTTAACTATGCCCACTGTTGGTGGTTTAGGCCGGCAAGTGCAGTTATAACAAGAGCTGTGAGGGACAGAATTCTGCAGCCGCTCAGCTGTGTGGCCCATGCCCCGTGGGTGCCATCCCTCAGGATGCCCACTGTGGGGGCTGTCCTCAGTGCAGATCTGCTAGGACAGCCCTAGGCCTGCTCGCGGATTCACTGCTGCTTTGGGGGCAGTGCTAGGCGTCATGGGTTGGAACAAAGTGGGGTCACGCGTGGAGGGTGGAGGAGAAGGGAAGTGAGGTGAGTTCACGCGCGGAGGGTGGAGAAGGGGAGTGAGGTGAGTTCACGCGCGGAGGGTGGAGGAGAAGGGGAGTGAGGTGGGGTCACGCGTGCAGCGTGGAGAAGGGGAGTGAGGCTGGACCCTCTGGGTGCTCCCTCTAGGATGAGGGTGGCAAGTGGGCAGTGGAAGCCAGATTGAGACCTGCCTGGGCTTCCTGTCCTGAGACCCACGTGCCCCACACCCTGTGTCTGCATGCGCCTGGACAACCAGCACCGTGCAACCGGGCCCAGTGGTACTTTCTCTACTTACTTCTTTTCTTCTTGAAGTTTCTCCTTTTCCTGAATCTCATAATGATTCTTGGCCATGATTCTGTCTTTTCAATGACTGTGGCCTCCACTCGCACAAGATCCTTTCTAGAAGGACGAAAAATCAACAATCATGTACCTTTTGGATTATTTTTCAAATGCCTTAGGTGAGAATTTCTAAAATGAAGTTATACTTTCTCTTTTGTTGATTATAAAAGTAATACGCCCTCAATGGAAACATTTTGAAAACCATGAAAAAGAACCACGAAGAACAGTTCCAGGGAGTCTGAACAAATCTTAAGAGGACCACACTGTCATGAAACAGCAAGAGACCAATAATTTGGTCTGGATGTTCTCATGGGCCCTCAATGTCCACTATTATTAAGTATACATGTTGTGTTTGGTGTCAACAAAGAATATGAATGCAACCCCCCACCTGGCCTAATTGCACTGTGACCACTGTCTGCATGTCCAGCCCTGGAGCCCCAGACAAAGCCCAGCACTTCACAACCATTACCTGAGGAGTGGCTTGCCAAGCAGTGTGAAGTTGTCTGCCCCAACCAGCAGGACCTGAAAAAATTCAACAGGCGTGTTTAATCAGTGGCTCATTACGATGAGTAAGAGAACAGTCGCTAATAACAGGTAGTGATGTGAACACCACACAAAATGAGAAAGACTGAAAACATTGTGACATGAATTTCATTTGCTGTCTAATGATCTCTTTAATATCTACAACCGGGGCTGTAAGCTGACAAGTGGCAGCACTGCACAGCCGTGGGGCTGCCTGAGGGAAACGCTCCAACCCTCAGAGGCAGGAGACACACAATTTGATTATTAGATACCATGGATATGCATCCAGATAGCTGCTGTAATCCTCATACCAACGGTGACTTCAAAAACCCTTTCTATCTCCGGCCGGGCGCGGTGGCTCACGCCTGTAATCCCAGCACTTTGGGAGGCCAAGGCGGGTGGATCACAAGGTCAGGAGATGGAGACCGTCCTGGCTAACACGGTGAAATTCCGTCTCTACTAAAAAAATACAAAAAATTAGCCGGGCATGGCGGCGTGCACCTGTAGTCCCAGCTACTCAGGAGGCTGAGGCAGGAGAACAGCATGAACCCGGGAGGCGGAGCTCACTGTGAGCCAAGATTGCGCCACTGCACTCCAGCCTGGGCGACAGAGTGAGACTCCGTCTCAAAGAAAAAAAGAAAACCCTTTCTATCAAAACATAACATAGAGAGAAAAAGCACAAATCATACCATCGTGTCTCTTGGCGCAGTTTACAGTTCTGCTAATATCGCAATGATTGAGGCTCTCCTGTATTCTTTTAACGATTGCAAAATTCTCAAGAGCCAGGCAACCATTCTCAATGCTGGGAAATCACGACACCAAGTGTGGCTGCAGATGAAGACATCTTTGCCTTCCAAATGCAACAGTGTTCTTTCTTCTTTTTGAGCGCCGGAGTCTCGCTCTGTCGCCCAGGCTGGAGTGCAGTGGCATGATCTCGGCTCACTGCAACCTCTGCCTCCGAGGTTCAAGCGATTCTCCTGCCTCAGCCCCCTGAGTAGCTGGGACTACAGGCGCCTGCCACCAACCCCGGCTAATTTTTTTTGGTATTTTTATTAGAGACGGGGTTTCACCATGTTGGCTAGGCTGGTCTCAAACTGACCTCAGGTGATCTGCCCGCCTCGGTTTCCCAAAGCTCTGGGATTACAGGCGTGAGCCACCACGCGCGGCCTACAGTGTTTTTATTAGATGTTGGAGATCATCTTAAATTTTACTGATAAGAAAAAATCCAATCATACTCAACTTAAATGTCTAGAGACAAAGTATATCATATAACAAACGCAGCAGACACGCATATTAGATAGTGACAAATAATAAGTATTTTTAGAGTTTGTTTCAGCATGACATGCGCACTCCCACTGGGTTTCCTGTTATAAAAAGCAATCTGCTTAGGAGGGGCTTTCTAGAATTTTTTGTTAATGTGAAATGTTTCAAATATGCAAAGGTCTGCCCTTCAGAGGAGGAGCTTTAATTCATAAAGAAAACCATGTAACTTATATTGATAATTAAGCATCCCAGAAAAATTACCTGTTGCAGAGGTAATTATAATTTTACAAAAAGAGTGGGCAGGCCGGGCGTGGTGGCTCACGCCTGTAATCCCAACACTGTGGGAGGCTGAGGCAGGCAGACTGCCTGAGGTCGGGAGTTCAAGACCAGCCTGACCAACATGGAGAAACCCCATCTCTACTAAAAATACAAAATTAGCCAGGTGTGGTGGCACATGCCTGTAATCCCAGCTACTCAGGAGGCTGAGGCAGGAGAATCACTTGAAACCGGGAGGCAGAGGTTGCGGTGAGCTGAGATCGTGCCACTGTACTCCAGCCTGGACAACAAGAGCAAAACTCCTTCTCAAAAAAAAAAAAAAAAAAAAAAGAGTAGGCAAAAATCAAATAGACGCCCCCAGTAAATAGAATCATAGCTGAAGGTTAGAAATGCCTAGCTAAATAAACAGACTGGCCAGGCACGTTGGCTCATGCCTATAATCCCAGTGCTTTGGGAGGCCGAGGCGGGTGGATCACCTGAGGTCAGGAGTTCGAGACCAGCCTGACCAATATGGTGAAACCCCATCTCAACTAAAAATATAAAAATTAGCAGGGCGTGGTGGCATGTGCCTGTAATCCTAGCTACTCGGGAGGCTGAGGCAGGAGAATCGCTTGAACCCAGGAGGTGGGGGTTGCAGTGAGCCAAGACTGCGCCAATGCACTCCAGCCTAGGTAACAGAGCGAGACTGAGTCTGAAAAATAATAATAAACAGACAAACCATGCAGTTTTTTTTGAGACAGGGTCTCGCTGTGTCGCCCAGGCTGGAGTGCAGTGGCCAGTCACGGCTCACTGCAGCCTCAACTTCCCAGGCTCAAATGATCCTCCTACTTCAGCCCCACAAATAGCTGGGACCACATGTGTGTGCCACCATGCCCGGCAAATTGTTTGGAATTTTAGTAGAGATGAGGTCTCTGAGGTCTCACTATGTTGCCCAGGCTAGTCTTGAACTCCTGAGTTCAAGCAATCCCCCACCTTGGCCTCCCAATGTGGTGGGTCACCAGTGTGAGCCACCATGCCGGGCCTACACCATGCAGTTCTGAATGGTCGCTGAGGTAAATTAGCACCCAGGGAAATGCCTGTCAACCAATGTTTACTATTTAAAAACAGCAGCAGCTGTCAAAGCTAATGGCAGAGTAGTGTGTTAGCAGAAACTTAACAGTTTTTTCCTCACAGACAGGGGCTAGGAAGTGCACTACATCCTTAGCCGGGATTTTTAGTATCTCTGCAATCAAGCATTGTTCTATGGGAATACATTAATAAGACTGGAACACCATAAAGACACGTTTCTGCCCTCAGCACTGTTTAATGTGCCGTCTCCCTTTCTCCAGGGAGCAGACCTGCTGGGCCAGGTGCTGCCCTCAGAGTAGCGGAAGCCTGCCCTGCCCTTGGACCCCAGCCCCACCATGGGCGCCCCCTAAACTCCCTTCTGAGCCTCAGCTTTGTTGGCCTCCACCTGAGACGGGGTCGGCGGGGGTCCCTCCTCCGTGTGAGCTGGGGTGTGGGGATTACATACTTGGTGGCTGAGCCCCTGAATATCCAGGGAAGCTCGGTGGTCTCACCTTCTCCAGTCGAATTCTCTCTCCACACGCAAGGTCTAGTTCATTTCCAATTAAGATCAGGTCTTCAGAGGTCACCTTCCACTGGCGGCTGGCAAAATGCACCACGGCAAAGAGCCTGCCATACTGCCCCGTGGCGATCAGCTCATTCACCTTCTTCACAACCTCTGCAGGGGAAGGCGGGTGGGTGGGCAGTCACCCTCACCTGCTCCCCAACGCACTGCAGTATGATGTGCAGCTCCTGGTGGTGGGGCCCTAGGGTGGACCTGACACCCAGCACCCCTTGTGAGCACCTCACTGCTGGCGGCCCAGCCCCTGCTCCACCCTCTGCAGGCACAAGGGCAGGCACAGGGTCAATCTGCTGCTTTAGGAGCACCAGCACCGTGGCACGTGGAGCTTTCACAGACGGAAGCTCCCCAAGACTGCAGAGAACGCCCAAACTGCCTCATGCAACTCCCTCGCCTAAGCACTCCGCACGCCTGGCTAGGTTTCTACAACTCTAGGGTGGGCAAAACCCTCCACCTGGTTCATTCGAATGAGAATGAGGAGCCAGCAGACCAGAAGTGTGCAAAACCCTGAGAAGCGAAAGGAGAGGACTTTGCAATGAGGAGCCCCCCATATCCCAACCCCATATCCCACCCACGGGGGCTCCTCGCTCAGTTCGTGTTATCTCTGCTCTGACTCAGGTCACAGTCCCCTCTCTCCTGCACCGTTTACTCTGAACAAGCATTTAATGGGCACCGATCCCCCGGCCTGACCGAGGGCGAGACACACAGAAGGGACGACAGAGTGCCTGCCCTGGAAACACTGTCAACACCAGAAGCACCAGCACCGAGGGCGAAACTCTCGGCAGACTTGTTTCACTCACACGGAATCTCAAACAGTCTTTAACATATAAGAAGATTCCACACGAGGATCTTGATTTCCAGTGTTCTGGAAAGCGAGGATCATGGCAAGAGTGGCTAATGATCCTGTCCCTTCTGACACGTGCTCCAGGTTGACACGAGTCCTGATACCCCTGCATGTTTCTCCAACAGCCCGGGTGGCACCGGCTTCCAGTAATTGTGCTTAACTGTGCTAACTGGGGAGAGCTGTCGCTGCACCCACCAACAGCGGAAAACGAGATGGAGCAGGGGCCCCCTGCCCTCACTTATGCCACCTGCCTGCAGTGTGGCAGGTGTTCAAGGAGTAGTTAATGAAAAACATCTGAAATTCTGGTGTTAACTGGTGAAAATGGACATGAGTGCTGGCACTGTGCTGTGTCTGGGAGCATCTGCAAACATGAAGCCTCGTTCTGTGGCCTGGTGACAACCTCTGTGGGTGACTGGAGCGGGTCTGAGTGGTGCCCTCTAGCTTCTGTCTCCCAGGGAGGTCTTACCTGCATGGTGTCTGGTCTCCTCAACTGGGTCTGGCAGAACAACTTCTGGCCAAGGTGGTGAACTCAGGGATGTTTTAGGAACATATCTGTAAAACACATTTCGTAGACAAATGTCACAAGCACCTGAAAAGGCAGCTCAAATCCTCTAAGAAATGGCCATGCACAAATGTTAGGAAGGGATCCTGGGCAACAAAAGGCACGCTCTTTAAGACAGGCCCCACCCCTCTGGGGTAACCCCGAGGACAGGCTCCCTGTATCCTTTTAGAGCCACAGGGAACAATGGCTCATCATTCAATAATCAAAGCAGGAACTCTCAGCGTTCTGCGAAAGAGCCCTCACTTGGGTACTTCTCAGTGCTGGAAGGGTGCCCTGAGAGAAGGCTGGGCTTGTGGTGTCTTGGGGCACATTTATCTTGGAGGCACCGGCTGAAATGCCCAGCCCTCTACTTTCCCCATAACCTGGGACACAGGGCCAGCAGCTCTCCCGCCTCCGTTGGCATCCAGTGGCCCTGGAATGGCAGCTCCGATGACCCTTCACCACATCCTGCTCAAACAGGACCATGACGTTCCCTGCTCCACCTCCACCTCCTCCCAGGTAGGTGCCTGCTCTTCCTTCACACCCAGGTGAGTGCCAGGCAGAACTGGCTCGGAACCCCAGACAATTCTGTGTCCTGGTGTCTGCAACTGAGCAAATGGGAAAACAAGCCCCCACCTGAAAGGGCTGTGTTAGGGTTAGATGGCTACTGTTCACAGCTGGCCCCAGCACGGCCAGTGAGGGTCGGGTGTTAGGAGTGCTCAGTCCCAGCAGCTATAGCACTGCGGTCCCCAGCCACTTCCCCTCCTCACCCTCAGGATGCCAAGCTTGGTGCGGGCAATGCCTTTTTTTTTTGAGATGGAGTCTCGCTCTGTCACCCAGGCTAGAGTGCGGTGGCGTGATCTCAGCTCAATGCAACCTCTGCCTCCAGGGTTCCAGCGATTCTCCTGCCTCAGTCTCCTTAGTAGCTAGGGTTACAGGCACATACCACCACACCTGGCTAATTTTTGTATTTTTAGTAGAGATGGGGTTTTGCCCCATTGGCCAGGCTGGTCTCGAACTCCTGGCCTCAAGTGATCCGCCCACCTCGGCCTCCCAAAGTTCTGGGATTACAGGCATGAGCCAACATGCCCAGCCCAAGATGTTCTTCATTTCCTAACTCTCAGCCTCAGGTAGGTGGGGGGGAGAAGGGAGGAAAGAAAGGGGGGCCTAGATTCAAAAGGAGGTGGGGTGTTTCTTTCTGTCGTCTATAAAGAGGGAGGGTAGGTAGATCCCAAACCGAATTATTCAGAACTGTTTTTAAGCTTTTATTGCTGCTGCCACTGCAAAGTAAAATTTCAGTCTTTCTACTCCAGGGTTGCATTAGGAGGAAGAAAACAGCTTGCTCCATATGCAAAACGTGCCGGCCTCCACACCAAGGACCAGGTCCACCTATCCTGCTGGCTGGTGCGCAGGAGGGACTCCACACGAATCTGGGAGAGGAACGAAAGCTTTCCCAGTGGGGTAGGGCTTGGAGCTCCTAGAGACATGAACTCCGTGGTCTGTGGTTGGTCAATAACCTTGAGAGACAAGGAGGACAAGGAAGGTGCTGCTCTCTACAAAATGTCTTTGACCTGTTTGATGTCTAGTCTCCCCATATGGGTCCAGCTGCGCCCAGTGTGAGAAGAACACGCTGGCAGGAAGGTGCTATAACCTCTCACACAGGACACAGACCCTGGTAAGCACAACCTACCCACATGCTCACTTACAACTTCTTCCTACGCTCAGAATGTTTTGCCACTTCTTTGAGAAGCAAAAAAGACTCCCATATCTCCCCACTGCGGAGGATCCCTGGAGTCCCAGCAGCAGTTACAGCAGCCAGTGTTTTGTGAGTGCTGACTGTATGCCAAGCACTGTTCTAAGCACTTTAAATGTATACATTTACTTAATCCTCTCCAACACCCATGCAGATAGAAATGAACACTACTTCCATCCTGCAGAAGCCTGGCGTCCCAGGCTGTGAGGGGCAGCCGGAACTGCACCCTGGGGGGTCCCTACAGTAACTGCTATCCCTGCACTGCTCCTGTGTCTCCCACCAGTGAGTGGAACTTTGTCGAATGTTTTCCGCAGTTTATGATACCTAAAAATGTTTTCTCAAGTATAAAATTTTAACACTGAATGTGCTTTTTCAAATAATGAGTTTCTCTTAGAGACTCTGATACAACCTTCCTCATCAGAAATCTTGAGTTAAGACTTCAAGCTCCTCCATAATAAAAGAGAGCAAACACATACGGAATTTCTCTTTGATCTCTTGCAGTTACGTCTTCTTTTAAGGGTCTGAGAAAAATACCGTCAAAAAAGTTAAAGCCAAAAGTGGTGGTGCATGCCTGTAATCCCAGCTACTCAGGAGGCTGAGGCGGGAGGACCACTTTAGGCCAGGAGTTCAAAACTAGTCTGGGAAACATAGTGAAACTCTGTCTCTTAAAAACAAAAGAGGAAATTTAAATATTATTGAGAACCAAAAGGTAGGAAGTTTTGACTTTAGAAAGACGGTTCTACAAATGGAAGGAAAAGAGGCACCAAAACCCACATTTTGATATTACCCTGGTAGATATGAAGTGCTCTGTGAATTGAACCTTCGAGAAGCAGACCAAAGGGAGGCTGAGGGAAGAAGAGAAACACAGATCATTACTATTAATACTACAAATGCAAACTGCCCTTTATGATGCTAAATGCACAGCTGCTGCTCCTGGTACGTGGTATGAACCACTGCATGACAGCGTGCCCACAGAAACACCTAGGTGAGCAAAACTACAAAAACGTCACTTACAGCTACTGGTTATATGTGTTGAGATCAGTTTGCCACACCATCTACAAGCTCCTGAGACCAGAACCACCCGCCCACTAACTCATGCCTTGACTAAGTGCCCGGTAGGTTCAGACGCTGATCTGTGCCCAAGTGTGGGAGCAGCCTCCAAGATGGCCCTGCTGGGCCCCGCCTCCTGCTATTTTTACCCGTCAGCCCCCTGGGAGTGGTCTGTGTGTCCAACAGCTAGTGACAGACATGCTAGCATGTGGCTTCTGGGATTAGGTGATAACCAACTAGGACTTCCATCTTGGATGCCTCTGCTCACCCTCTCTGATCTCTGGCCTTAGGGCTGCCCTGCTGTGAACAGCCCTACCTAGAGGTCCACTTGGCGGGGAACTGGGCCTATCGCCAACACCCACGGGAACGACCTTGCAGGTAGATTCTCCAGCCGCTGGCACAGCGGAGTCTTGAGATAACCACAGCCCCTGCAGACTTGCTTGCTGCAAGCTAAGACCCTGAGCCAGAACCAGCCACTTAAGCTGCTTCTGTGTTCTTGACTCTCAGAACTGGTGTGAGTTAATAAATGTTTTAAGCTGCTAAGTTTTGGGGTAATTTCTGATGTAACCATAGATAACGAATACACCAGGAAACAAAGACCTTCAATCTACTGAGAAGACAGGGGATCAAAATAAGTGCTTAGGTGTAAAAAGCAGAGAATAGTTTCTCAATAATCACTTCTAAAGAAACTCAGCTATAATTTACACACCATAAAAACCACTTTTTTAAAGTTCACCCATTAGCACTGGCTCCCCATTTGCATCTCCTCGGCTGCTTTCTCCTCTCCTCTCCCATTTGGGCGCCTGGGGCTCAACCCTTGGCCTTGACCTCTTCTCTGCCCATGGCCATTCCTCTGGTGACTGCATCCAGCCGGCAGTCCGATGGATTTAAACGCCCCCAATGTGCTGGTGACTCCCAAGTTTACACCTCCAGCCAGGGCTTCTCTCCTGGATTTGCATACCCACCTATCTATCTGCCTTAGCCACTCGTGTCTGACGAGTACCTCATACCTCCAGAGGCTCCTTATTTCTTCCCATGCCTGCTTCTCCCACACTCCTCTCTCTCACATGAGAGCAACTTCATCCTCCCGGTTGCTCAGGCCCCAAACCTCCATCAGTTTTGACCCTTCTCTCGCACACTACTCAGCCAACCCATCGGCAAATCCATACCACTATTAAAAACTTAGCAGGCTTCTGTACCTAATTTGCTTCTAGCTTTGTCTTTTGGTCCACAGGGAACAAACAGTCTCCTTCCTCTCCTGCAGGATTTCCTTTAGATCGTCCTGGAGACTGTGACTGTGTACTTCCATCATGTCTCCTTTGCTCACTCTTCAAGGCCCCAGCTGCTCACTATTTTGGTCACCTTGTCTCTACTCGCTTCACTGTGTGTCTTTCTCTCCTAACGCGTGAGTCTGTACTTGAACATAGCGTTGGAGGGGTGGTTTCATGTAGGTAGGTAGAATGGATTAAGTCCCACTGCTTTTGTAAAAACTCTCCTGACTACTTAAACCTAAGTTTTATTATGGAAAATGTCAAGCATACAAAAGTAAAGAGAACAGAATAGTGAACTGTCTCTCAATCTCTCAATTATCCCTTTCCAGGTTCAACAGTTACCAACTCCTGGCCAATTTTGGCATCTACATTGCCTCTGGCCCAACTCTGTGATTATTATTAATTTCTTAATAGACTTTATTTTTTAGCGCAGTTTTAGTTTCACACCAAAATTGAGTGGAAGGTACAGAGAGTTCTCATATGTCCCCTGTCCACATGCCCACAGCTTCCTATCAACATCCCTCACCAGAGAGGTACAATCCTTACAACTCATGAACCTACACTGACACATCATCGTTATCCAAAGTCCATAGTTTACATTAGGGGTTCACCCTTGGTAGTGTACATTCTATGGATTTGGACAAACTTATAATGACATGTATCTACCATTATATCATATAGAATAGTTTCACTGCCCTAAAAATCCTCTGAACTCCACCTATTCATCCTTTTCTCCCCCAATCCTCTTACTCCGCATCTATCTTTTTTACTGTCTCCTTAGATTTGCCTTTTCCAGAATGTCATAGTGGGAAACATACAAGCCTTTTCAGGTTGGCTTCTTTTACTTAGTAATACGTATGTAAGTTTCCTCCATGTCTCTTCATGACTCATTTCTTTTTATTGCTGAATAATATTCTACTGTATGGATGTGCTACAGTTTATGTAACCATTCATCTCCTGAAGGACATCTGGGTTGCTTCCAACTTTTGGGAATTATGGTACAATTATTTTAATACCGTCCAATATAGAGTTAGATCCAGTTTTCCATTTTTCGGGGTCATGGTGAGACATGAGACCTAGGTTTAAAATGTACATAAACACTCGTGCACACAAATACACACTCCAACCATTTTCAGGCAGAGATTTATACAGTTTTTAACGAACATAACCTTTTTGGAGCCTCGTATCAGCCCAGCGCCTTAAATACGGCTGTTTCTTTTGCTGAATAAGTTCAGATTAGGCGAGGATAATCCATCATCATTTTTCAGACCGGCTCGCAGCCTGGGGGCAGTGATTGAAGCACAAGCTTTGGAGCCGAAGTGACTGCGCCTGAAGCACTCTTCTTCCACCTCCCCGCTGTGTGACCCTGGGCACGTTACCTAGTTCCTCTGAGCCTCACTCTGCTCCCCCGTAACATAAGGCCTATACCAAAGTTCAAGGGCTATTGTCAGTATTCAGGCTACTAACTGAAGGAATCAAAATCTGAACCCGTGTTCCCCCGACTCCAAAACCCGTGCTATATTCACCACAAATGCGATCAACACACAAGGCACCAGGTCGGACCCAGGCACATACGTGGCGAGACGGCAGGTAGTAGCGCTCGCTCTGCGTCCTCCCCTCCTCCCATATCCCGGGTCTCACCTGCTCCGGGCCGCGAAGGTCGCAGGATGCTGAGGCTGCACGCGGACGCCAGTCGCCCTAAGGTGACCGTCAGAGGAGATGCTGCCATGGCCGCCGCCATCTTCCCGCAGCTTCGGCCGGAAACGGAAGCGACGCGAACCGCGTGCGTAACGCACGCGCCCGGCGGGGAACACCGGTCCCGCTGTAACATCGGCCCGGCGCAGAAGCGGGACGTCGGCGGCTCGGGGCCCAGGCCGGCGGCGGCGATGGCCTCGGCGGCTGTGGAGAGCTTCGTGACCAAGCAGCTGGACCTGCTGGAGCTCGAGAGAGACGCGGAGGTGGAGGAGCGCAGGTACGGGCGGCCGCCGGCGCCGCTCCCTTGCGGTCGGTCCCGCAGTGCCCCGGGCAGAGTCTCTGAGGGGCTCGGCCTCATAGCCTGGGCCGGGGATTTCATCTCCGTCCCTTGGAATCCGGACCAGGGACCGTCCGTCCCCTGCTGGGCCACCTCCCGAGTTGTCAGTCTCATTACTTCCTGGATACCGCGTTCCGTTTGGGGACCCTTAAGAAGCACTTTGATTTCCCGACCCGAGACCCCCCTAAGCTTGCACTCCTGAGCCCTGGCCCCGACCCCAGTTCCACACGCAGCGGGTTAGCAGTCCTTTCCCTTATTCATGCAGTAAACGTGGTTTGCGCCCATTCTGTGCCAGGCCCCGGCAGCATGAGTCAGGTGCACTGGCTGCCCCCGATCCGGCCAACGGTGGGCTGGGCATGAGCAGAGAGTCCCTTCCCCTCCAGCGCGTCCAGGACCGGCTACGTGCGTGTCGCGGGGAAAGAGCCTGGAGGAGGAACGCCCTTCCCTGGGGAGGCTCGTGGTGGCTTCAAGGAGGGAGTGGTGCCTGAAGGAAAATTGGAATTAAGCTGGTGGGTGCGGGGTGGGGTGGGGAGCCGTCCTGAGAGGTGTGGGGAGCCATGTCAGAGCCGGGCTTGTTTCCGAATGGGACTATTTACTTGTCCAAAACAATCAGAGCTAACACGTACTTTCCATGCGTTAATTCTTTTACACCTCATCCCATGCCAACCCTACAATGTAGGTTCTTTTTTTTTTCTTTTTCTTTCTTTCTTTTTTTTTTTTTTTTCCAGACAGAGTCTCTCTCTGTCGCCCAGGCTGGAGTGCAGTGGCATGATCTCGGCTCACTGCAGCTTCCATCTCCCTGGTACAAGCGATTCTCCTGCCTCAGCCTCCTGAGTAGCTGGGAGTACAGGCGCACACCACCACGCCCGGCTAATGTTTTTGTATTTTTAGTAGAGATGGGCTTTCACCATGTTGGCCAGGATGGTCTCAATCTCCTGACCTCGTGGTCTGCCCTCCTCGGCCTCCCAAAGCGTTGGGATTACAGGCGTGAGCCACCGTGCCTGGCCACAGTGTAGGTTTCTGTTACTGTCATTTTCCGTCTAAGGAGATGGAGACAGAGAGGGGTTAAGTAACTTGCCCCGGGGTGACACACCATAGCCCGATTTGCTGTCAGGCAGTCTGCTTCCAGAGTTTGCAGTCAGCCATGTGTCAGTAGGATTTGTCTGAGATGCTTTTGATCATGGCAATGGAGAGCTTTTGCAGTTATGTTGAGTTTGTTAGAATCCCAGCTGCTTCATTTATGGCTGTGTGACTTTGCAGGTTCTGTCTCTGAGCCTTACTTTATCTGTAAAACTGGGATGATTCCCACCTCACAGGCTTGCTCTGAGAATGAAACGATCCCCTGTCAGTCAGGTGCTCGGCACGGTGCCAAGGACAGAGTCATCCCCCATGGCAGTGGCTCTTTCTGAGGATGCTGAGCAGACTGGCAGGGCGAGCCTGGGAAGGGCCTGGCTAAGGAGCTAGCCTTCTGTTCTGTGTGTGAAGGATGGGCCATCAGCGGGGTTAAGCGGGTGAGGGAGGCGAATAGATTTGCATTTTAGGAGGATCTCTTGGGTCTCCTGCTTTTGATTGGACGTGGAGAGGCCAGAGGTAAGGTAGTTGAGAGGCTCTGTTTAATCCAGGTGAGCAGTGATGTGGATTTGAACCGGGGCTGTGGCAGCCAGGATGAGAGGCAGAGAAGTCCAGGGAGAAATGGGAGGGGCCTGATAGGACTTAGTGACAGATGGGAGGAGAGAGGGGAATGCTGTTTGAAAGATCTGTCTCAGGTAACTGAGAGAAGGGTTGTGGCATTAACTGCCCTAGGGGGATGTAGGAGGAGCGGGATTGGGAGTGGAGCCGGTTCAGAGTTCCATTGGGACATACTTAGTGTCTGTGAGTAGATCTTTATCTATGTTTCTTTCTCTTTTACTTTTCCTGGGTGGGTGGAAGTAGAAACTGGTAAAAATCCTGAAGCATCAATACCGGGTGTCTTCCAGGTCCTGGCAGGAGAACATCTCTCCGAAAGAGCTCCAGAGCCGAGGCGTGTGTTTGCTGAAGCTGCAGGTATCCAGCCAGCGCACTGGGCTGTACGGACGGCTGCTGGTCACCTTTGAGCCCAGGCGATGCGGGTCCGCAGCAGCTCTTCCCAGTAACAGCTTTACTTCTGGTGTGTGCGTATTGACCTAGACAGACATTGAAATTTACGGGCATTCAGACCACGCCGTGTACCCTTGTAAAGACTGGATTACAATGACCAGTTGGCGAATAAAGCATTGCAATGAAGAGCTGTTAATCAGAAGTCCAACAATTGATGTGGGTTTTAGTTGTCTAGATCAGCATTGTCCAAAATGGTAGCCATAAGCCATGCATGGTCATCAAATGTTTGAAGTGTGGCTCGTAATTTCCGCAGATACAGAATACACACCAGATTTGGAAGATTATGTTAAAAAACAATTGGGAATATCTTGAGTAATTTTTCTGAATACTGATTACATGTTGAAATAATATTTTTCATAAATTGGGTTAAATAAAAAAATCTTATTAAAATAATTTACCCATTTCTTTTTTTTTTTGAGACAGAGTTTCACTCTTGTTGCCCAGTCTGGAGTGCAATGGCGTGATCTCGGCTCACCGCAACCTCCGCCTCCCGGGTTCAAGTGATTCTGCTGCCTCAGCCTCCTGAGTAGCTGGGATTAGAGGCATGCGCCACCATGCCTGGCTAAGTTTGTATTTTTAGTAGAGACGGGGTTTCTCCATGTTGGTCAGGCTGGTCTCGAACTCCCAACCTCAGGTGATCCGCCTGCTTTGGCCTCCCAAAGTGCTGGGATTAAGGCGTGAGCCAGTGCACCCAGCGTCTTTTAAATTTTTTAATATGGCTACTAGAAAACTTAAAAAACTACACGTGACTGGGTGCCTGTAATCCTAGCACTTTGGGAGGCCGAGGTGGGTGGATCGCTTGATCTCAGGAGTTCGAGACCAGCCTGGGCAACGTGGCAAAACCCCATCTCTGCAAAAAAATAGAAAAATTAGCCAGACGTGGTCGTGTGCGCTTGTAGTTCCTGCTACTTGATGGGCTGAGGCAGGAGGATCACTTGAACCTGGGAGGTTGAGACTGCAGTGAGCTGAAGTCACGCCACTGCACTCTAGCTTGGGGGCAAAGTGAGACCCTGTCTCAAAACAAACAAAAACAAAAGAAAAACTACACGTGACTCTCGTTTTGTTTCTATGTAATGGGCAGCCTTGGTCCAGCTGGTAAACATGCAGTATGTGTACTTCTGTATTCCCAACCCTTTCTTGTGCCAAGCATGCTTTGGCTAAACTTGTGCCAGCCTGGTTGGAAAGGAGGGGCAGTTAGAAGAAGCTTCTTAACCACATGCCTGGGACGCTTGTGTTAGACAACCACAGCCCTGGAAGCCTGGAGGAAGCAGCGTTGCCAGGGCTGTACTTTTTACTATGAAAGTGTCTCTGCCTTGTTTTGGTGGTGATGGAGTTTTAAATTTCATATTTTGATTTCGTAGACTTTTGCCCAACAATTACTGGAATACCAGCTGGATTTGGAGAAGATGAGATGAGGGTATTGAGAGAGGAGAGGGCCAGGAGGGGAACCTGTAGGTTGGAGTCAGACCTGAGCAGAGTTTGAGATTTTTTTTTTTCTGAGATGGAGTCTCACTCTGTTGCCCAGGCCGGAGTTCAGTGGTGCAATCTTGGCTCACTGCAGCCTCAGCCTCCCGAGTAGCTGGGACTACAGGCACCCGCCACCACGCCCGTCTAATTTTTTGTATTTTTAGTAGAGACGGACTTTCACTGTGTTAGCCAGGATGGTCTCGATCTCCTGACCTCATGATCTGCCTGCCTCTGCCTCCCAAAGTACTAGGATTACAGGCGTGAGCCACCGTGCCCGGCCTAACTTTTTTTTTTTTTTTTTTAACTGTTACTGATTGCATTTACTAAAGAAAGTAACGAAGATAAAATATTTGAAGTATAGTGGATTTTATTACATAAAGTGATATTGAAGCTTTCCCCAGTGTCTTGCATAACTGAGTCTTTGTTTTTTGCAGGTGATATCGTGGGCCTGTACGATGCTGCTAATGAGGGCAGTCAGCTGGCCACTGGGATCCTGACCCGGGTCACCCCGAAATCGGTCACGGTGGCCTTTGATGAGTCCCACGATTTCCAGTTGAGCTTGGACCGAGAGAATTCCTACAGACTGTTAAAACTTGCCAATGATGTCACTTACAGGCGACTGAAAAAGTGAGTGCATGGGACTGGAAATCCTAAGTACCATCTTCCTTCAACAGGGCTAACCCATTCCTGCCACGCCTGTTGCACAAGAGACAACAAGAGGCAACAAGTCGTGGTGTGGGCGTGGCCCTCACGGGAGCTGGTGGCAGCCTTGGGGCAGAGGCTCGGGCACTGAATTGCTGGTGTTCTAATTTTAGTTTTCTCCCTTGGCAGAGCCCTGATTGCTCTAAAGAAGTATCATTCTGGCCCAGCCTCCTCACTCATAGAAGTGCTCTTTGGCAGATCTGCTCCCAGTCCTGCCAGTGAAATACGTAAGAACTTCTGAGTTTTCTTTTTTGGTTGAAATCGCTACTGAAAGTATAGAGAACAGTGTGACCTTGGGCCATTTTAATAAGAGTTTGAGAAAGTATGACTAGAAGAAATCTCCCTGAATATCTTTGTAGGAATGTCTGGGAAGGCCTTGCATGAACTGGACCGTCCTCCTTGTACTCAGTCCTAATAAACTGGCTCACTCCATTGAGGTTTTTTTTTTTTTTTTTTGAGACAGAGTCTTGCTCTGTTGCCCAGGCTGGAGTACAGTGGCGTGATCTCGGCTCATTGCAACCTCCGCCTCCCAGGTTCAAGTGATTCTTCTGCCTCAGCCTCCCAAGTAGCTGGGACTACAGGCACGCACCACCACGCCTGGCTAATTTCTGTACTTTTAGTAGAGACGGGGTTTCACCATATTGACCAGGCTGGTCTCGAACTCCTGACCTCATGATCCACCCGCCTTGACCTCCCAAAGTGCTGGGATTACAGGCCTGAGCCACCGCGCGCCTGGCCCCATTGAGTTTTTAGTTAAAATTTTTTTTTTTTGGCGGTGGGGGCAGATGGAATCTCGCTCTGTCACCCAGACTGGAGTATAGTGGCATGATCTTGGCTCACTGCAACCTCCGCCTCCCAGGCTCAAGTGATTCTCATGCCTCAGCCTCCTGAATAGCTGGGATTACAGGCACACGCCACCACGCCTGGCTAATTTTTGTATTTTTAGTGGAGACAGGGTTTTGCCATGTTGGCCAGGCTGTTCTCAAACTCCTGATCTCAGGTGATCTACTCACCTCAGCCTCCCCAAGTGTTGGGATTACAGGCATGAGCTACCATGCCCAGCCTCCATTGAGTTTTAAAATAATGTTCTTTTTAGTATATATAAATCTTTTATTTTGAAATGTAAGGATATTTCTTTTAGCTTAGTACTTTGTGAAAATAGAAGAAAGCTGATCATACTTTATGCTTGATAGCAATTTTAGGTTGGAAAAATCTTAATTTTTTTTTTTTTTTTTTTTTTTTTGAGATGGAGGCTTGCTCTGTCACCCAGAATGGAGTGCAGTGGTGCTATCTCGGCTCACCGCAACGTCCGCCTCCCGGGTTCATGCGACTCTCCTGCCTCAGCCTCCCAAGTAGTTGGGATTACAGGTGCCCGCCACCATGCTCAGCTAATTTTTGTATTTTTTAGTAGAGACGGGGTTTCACCATGTTGGTGAGGCCGGTCTTGAACTCCTGACCTCAGGTGATCTACCTGCCTCAGCCTCCCAAAGTACTGGGATTACAGGCATGAGCCACCATGCCTGGTCTGTGCGCTTTTTATGTCCTTCGCTGTTCTTGGAGAACGTCATTTTTGGAAGGAGTTTGTTGTCTCATCCAGTCACTGCCCATGATTTAACAGCCCTGTGAGTATTGGACTTGGCCCATTTGTAAAGCAGTGGCTTTGGCCAAGCCTCATGCAAGGGTTACCCCACAGCTATTTTCTATCATACTGTGCTAGGCAAGCCAGTGTTGTGTTAGCTTCAAACACACAGGATGACTTTGTAGCACTCTTTCAGTGTGCAGTCCCTCAAGATGTGTTATTTTTAAATACTCATTTTCTTTCTGCATTTTCCTTTGGAAATTCTAAATGCACTCACATTTCAGTAATGCTTTATTTCTATGAAATATTTACTGAAGGGCTCCAATGCGTCAGAAACTGAATTAGAAATGTATTTACTGTGTCTTAGGGACTCTGGAATGGCTTGGCTATAGCACGAGAACGTGGGGTTCAATTCCCTGTTACTAGCTGCACACCCTGCCGTCTTCCATGTTGGCTTCAGTCTCACAAGTCAGGGTCAGCAAACATCCTTTGCTTATGAGCTGCTCCTTATCCGATAGGCGTCTCTGCGTAGTGGGCACCATGTAGCGAATGCCATGGCTGCGGGGCTGAGCACACCACCACCTGCTCTCAAGAGCACAGCATAAGAAGCAGGTCTTGGCCAGGCGCAGTGGCTCACACCTTTAGTCCCAGCACTTTGGGAGGCTGAGGCTGGCAGATCATGAGGTCAGGAGATCAAGACCATCCTGGCCAACACGGTGAAACCCCATCTCTACTAACAATACAAAAAATTAGCTGGGCGTGATGGCAGGCACTGTAGTTCCAGCTACTCTGGAGGCTGAGGCAGGAGAATCGCTTGAACCCGGGAGGTGGATGTTGCAGTGAGCCGAGATCGTGCCACTACACTCCAGCCTGGGCGACACAGCGAGACTCTGTCTCAAAAAAAAAAAAAAAAAAAAAAAGAAGCAGGTCTTTAGTCTTGGTCGTGAAATTCAAAATAGAACACGATCCTAGAATTTGTTAATCATTTTTTTTGTCATTTGTCTTTATCATTTTATGGGTACTTAAAAGAGGGACAATATGTTAGAAACGAATATGCTCTAGGAAACATTTCCTTCATTCCTGTTACTCTAGAGCAGGAGTTTTTCCGTAAAGGGATGGATTGTGAATGTTTTGACTTTGTGGGCCATATCATGCATACCGTCTACAGCAGGCAGCCGTAGACGGTATGTAAATGAATGGGCGTGGCTGTGCTCCAGTGAATCTCACCAAAACCGGCAGCCGACTGGATGTGGCCCACAGTTTGCCGATTCCTGTTCAAGGAGAAACCTTGTGAAAATAAAGCAGACTTAATTTTGTGTTGATTGGGTTGCCCCTGGGGAGGTCCGGCGTGTTCCTGACAGGCATCACTCATTCCCGGGGGTATACACTCTTTGGGGAGGAACACCCACCCACAGAGCTCCCCAGAGCACCTGAGTCTCACGCTGCTGCTTCTTCCACAGACCCGCTGACATTCTTCAACACCTGCCTGGACACCTCCCAGAAAGAAGCGGTTTCATTTGCGCTGTCGCAGAAAGAACTTGCCATCATCCATGGACCTCCTGGCACTGGGAAAACCACGACTGTGGTTGAGATAATTCTTCAAGCTGTGAAACAAGGCTTAAAGGTGGGCAGTACATGCCACTTCCCTGTCAGAGCCCGTCAGCTCCTGGTCTGTTGTGTTCAGTGGGTGCTCAGTGGCCTTCCAGCCTCAGTTCTGGTGGGATAGGCAGGAGCATTACTGAGCATTTATTGATTGAGCTTTGGACTGCCCCTGTTTGATTTCCAGCATCCCCATGAGTCTTGGGGAGCACGCGCAGGAACCATAGCCTGGATTGTTGAGAAAGGCTCCTGGAGCCCTCTGAGGTGTGGCAGACTTCGTGTTGGCCAGGCCCTGGGTCAGGGTTTATTTGCTCACCACGCTTGCTGTGCTCGTGCTCCTCCGTGTGCACACCCATGCAGGGGCCTAGAGTTGGCCCGGGCCCGGTCTGTGCCTGTCAGGAGCTCAGCGTCTGGTTGAGGTGTTAACGGCTAATCAGATAGTCTGGTTAATGGATACGATGCACTTGTCCAGCACACAGATGACTGATTTTCTGAGATGTGGAATATAACATTGTACATTATTATTCACTTACATTTTTAATTTTTGTAATTTTTATTTTTTTGAGACAGAGCCTCACTCTGTCACCCAGGCTAGAGTGTGGAGTGCAGGGGCGGGATCTTGGCTCCCTGCAACCTCCGCCTCCCGGGTTCAAGTGATTCTCCTACCTCAGCCTCCCGAATAGCTGAGATTATAGTCGTGCGCCACCATGCCTGGCTAATTTTGGTATTTTTAGTAGAGATGGAGTTTCACCACATTGACTGGTCTGGTCTCAAACTCCTGACTTTAGTTGATCCGCCTGCCTTGGCCTCCAGAGTGCTACGATTACAGGCATGAGCCACTGTGCCCGGCCCAGTTACATTTTTAATGGCTGAAAAAGGATCTTTTATCATCATCTGCATCAGCTTGAGTCATTGCGGATCTTGGCACATGGAGAGTTTTTTTTTTTTAATTAATTAATTTATTTTTAAGTATACTTCAAGTTTGAGAGCTTTTTGAACAACCTTTCTGGTTTATAAAAATGTTGGGTAACGATGAGAATTGGAATAATGGCCAGTTTTGTAGGTTGATGTTTACTGGGTGCTGCCTACCACCAGGCATCGTTCTGAGCACTCATTTAATCCTCACTGAAACCCTGTGCCAAGGCAGGTGGTTAGCGGCCCCAGTTTGTAGATGAGGAGGCCGGGTGTGGTGGCTCACACCTGTATTCTCAGTACTTTGGGAGGCCGAGGCGGGTGGGTCACCTGAGGTCAGGAGTTTGAGACCAGCCTGGCTAACGTGGTGAAACCCCATCTCTACTAAAAATACAAAACAATTAGCCGGGTGTGGTGGCACATACCGTAATCCCAGCTACTTGGGAGGCTGAGGTAGGAGAATTGCTTGAACCTGGGAGGTGGAGGTTGCAGTGAACCGAGATTGCACCATTGCACTCCAGCCTGGGCAATAAGAGCAAAACTCTATCTCCAAAAAAAAAAAGACGAGGAAACTGAGAAACAAAGTCAAGTGCCCAGCACTCAGAGTGGCAGAGCCAGCAATGGAACTCGGGCAGAGCTGCGGGGAAGCCTGTCACTTGGTTAAAAGATTACGTCCAGCGGTTTTCCTATGCGTGAGTGTCTTTGCATATGTTTGAAAACTGGTAAGAAAAGATGACTTATTGGAAGGGAGCAGATTGGTGGTTTTAATTGGGTGCCGACTATTCACTAAAAGTGAGCCAAGACACACCTGTGTGCACACTTTGGTGGAGATGTGTCTTGGGACATGTCAGTGGGGTTGGAGGCGATGCCAGGCATAGAGAGTGGGTGGCTGAGCCTCCTTCCTGAGTTGCTGTTTGTTTTGAGCTTAAGGGCCTGTAGAGACTCTGCCTCCTCTACTGGTTGCCACCTCCTCTTTTTTTTTTTTCCCCCAGAGATGGGGTCTCACTATGTTGTCCAGGGTGGTCTTGAACTCCTGACCTCACACCTTGGCTTCCCAAAGTGCTGGAATTACAGGCATGAGCCACTGTACCTGGCCAGCGTCTCACTTTTAATAGTGGAGCTGTGGCTGGGTGCGGTGGCTCATGTCTGTTATCCTAGCACTTTGGGAGGCCAAGGCGGGAGGATCACTTGAAACCAGGAGTTTGAGGTCAGTCTGGGCAACATAGCAAGACCCAGTCTCTACAAAAAATGGAAGAAATCAGCTGGGCATGGCGATGCATGCCTGCAGTCTCAGCTACTCGGGAGGCCGAACCAGGAAGATAGCTTGAGCCCAGGAAGTCACGAAACACCAGGAGTGTGGTCTAGGTCTTGCTGCTCGCCACACAGAAAGCCAGTTACTGAGGACAAGTATTGCTAAGGAAGAGGCTTTATAATCCGATGGTGCAGCCGAGGAGATGGGAGCTCATCCTCAAACCCATCTCCCTGACTAAAACTAGGGGTTTATATAGCAGGGAAGAAATGTAGCAATGTGTAAAAAACAGGAACTAGGGAGGGCAAGGAGGCCCCTGTAGTGGTCTGGTGATTTTCAGATCTTTGATACTTTTCTGAGAGGCCTAAATGTCCTTTTCTGAGGAAGGAACTCACATAAAGAAGTTTGACCCTTTAACAGCAGATGGTCAATTTCTCTGTATCCAAAAACAACCGTCCATGGGACTATTGAGCCGGTTTCTCCATGTTCCTGCCACTGCACTCCAGCCTGGGCCATAGAGCAAGACCTTGTCTCAAAAAAAAAAAAAGAAGGAAAAATATAGTGGAGCCACAGTGTTTGGGAGACAACTCTGAATCCATTTGAAATGGGAAGTTCCCTTGTTCCCCTCACAGGGCATGTGATGGGGGAGTGGCTCGCTTCTTCAGTGCCCCGCTGCTCAAACCTGCGGGGGAGCACACAGATGGGCAGGCTGTGGGCTCCGACCTCATGGCAGTGTCTAAGGGTGGATGTTTACAGCTCTGTGTGTTACAGGGTGCTCTCTTAGTTTGCTGTCTATAGGCGGCTTATGTTAACCAGCTCAGTTAGATCCCCTTCCTTATCACAAGGACAGAGGGCTTTCTGTATCCCGGGTTCTTGCCTTGGGGTACCGGAAGAATCGGATCACACGTGGGCTTGGAAAATGAGTGCAAGGTTTGATTGAGAGCACGTGTGCACATGCCTTGTCCTTCTCTCTACCTTTAAGGCTTTTTGTTGTTTTAGTGTCAACTTCAGTGGTTTGATTACAAAGTAAATGACCAGATCCTAACTTGCGGTTCCCAGGTTCTGTGCTGCGCCCCCTCCAACATCGCTGTGGACAATCTGGTGGAGCGCCTGGCTCTGTGTAAGCAGCGGATTCTGCGCCTGGGGCACCCCGCCCGCCTCCTGGAGTCCATTCAGCAGCACTCCCTGGATGCGGTTTTAGCGCGGAGTGACAGCGCCCAGATTGTTGCAGATATCAGGAAGGACATCGACCAGGTCTTTGTAGGTGTCATGGCCAGTGTCCATGTGGGGTGTGGGCTTCTGCAGTCTTTTTAAGGAGCAAATTTATCTGTCTGCATTCCTCTTGATCTTCTCTTGCTTCTGTTGATTCCTTTAATAATTTTAAAAATTGGGCTGCCCTTTTTTTTTTTTTTTTTTTTTTTGTGACGGAGTTTTGCTCTCATTGCCCAGGCTGGAGTGCAATGGTGCAATCTCGGCTCACTGCAACCTCCGCCTCCCGGGTTCAAGCGATTCTCCTGCCTCAGCCTCCCTAGTAGCTGAGACTACAGGTGCGTGTCACCACGCCTGGCTAATTTTTCTATTTTTAGTTGAGACGGGGTTTCATCATATTGGTCACGCTGGTCTTGAACTCCTGACCTCAGGTGCTCTGCCCGCCTTGGCCTCTCAAAGTGCTGAGATTACAGGCATGAGCCATCATGCCCAGCCTTTGTTTTTTTTTTTTTTTTTTTTGAGATGGAGTCTCGCTCTGTCACCCAGGCTGGAGTGCAGTGGCGCTGTCTTGGCTCACTGCAGCCTCCGCCTCCCGGGTTCAAGTGATTCTTGTGCCTCACCCTCCCAAGTAGCTGGGACTACAGCATGTGCCACCACACCCAGCTAATTTTTTTATTTTTAGTAGAGATGGGGTTTTGCCATATGGGCCAGGCTGGTCTCGAACTCCTGACCTCGAGTGATCCGCCCGCCTCAGCCTCCCAAAGTGCTGGATTACAGGTGTGAGCCGCCGCACCCAGCCAGGGCTGCCCATTTTTGATAGAGAAATATACTTAGCATTTAACAGAGTCTCAACTGTCTTCAGAGCACTTGGTTAGTAGGTGTGAGGAATTGTAAAGAAAACATTTTCTGGCCAGATGCAGTGGCTCACACCTGCAATCCCAGCACTTTGGGAGGCCGAGGTAGGCAGATCAGTTGAGGTCAGGAGTTCGAGACCAGCCTGGCCCACATGGTGAAACCCTGTCTCTACTAAAAATACAAAAATTAGCTGAGCGTGGTGGCAGGCACCTGTAATCCCAGCTACTTGGGAGGCTGAGTCAGGAGAATCTCTTGAACCCGGGAGGTGGAGGTTGCAGTGAGCCATGGTCACTCCACTGCACTCCAGCCTCAGTGACAGAGCAAGACTCCGTCTCAAAAAAAAACCAAACATTTTCCTGGGTATCTTTCTGTCTGGTCCTGTTGTCTTGCTAGTAGTGGCAATGGGAGAAAAGTAGCCTGAAAATAAACATTGAAAAAACTGGCATCCTCCTAGAGCTTTCTGTCTATTCCACCTTCTCCTTGTGAAAGAGGACACCAGTCAGTTGGAGAAGTAGGGCGGTGGTAGGTTCATTGCATTTGAGAGGGCCTTTTCTCCCCAGCCCGACACTCCGACACTTTTGAGCTCTTTGGTTCTCCCGTGTACACTTCGTTGTAGTGTCTGTGCTCACGTCCTGTCCTGTCAGCTCACTGTCGGCACTGGTACTCCTCGGTGTCTTAGCCTCAGAGGAGTGATGGCAGCAGGGAGGGTGCTGGAGCCAGTCTTTGCTCTAATGTCTGTGCTCACTTCTTGTCCCGTGTGCTCACTGTCGGCACCTACACCCCTCGGTGTCTTAGCCCCGGAGGATTGATGGCAGCAGGTCTGGTGCTGGGAGCCAGTCTTTGCTCTAATGTCTGTGCCAACATCTTGTCCTGTGTGCTCACGGTCGGCACTTGCACCCCTCGGTGTCCTATCCTCGGAGGAGCGGTGGCAGCAGGGAGGGTGCTGGGAGCCAGTCTTTGCTCTAATGTCTGTGCTCACATCTTGTCCTGTGTGCTCACTGTCGGCACCTGCACCCTCGGTGTCCTAACCTTGGAGGAGTGGCGGCAGCAGAGAGGGGGCTGGGAGCCAGTCTTTGCTATGGGCCCGTGGCGTCGAGACTGCTTTCGTGGCAGTGTGGAGATAGGCCGCCTGCTGGGAGGTGGAGGAAGGATAGATGCATGTCACGCAGGTCCGAGGTGGCGGAGGAATATGCGTGATGTTTGCTCATCACAAATGTGGGTGATTTCATTTCCTGTTGAAATTGGTGCTTTTGGGGATTTTCTTTCTCTGTAAATTATGCGCAGTAAAACACCTCCTGTCACCCCTGCTAAAACTCCATCCCCCAAAGCAGAAATCACAAATAAGGAAAGGTTACATCTTTTTGTTTTTTTTTTTTTTTTTAAAGAATCTTGCTCTGTCGCCCAGGCTGGAGTGCAGTGGCACAATCTCGGCTCACTGCAACCTCCGCCTCCTGGGTTCAAGCAATTTTCCTGCCTCAGCCTCCCGAGTGGCTGGGATTACAGGCACACACCATGCCCAGCTAATTTTTTGTATTTTTAGTAGAGACAGCGTTTCACTCTGTTAGCCAGGATGGTCTCGGTCGCCTGACCTTGTGATCTGCCTGCCTTGGCCTCCCAAAGTGCTGGAATTACAGGCATGAGCCACCGTGCCTGGCCAGTTCCATCTTTTTGAGATATTAAAGTAAGTTGTGGTTTTGATTATGGGTTGAAAAAATTTTTTTTAATCTCGTGAAAAATGTAGAATAATATGTGAAGCTCAGTCTCTCCATTCGTAAGCTCCTACAACCCAAATCCTGAGGCGGGCAAGCGCTTTTTCTTCCCCAAGATCAAATGCCTGTGTACAGGGCAGGGCTGGTCCAATTTCTGGTCTCCTCTGAGTTAAAAACGTGGTCTCTTTCTAGGACTTAAAATGTCCTTTCCTGTGACTTCAAGGCAAGTGAGGATGTAAGGTGCTTAGTTGCGTGTGTGTATCTGTGTCTCTTTCAAGGAAGATTTCTGAGAGTTTTTTAAGGAGCTTATTGAACTGGACCAAATGATATAAATAGAAGCACTTCATAAATAGAGTTGAAGAAGTACAAAGTTGGACTGAAGT
The DNA here is from genome assembly GCF_028885625.2 of Pongo pygmaeus. NCBI lineage: Eukaryota > Metazoa > Chordata > Mammalia > Primates > Hominidae > Pongo > Pongo pygmaeus. Next base: position 6,000,112 of record NC_072382.2, on the reverse strand, counting down.
AAGTGTATCTCCTTTGTTTTTCTTTATAGGTGAAAAACAAAAAGACCCAGGGTAAGAGAGAGAAAAGTAATTTTCGAAATGAAATTAAGCTGTTAAGAAAAGAACTGAAGGAGAGGGAAGAAGCAGCTATGCTCGAGAGCCTCACTTCGGCAAACGTGGTCCTTGCAACAAACACAGGTGAGGGGGCATCTCCATCCTGCCTGTGTGGCCTGGAAGAAGGAGTTGGGGTGTGTTCCCTCTTCTGTTTTCTGGAAGAGTTTGTTTAGAATTGGTATTTCTTTCTTAAAAGTTGGGTAGAGTTCACTAGGGAAGCCCTCTGTACCTGCAATTTTCTTCATAGAGAAGTTTTGAACTACAAATTCAACTTCTTCAATAGATAAAGGGCTATTCAGATTGTCTCTTCTTTCATGAGCTTGTAGCTTTCAAGAAGTTTGTCCACTTCATCTAAGTTGTTGAATTTAGAGGCATGAAGTGGTTCCTAATATGTCCTTATTCTTCTTTTACTATCTGCAGAATCTGTCATGATATAACCTGTATTATTCCTGATATTGGTTTGTGTGTTCTTTTTTTTCCTGCTCTTCTGACTGGAGGTTTTTTATTTTTTAATTTAGATTTTATATATATATATATATATATATATTTTTTTTTTTTTTTTTTTTTTTAAGAGACAGGGTCTCTGCCAGGCGCAGTGGCTCACACCTGTAATCCCAGCACTTTGGGATGCCAACGCAGGTGGATCACCTGAGGTCAGGAGTTTGAGACCTGCCTAGCCAACATGGTGAAACCCCGTCTCTACTAAAAATACAAAAATTAGCCAGGAGTTGTGGTATGCACCTGTAATTCCAGCTACTCGGGAGGCTGAGGTAGGAGAATTGCTTGAATCCTGGAGGCGGAGGTTGCGGTAAACCAAGATCGTGCCACTGCACTCCAGCCTGGGCGACAGAGCAAGACTCCACCTCAAAAAAATAAAAACCCCAAAACCAAAAAAACAAAGCAAAACAAAGGAAGAGACAGGGTCTCACTATGTTGCCCAGGCTGGTCTCAAACTCCTGGGCTCGAGGGATCCCCCTGCCTCAGCCTCCTAAAGTGCTGGGATTATAGGTGTGACCCACCGCACCTGGCCTGGCTGAAGGTTTCGGTTGATCTTCCCAAAGAACCAGCTTTTGCTTTTTCTCTATTGTTTTTCTGTTTCATTTATCTCCACATTGGTCTTTATCATTTTCTGTTTTCTTGGTCTTGTTCTTTTTCTTGCTTCTTAATGTAGAAGCTGAGATCATTGATTTGAGACCTTTCTTTTTTTCTGATACGAGCATTTAGCTCCATAAATGTCTCCCGAAGTACTGCTTTTGTGGCATCCCACAAATTCTGATATGTTATATTTCATTTATATCAAAATGCTATCTCGTTTGCCTTTTGGTTTTTTAGAAGTGTTATATAGTTTCCAAATACTTGGGAAATGTCCAGATATCTTTCTGTTGTTGATCTCTCCTCTCCCCTCCCCTCCCCTCCCCATCCCCATCCCATGTGGGATCTCACTGTGTTGCTCCTCTCCTCTCCTCTCTTCTCTCCTCTCCTCGTCCCTGTCCCCGTCCCCATCCCCATATGGGATCTCACTATGTTGCCCAGGCTGGACTCAAACTCCTGGGCTCAAGTGATTCTCCCAGCTCAGCCTCCTGAGGAGCTGGGGCTCCTGGCATGTGCCACTGCACCTGGCTTACTTTCTGTTGTTGATTTCTAATTTAGTTCCATGTGGTCAGAGGACATACTCTCATGACTTGGATAGTTCATCGAGACTTACTTTATGGTCCAGAATCTGGTCTCTGTCTTTGTGAGTGTTCTGTGCACACTTGATAGAATGTGTGTTCTGATTTTATTGAGTGTTCTGTAAGTAGTCAGATCATGATGGTTGATGATGTGGTTCAAGTCTGCTGTATTGAGAGAGGGATGTTGAAATCTCTGAATATAACTGGACATGTCTGTTTTTCCCTGCAGTTCTATTGGTTTTTGCTTCATATCTTTGGAAACTCTTTTATTGGGGTCATAAATTTGGGGCTATGTTTTCTTGATTAATTAACAAATTTATCATTATGAAATGACCTTCTTTATCCCTGGTGATATTCTTTTTTTGAAATCTACTTTGTCTGATATTAAAATAATCATTTCAGCTGCTTTTCTTTTCATTATGGTCAAAAACATGTAAAATTTACCATCGTAACCCTTTTTAAGTCTGTAGTACAGTAGCATTAATTGTGTGCATGTTGTTGTACAGCAGATCTCTAGAACATTTTCATCTTGCAGACCTGAAGCTCTGGATCTGTTGAACAGCAATTCCCTTTTTCCCTGTCCCCAGGTTCTGGCAGTCACCGTTCTACTGTCTGTTTCTAAGAGTTTTATTATTTTAGATACCTCAAGTAAGTGGAACCATGCAGGATTTGTCTTCTTGTGACTGGCTTGTTTTATTTAGTGTAATGCCCTCAAGGTTCATCCATGTTGTTCAGCTTTCTTTTTATTTTTAAGAGACAGAGTCCCAATCTGTCACCTCGGCCGGAGTACAGTGGTACGGTCGAAGCTGTACTCCAGCCTTAACCGTGAACGTGGGGCCTCAAGCAATCCTCCCACGTTGACCTCCTGAGTTGCTGGGATTACAGGCGTGAGCCATTGCACCCAGCCCCCAGCTTTCTTTCAACTAGTGTTAGTGTGATCTATCTTTTTCTATCCTTTTTCTTAGAACCTATTTGTGTCTTTATGTTTAAAGTGATCTTTTAAAAAATATTTGAGACACGGCCTCACTGTGTCACCCTAACTGGAGTGCAGTGGTGCAATCACGGCTCCCTGCAGCCTCAACCTCCTGGGCTGAAGTGATTCTCCCACCTTAGCCTCCCGAGTAGCTGGGACGACAGACACGTGCTATATCACACCCTGCTCATTTTTTTGATTTTTAATAGAGACAAGATCTCACTGTGTTGCCCAGGCTGGTCTGGAGCTCCTGGACTCAAGCATTCCTTCCACGTCTGCCTCCCAAAGTGCTAGGATTACAAGTGTAAGCCACTGTGCCTGGCCTGTTTATTTCTTTTTAAAGAGAGAGTCTTGCTCTGTTGCTCAGACCGGAGTGCAGAGGTGTGATCATAACTTGCTGTAGCCTTGCACTCTTTGGCTCAAGTAATCCTCCCACCCAGCCTCCCGAGTAGCTAGTACTGTAGGCATGAGCCACTACACCTGGCTAATTTTAAAAATGTTCTTTTCTTTTTTCCTTTTAGAGATGGGGTCTTGCAATGTTGCCCAGGCTGGTCTCAAACTCTTGGCCTCAAGTGATCCTCCCACTTTGGCCTAAAGTGAATTTTTTTGTAGGTAGCATATAGCTGGGCCTTGCTTTATTATCCAGTTTGACAGTTTCTACCATTTGTTCTTTGTTATATTTTCCTCCTCTTCTGTTTTCTTTTAATTAATTAATTGAACTTTTTTTTTTTTTAACATAAGTTCTCACTATGCCCCGTGATTGAAGATTTCTTAGGATTTTATTTTCATTTATTTATTTATTTTTAAAAGATGATTTATAGAGACAAGGTCTTGCCGTTTTGCCCAGGCTGGTCTCGAACTCCCGGACTCAGGGGATCCTCCCACCTTGGCTGCCTTAGTGCTGGGATTATAGGCATGAACCATCATGCCTGGCCTATTTTTGTTTTTGTTGGCTTGTTAGCTATATACCTGTATTTCATTCTTTTAGTGGTTACTTTAGGCCTTACAGTATGAGTCTTTAACTCATCATAGTCTGTTCATACACCACCTCACATATAGCATAAGGGCTTTATGATTGCAAGCTGATATTTCTCTCCTCTTAGCATTTATGCTTTTGTCATATATTTTTCTTACACGTATATTCTAAGCCTTACAATACTTGTTCTTGTTTTAATGGTGAGTTATCTTTAAAGAGATTTAAATAATAAGAAAAATGTCTTCGTATTTGCCCGTGTAGTTACCACTTTTGGCGCTTTGTTTTCTTTTGGTTTAGGTTGTGTATTTCCATGTGGCATCATTTTCCTTCCACCTGAAAGGCATCCGTGATCATTTCTTGTAGTGTGGGTCAGCCGGTGATGAATCCAATAGCTTTTGTATGTCTGAAAATATCTTGTTTCACCTGCAGTTTTGAAAGATATTTTTGCTGCTTGAGAATTCTAGATTAACGCTTTTCCTTGCAATATTTTAAAGATGTTGTCCACTGTCATCTGCCTGAGTATTTCTGAAGAGAAATCAGTCATCCTTATCCTTGTTCCTTTGTATGTAACGTGTCTTTTTTCTTCTGTCTGCATTTAAGATTTTTTCGGCCGGGTGCGGTGGCTCATGCCTGTAATCTCAGCACTTTGGGAGGCTAAGGCGGGTGGATCACCTGAGGTCAGGAGTCCGAGACCAGCCCGTCCCACATGTACTAAAAATACAAAAAAATTAGCCAGGTGTGGTGGTGGGCGCCTGTAATCCCAGATGCTCAGGTGGCTGAGGCAGGAGACTCGCTTGAACCCGGAGGCGGAGAATGCAGTGAGCCGAGATTGCACCACTGTACTCCAGCCTGGACGACAGAGCCAGACTCCGTCACAGAAAAAAAGAGAAAGAAAATGATGCTTTCTTTATCACTGGTTTTAAGCAATTTGACTATGATTTACCCTGGTGCTGTTTGCTTCATGTTTTTTTTTTTTTTTTTTTTTTTTTTTTGAGACAGAGTCTCACTCTGTCGCCCAGACTGGAGTGCAGTGGTGCCATCTTGGCTCACTGCAACCTCCGCCTCCTGGGTTCAAGCGATTCTTCTGCCTCAGCCTCCGGAATAGCTGGGAGTACAGATGCATGCCACCACGCCTGGCTAATTTTTGTATTTTTAGTAGCGACGTGGTTTTGCCATATTGGCCAGGCTGCTTTCGAACTCCTGACCTCGTGATCTGCCTGCCTCAGCCTCCCAGAGTGGTGGGATTACAGGTGTGAGCCACCGCACCCAGCCTCATGTTTTTTAACATTATGGTGAGAACACAACATGAGAGCTACCCTCTTAAATGTTTAAGTGTACTATATAATATTGTGAACTATAGGCATCGTGTTGTGCAGCGGATCTATAGAATTTATCTTGCACAGCTGAACCTTTATACTTGCTTATTGCTGAGTTCACTAATTTCCTTCTTTCATGCCTAATGTAACATCTGTCCCATCCAGTGTAACTTTCATCTGACATCCAGAAATAAGAGTCTTTTTATATCTTTGATGTTCTTAATTTTTTTAACATTTGAAATACAACTATAATAACTATTTTGAATGTTCTAGACTATTATTTCTATCACCTGTGTCATTTTTGGTCTCTTTTGATGAACTGTTCCCCTTAAGTGGCTGTGTTTTCCTACCTTTTTGCGGGCCTGCTAATGTTTGTTTGGATACCGGACATTGAGGATTTTACGTTTGTTGCATGCTGAATATTGAATATTTTTGTATTCCTATAATCTTTTTTTTTTGTTTTTTTGTTTTGTTTTTTGAGACAGCGTCTTACTCTGTCACCCATGCTGGAGTGCAGTGGTGCGATCTTGGCTCACTGCAACCTCTGCCTCCTGGATTCAAGTGATTCTCTTGACTCAGTCTCCCGAGTAGCTGGGACTACAGGCATGTGCTACCATGCCTGGCTAATTTTTGTATTTTTAGCAGAGGTGAGGTTTCACCATGTTGGCCAGGCTGGTCTCAAACTCCTGACCTCAAGCGATCTGCCTGCCTCGGCCTCCCAAAGTGCTGGGATTGGTGTGAGCCACCATGCATAGTCTCCTATAATATTCTTGTGCTTGATTTTGGGAAGCAGTAAAGTTACTTGTAAACAGTTTAATCCTTTTGAGTCTTACTTTTGAGATGTGTTAGGGTCTGGATCAGTGCTTAGTCCAGGGTTAATATTCCCCTGTACTGAGGTAAGACCCTTTGAGCTTTCTACCCAATGCACCCTGCATCATGAGATTTTTGAGTTTGACTGGTGGGATTGGGTGCTGTTCCCGGCCTTGTGTGAGCAATGGGCACTTTTCTCTCATTGTTTTGGGTGGTATTTTTCCCAGGCCTGGAGTAGTTTTCTTGTAAGCATGTGCTAATCACGATACCCAAGGGACTCTCGCAGCAGATCCCTGGGGTTTTTTCTCTCTCTGTGTAGCAGTCTCTTTGGCATTTTGTCCTGGAAACTCTGCCTGCATTGGTTGCCACAGATTCTCAGCCTTGTCTCCTCAACTCAGGGAGCCTTCTAGGTTCTACCTGGCTGCCCCTTCTCTGTACTCTCTCCTGGAAACTCCCAAGGCAGAAAGCTGGGGTAACCCCAGGGCTCACCTCCTTTGTCTCTCGTTATTCAGGGGTTACTCTTCTTTGTTACCTGTTGACTAGTGTCCTGAAGAGTGTGGTTTCAGTTATTTAAAAAAAATTTAAATAACTGGCCGGGGGGGTTGTTATTTAAGATGGGAGAGTAAATGCAGCCCTGCTATTCCATCTTGGGCAGAGGTGGAGGACACACATTCTCTCTTGTAGCCAGGAGAGAGCACTCCCGTTACAGAGCTGTGTACCTTGTGACTGTTGTGGGAATCTTGTCAGCCACCCTTTTGGGGTTTAGGAATGTGTTTGTGAGACCTCTGGGTTGTTCCTGTGTGATAATAGTACCACAAAGGTAGCAGCTGAAAACAACCCATGTTTATTATTCTACAGTTTATCTGGGCGGAGAGCCCAGGCCCGGCTGAACAAGGTGCTGTGCTCAGGATCTCACAAGGCTGCGACTGAGGTGTCAGTGGGGGCTGCAGTCTCATCTGAAACTTGCCTGGAAAGGATCTGCCTTCAGGCTCACGTGGTTGTTGGCAGCATTCAGTTCCCTGTGGGTTCTTGCTGGGTGTTGGCTGAAGGCCGCTTTTAGCTGCCTGCCGCGTAGGCCTTGCCAACATGGCTGCTTGCTTCCTAAAAGCCAGCAAGAGACACAGTCTCCTAGCACAGTGGGTTATCGTCTTATGTAATGTTATCGAGGGTGTCACATCTCATCACCTTTGCCCTGTTCTGTGGATTAGAAGCAAGTCTCAGGCCCCACCCACACTTGAGGGGAAGGGATTATGCAAGATGTGAATACCAGTGGCCAGGATCCTGGGGCATACCTTAAAGCAAGCTTGTCTAACCGAAGGCCTGCAGGCCGCATGCAGCCCAGGATACTTTGAATGTGGCCCAACGCAAATTTATAAACTTTCTTAAAACATTATGAGATTTTTGTCTGTGTGATTTTTTTTTTAAGCTCATCAGCTATTGTTAATGTTAGCATATTTTATGTGTGGCCCAAGACGATTCTTCTTCTTTTAATATGGCCCTGGGAAGCCAAAAGATTGCACATCCCTGCCTTAGAGTCTGTTTGCCACAACCTCTCAGCTGGTGGGCTGCTCTAAGGAACCGAGTCCAGGTTCTTTTTTTTTTTTTTTTTTTGAGACAGCGTCTCGCTCTGTTGCCCAGGCTGGAGTGCAGTGGCACAATCTTGGTTCACTGCAGCCTCCTCCTCCTGGGTTCAAGTGATTCTTGTGCCTCAGCCTCCTGAGTAGCTGGGATTGCAGGCGCATGCCACCATGCCCAGCTAATTTTTTTTGTATTTTTTGTAGAGACTGGATTTCACCATGTTGGCCAGGCTGCTCTCGAACTTCTGACCTCAAATGATCTGCCCACCTTGGCCTCCCAAAGTGCTAGGATTACAGGAGTGAGCCACCACACCTGGCTAGATTCTAATTGGCTTTATAGTTATTGCTTTATCCAGTTGTGTTTTAAATCAGACAGGAGAAAAAAGAGTCACAAGCAGAAAATACATTTATGGGGTCTTTTATATCTACCCATGTAGTTGCCTTTATTTCTTCATGTAGATTTGAGTTACTCTCTCCAAAGGACTCCCTTTGGTATTTCTTGAAGGGCAGGTTTGCTGTGACAGATTCTCTAAGCTCATCTTTATCTGGACATGTCTTAGTTTCTCCTTCATTTTTGAAGGATAGTCTTGCTGGGTATAGAATTCTTGGTTGGCAGTCTTTCAGCCCTTTGAACGTGTCATTCCACTGCCTGCATAGTTTCTGATGGGAAAGCAGCTATTGATCTCATTGAGGGCTCCTTATATGTGACAAATTGCTACTCTATTGCTGCTTTCAAGTGTCGTCTTTTGTCTTTTGAGTGTGTGATTATCATGTGTTAGGTGTGGATCTCTGTGAGTAAATTACATGGAGTTTGTGGAGCTTCTTGGATGTTTAGATTCACATTTTTCATCAAATTTGGGGCGTTTTCAGCCATTATTTTTTCAGGTATTCTTTCTGCCCTTATTCTACTCTCCTCTCTGTCTACAACTCCCATTATGAATCAGTTGATTCACTTGATAAAGCCCCACAGATCTCTGAAGCTCTGTTCGTTTTCCTCCATTTTTTTCTTTCTGATCGTTAGGCTGGATCTTCTCAATGGACCTCTCTTCAAGTTTGCTGATCATTCTCTCCTGTTGAATCCTTCTAGTGAATTTCAGTTATTGTACTTTTCAACTCCAGAATTTCTGTGTGGTGCTTTTTTCTGTTTTTTTTGTTTGTTTGTTTGTTTTGTTTTTTTAGACGGAGTCTCGCTCTGTCACCAGACTGGAGTGCAGTGGTGTGATCTCGGTCCACTGCAACTTCTGCCGCCCAGGTTCAAGCAATTCTCCTGCCTCAGCCTCCCGAGTAGCTGGGTCTACAGGCGTGTGCCACCGCGCCCAGCTAATTTTTGTATTTTTAGTAGAGACGGGGTTTTACCATGTTGGCCAGGATGGTCTCTATCTCTTGACCTCATGATCTGCCTGCCTTAGCCTCCCAAAGTGCTGGGATTACAGGTGTGAACCACCATGCCGGCCTCTGTGTGGTACTTTTTAAAAAATTATTCCTGTCTCTTTATTGATATTCTCTTATTTGGTGAGACATTATTCTCATACTTTATTTCTTTAGACTTGTTTCTATTTTGCTGTTTGAACATACTTAGGATCGCTGATATTTCAAGTCTTTGTCTAGTAAGATCAGCATCTGGGCTTTCTCTAGTATCCAGTTTATTTATTTATTTATTTAATTTTTTGGAGATGGAGTCTCGCTCTGTTGCTCAGGCTGGAGTGCCATAGTATGATCTCGGCCTGCTGCAACCTCCATCTCCTAGGTTCAAGTGATTCTCCTGCCTTAGCCTCCCAAGTAGCTGGGATTACAGGCATCCACCACCACGCCTGGCTAATTTTTGTATTTTTAGTAGAGATGGGGTCACCACGTTGGCCAGGCAGGTCTCGAACTCCTGACTCAGGTGATCTACCAACCTTGGCCTCCCAAAGTGTTGGGATTACAGGCGTAAGCCACCGCTCCTGGCCTCAAGTATCTGTTGATTGCTTTTTTCGCCTGAATATTAGCCATATTTTCATGACTCTCTACGTGCCTTGTAGCTTTTTGTTGAAAATGGATGATTTTAAATAATAGAATGTGGCAACTCTGGAAGTCAGGTTCTCTTCCCACTCTGGGGTTTGTTGTTGTTGCCACTTGTTGTTTGTTTAGTGACTTTTCTGGACTAATTCTGTAAAATCTGTATTTTTTGTCTTGTGTGGCCACTAAAGTCTAATACAACTTAGTGGCCAGCTAGTGATTAGACAGAAATCCCCCTGAACTCCTGGAGCCATAAATGCCCGAGTCTTTGCTGAGTGGCTCTGTGTGTGTGCTTGGGCACACGTCCAACACAGAGCCAGGCTGTTTGTGACTCTCAGCTTTCACTTCCCGTTTGTGCAGTTCCTTGAGCTGAGCCACAGGTGAGAGCTGAGGGCCTCCTGAGGTCTTTCCTGAGCCCTGTACATGTGTGTGGCCTTCTAGATTCCCAGGAATATATTGGAGCTTTTCAAAGCCCCCTGAAGATATCTCATTCCCCAGCTTAAAACTTTGGTTATCCTATCATATGCTCCAACCATTATTCTCTGTCTTAGAAAACTGTGATGTTCAACAATTATCTCTGATTGTTTTTGACAAACACCACCAGGGAAAAGGCTGTTTGCATTGCATGAGCTCAGATAAAGTCTTTTGAGTGTGGTCTACCAGAGGATTCCCAGACAGATGAGATGAGCACAGTTTCTGGAGTGGGGCTTTTCAGGAATGCCAACCCTGTTCTGCACCCCCCGGGGCTGCCAGGTGCTGGTTTTCACCCTGACTTCAGGCTGAGGGTTTCAAGGCTGCCACAGGGATGGGAAAAGGGCAGGTTTCAGTGCCACCGAGCTCCCGTGCTGATGGGGATTCAGATGCTTTTCTGGAATGAATACTTCCCTGATTGCTGCAAGCCTTTGGCGAGTTTCTAGAGTTCTGAGAAAGTTGATTCTGACCATTTGCCGATGTCTTGTTGCTTTTGTGGAGGAGAGAATTCTCAGAGCTTGTGAGAGTCTCTTTGCTGACATCCTTCTCTGGCTTCAAGGACAGCACTTGCTGGAAATCAGGAGGCACCCCCCGAGCCCCACAAGGTCAGCTTGTGGCCTTCGTGGACTTTCTGTTCCCTCCTGGTTGTTGGGGAACTAGAGTGAGTTCCTGGAAGTGCTTCTCCATCACGAAGTCTGGTTTCTCTCTGTACTGTGAAGTCACATCTGTGACCTAAACATGTCTCTTAATTATCCAAAGCTCAGCCAAGTTCTGGCTTCTCTGTAGGTGCTTTTTCTAGCCATCTCTGAAGAGTCAATCTTGAGAAATTTCTCAGTATGTCTTCATCATGGCATTATGTACATATCATTAGCATAATTCACTCAGATGGAAGGCAGAAAGGGTGGGAACTAACATTGATCACATTTGTGGAAACCTGCCTTCTCGTGCCGGGCACTTGATATATGTTATCTCCCTTTGTGGTGCAATCGCATGACATGCAGGCGTTGTCCATGTTTGTGGGTGAGGAAACAGGCTCGGGGGTGGGAGGCTCGCCTGAGGCCCCACGCTGTTTGCTGGAGATGGCGTGGGGCCCGAGTCTTGCTCACAGCCTGAACGCTGCACTCTGCTGCTCCGTGTCCCAGGAAGGAAAAGCTGCTGCAGTGGGTTTGTGTTGCCAAATACATGGAGGCTTTTTTCTGGGTGAGTGCCCAGCAGTTGATTGTTCTGTATGTCCAAGAAAGTCACCTTAGAGGAGAATTAGGTTCTAAATTTAGAAAATAATTGAGTTACAATATTTAGAACTTAGACAGCATCCCTTGGGCTTGGGGTCACCGCCCCGAAGGGGTGATTAATTTTGCCGATTGAAGGTCAGAGGGGCCTGTGGCCAGAGTACCCACTGCTTAAAACACAGGTGAGCTGGAACCATGAGTTTTAAAATGTTTTGGCCAAGTTTTTATTACAAGATACAGATTTATCCCACACAGTTGTAATGCAAGCCTTGATGAAACCCCGGCTTGGTGGGGTCTTCTCCGGTGTGGCTGTGGCTGTTGGGAAGCAGCTGTGCCCCTGGAGACTCCCGGCTCCCTGTTTCCACCAGGTGCGTCTGCCGATGGCCCGCTGAAGTTGCTGCCCGAGAGCCACTTCGACGTGGTGGTCATTGACGAGTGTGCCCAGGCCCTCGAGGCGAGCTGCTGGATCCCCCTGTTGAAGGCGAGAAAGTGCATCCTGGCGGGCGATCACAAGCAGCTGCCCCCCACCACAGTCTCTCACAAGTAAGACCCCTTTGCCGCACATGCCTTTCTGTGCTCCCACCTGCCACCCCTTGATGCGGTCCTTCCACGCTCAGCCAGAAGCCCCAGGCCCACCAGGAGCCCCTGCAGTGCCTCCTCGGCGTGTTTCTCGGCACGGCTCCTACCCCGTCTTATAGCAGTCATTCATCTCGACGTTGGATCTGTGAGATCATGTACTCCCCGAGGGTGGAGTCGCATCACCTTCATCTTTGTAGCCTCAGAACTGGACACAGGGCCTGGCATGTTTCTGGTGCTCCGTCCCTGCTTGTTGAGTTGAATATCCCCTCATGAACCAGGCAGGTTTGATGGTAGAGTGCCGTGAGAGCTGTGGGCTGGGCTAACTGGCCTCTGGGTGGATGTGGGTTCTTTAGTCTTCAATCTGTAGACACATGCCTGGATGGAGGGCACTGGGCAGAGACGCAGCAAACCATGGTTCTGCCGTGCAGAGACACCAGAGCCCTGATGCAGTGGCCTGGCCCAGGCTGTCCTGGTGGAGAAAGTGCTGCCCACCCCTGGCCCCCCTCTCACCTGTCCCCATGCTACCCAGCACTCACTGCTCCAGCCACACAGGCCTCGCTGGCCCCTCTGCCTGGACCACTCCTGCCTGGGTGTGGTGGGTGTGCCCTCCCTCCAGATGAACCCTCTGCATGGTTTCCCTTGACTGCCCTTACACAAGGCCTGTGAATAGGGCCTGGCACATGGGCTGTCTTTGGACAAGTCCCTGTTCAGAAAATTGTCCCTGAGGAATGAAATGCTTCTGAGACTCCTGCATCCTGGTCCTCACTTCCACCGGGGGAAGATTGATTTCTTCTGATTTCTGTTGCCTTTTGAAATGCTTCTCTATTTCACTGTGGGTGCGTAGAAGCTATGAACTCGGAACTTTCGTTGTTGTCTGAGGACCAGAAGAAGATGTGCAAGAAAGCCTGTTGAGTAGAATCTCATCAAAGGGGAGTGGGCAGCCCAGGAGTTGGGGGATATGTAGAGAGAGGTGTCAAAAATAGTAATTGAGAGTGAGCTTTGGGAGGAAGATGTTGGAAATAAAGATGGTGGAAGAAAGGGGAGTGCTGGGGAAAGGTGCTCTGCAAGATTGTCCTGGTGGGAGACACATAGGGATCTAGAGTGGAAATGTTACGGGATCTCTGGGGTGTCGATTTTTCCGGCTGGAAACCTCTGCGGCCACAGCACCTTTGCCCCAGTTCTTGTTCTGCATCCAGGAAGAATGAGGTACGCAGATTAGTGAAGGATGAAGAACAGTTTTATTTAGTGTTAGAACAGCTCAGAGTAGTGGGTAGCTCCTCTCTGTAGTCAGGTCATCTGTCGAGTGTTCAGCTGTCAGCAGAGGAGGCCCTGGAGAGGGTGGCTGCTCTCTGCAGGCAAGTCACTCGGACATCTCTGCAGGTCTCTGAAGCTCTCAGTGAGAGCGTAGCTCCTCTTTGCCCTGTTGTTGCCTCTCTGTCCTCTCTGTCCTCTGGCCGTCCTCTCGCCTTCTCTGGCTGAGCCCAGGGCTTCAGAGGGACCTCAGAGGGAAGGAAGTATGTGCCGATTGGTCCATGGGTGGCCATGGGTGGGCCTGGAAGAGGTACCGTGAGTCCTCACTCTGGTCCACAGGACTGGCAGCCCAGCCCCCAGCCTTCAGGCCCTCCCTGGCCTTCCACCGTCCCGTTCCACCCAGGACTCTGTCTGCCTCCTGCTGCCATTTGTGGCCCCGGGGCTTGGCCCCAGTCTCACTCTGAGATCCGAGTGGGTGTTGGGAGCCGAGAGAGGCCAGGCAGTGGAAGCAGACACCCATGACCCTGCAGGGACGGTGGGGGGTTGTCCTTCCTGGGGCGCCTGAGGGTGCAGGCTGCAGAGTGGGTGGGCAGCTACAGCTGCACCCAGGAGCTCCCGCCCTGCCACCTCAGAAGAGGCCAGGCTTCTGCTTGTTCCCTGCTCCTGCCTGCTTTGTGGAGCGGGAAGCCCAGGTTTGCAGCCACGGGTCTGGCCGCTGCAGTGGCACGCGGAAAGGCAGATCCTGCCTGTTCTCGGCTCCCCTAAGAGCACAGGGAGACGCAGATCCACAGCTGCAGTTTTGGCAGCTGTAGCCCCTCCCTCCTGGAGCAGGAGGCCTGGGTCTGTAGCTGTGACCCTGCGTCTGGGCTGCAGCGGCCACTCCACCTCAGAAGGGGTGGGGCTTCCACTGGCTTCATGGAGTGTGCAGCCACAGCCAGGGTTCCCTGCTGCAGCCGGCATGATGGTAGCAGCCACTGGAGAGAGTAGGATGGTTTCAGGGAAAACACTGGGTGGCGTTCCCTGGAGAGAGTAGGATGGTTTCGGGGGAAGATGTTGGGTGGCGTTCCCTGCAGAGAGTAGGATGGTTTTGGGGGAGGACGTTGGGTAGCATTCCCTGGAGAGAGTAGGATGGTTTCGGGGGAAGACGTTGGGTCGTTGGGTGGCGTTCCCTGGAGAGAGTAGGATGGTTTCGGGGGAAGACGTTGGGTGGCGTTCCCTGCAGAGAGTAGGATGGTTTTGGGGGAGGACGTTAGGTGATGTTGTGCTGGGTGTTTTGGGTTTGCAATTGGTACTGATCATCGCGTCCTGTCTTCACTTTGTTGGAATTAAAAATAGGTTAATCACAGAGGTCTGGTAAGTTTCCAGAGGGAAGGTCTCTGAAGTGGAGCTGGGTACTGCCCCAGGGTTTTGGTGGGGTTGGTGAGCCGTAGTGGTGCAGAGGGTGGGCTCTGGCACCAGGTGGCCTGGGCAGGTCCTGGCTCTACAGCTCACCCGGGCAGCTGTGGGCTGGCAGCCTCCTCTGTCTCACTCTTCTTAAATGTAACATGGGAGTCATAACAGTAGCCACCTCATGAGGTTGTTATAAGGATGAAGGGAGTTAGTCCATATCTGGCGCACCCAGCAGTGCCTGGCGCCTGGGCAGTGCTCAGCCGCTGCAGCCGTTCTTGGTGGGAGTGGACTTGACTGCTCACAGCTGGAGCATGTTGGCGTGTGCGCGTTCCCTGTTGTGGCTGTGACAAATGACCACAAGCATAGTGGCTGACAACAGATTTTCTGACCTCCAGAAACGACAATCTGGGGGTCAGATGTCCAAAATCAGACTCATCGGCTTAAAATCAAGGTGTGGGTGGGGTTGCTTCTTCTGGAGGGCCCAGGGGAAAACCCATCTCCTGGTCTTTTCCGGCTCCTAGAGGCTATTGCTTGACTTGTCACCCTTTCCTCTGTCTATGAAGCCAGCAGTGTTGCATCTTCAAATCTCTCCCCTCGGTGGCCTTCTCTGACTCTGACCCTCCTATGCCCCTCTTATAAGACCCTTGGGTTGTCACCTGGGTCATCCCGGGTCACCTCCCCATCCCAGGATCCTTAACTTCATCTCAGCTGCAGCGTCCCTGTTGTCCTGTAAGGGAACATTCACAGGCCTTGGCAATTGGATGTAGGTGCCTTTGGGGCTGTGATTCAGCCAACTCCGCCCCTTGGTGACTTCTGGGTCAGAACCCAGGGGATAGTTGGGTCCTGAGGTTTGGGGCCTGTCCTCCTCACTTGCCGTGGTTCACACCTAGACTCTGGGGCTCAGGCCTGCCTTCCCCCTTTCTCCCTCCTGGGCGCAGGGCTGCGCTGGCAGGGCTGTCACTCAGCCTGATGGAACGCCTGGCCGAGGAGTACGGCGCGAGGGTGGTGCGGACACTGACGGTGCAGTACCGCATGCACCAGGCTATCATGCGCTGGGCCTCAGACACCATGTACCTCGGGCAGCTCACGGCCCACCCTTCCGTGGCGGGGCACCTCCTGAGGTGAGTAGCTCGGCCCCACTCCCCGCCCCATCCTTCTGCCTTGGCTAATCCTCTGAGTCACCTGATTCTATGCAGCAAGCTAAAGTGAAGCTTTCTGCGTGAAAGTCGACTCTGAGGCTAGCTTTTTGGAAGAGAGGGTGGCCTTGCCCTGGAGAGCTGGGTCAGGCCCGCTCCCTCCCATCTGATGTCCGGATGTGCTCATTGTCCTCCCCCACCTAAGCCTTTTCCTTGTGGGAGGGGTCGGTTGTGTTGGGAGGGGCCTCAGCGCTGCACTGTGGCCCCCCTGACGTGCTCCCTCTCTGCCTGTGTGCCAGGGACCTCCCAGGTGTGGCTGCCACAGAAGAGACGGGTGTGCCTCTGCTCCTGGTGGACACCGCTGGCTGCGGGCTGTTTGAGCTGGAGGAGGAGGACGAACAGTCGAAAGGGAACCCTGGTGAGCTTGCTTGCAGATGGCCAGCTTTTTTGTTTAAACATACCTCCAGCTCTTTAAAAATAAAAGGCACTTTAATTGCCTGATTCCGGGAGGAGCTGAGAGCAGTTGTTGATGGCCGTGAAAAAACGGAGCCCCACTCTCCAAGAGGCTGAGCAGCATCGTGTTCTCCAGGGTGAGCAGCCCGCTCCTGGGTGAGATGGGCCTGGCAGCGTTTTATGGCCTTCTCCTGAATGGTGGCCCAGCTCTGCCTGGCTGGTCTGGTGATGGGAACTGTCATTGCTCAGCTGACACCACCATCTCCCCAGTTCCACGTTGAACAGGATGCACGGCCATAGGAGTCAAAAGGCCTTCATTGCTGATGTGAAATTCAAGTTAGCTGGGCATGGCTGGTCCTGGGGCCCTGGGACACAGATGATTAGCTCCCAGGAAGCCACCTGGGGCACAGTGGAGGATCAACTGGCCATGATAGACAGAAA